>NC_136324.1:6681000-6982783 GCF_964198595.1 Lampetra fluviatilis
GAACGAGCTAAACACTTTTTATTTTAAAATCTTTTATATTAAGTTCGCTTGCTTGCTTACGACCGTGCAAATCTTTCGGTCGTTTTTTAACCCACTTCCCGTGATCCAATCGAGCTGACATTTTGCACACAGGCTCGTTGTGCGTGACAATGTATTTTCGTGAAAAAAAATTTCCAAAATTTTACACCTTTTAGGAAAATGTTTTTTTATATTTAATTACCAATTGCTTAATGGTGGCAGACAATCATCTGACCCATAGGTGGCAGCCATCTCAAGCCAGAGGACGAGAGGACTCTAGCCGCCTGTTTCAAAGACCAATGTGGGCTGGGTTGTGGCCCATTGAACACGCATATAAAGGATTTATAGTGAAAAACTTTGTTTTTACGGGTTAATTTTTATATTACCAGGTAAGGCCCCCACTGAGCAAGATAGCTCTTTTTTCAGAAGCGACCTGGCTACCACAGATCATAGCCCAACGAAGTGGCTTGTCACGTGGGTATGTAACGCAGCCAAATACTCTAAGCGCGTGTTTTTTAAATGTGGAGGGAAAAACCGGAGGAACCGGAGAAAAATCGATGCGACCACGGGGAGAGAGACACGCAAACTCCAAATATACAGCAGGCATCATGGTTGGGATCTAATCCACGACCTCCTGTATACCAGACGAGGTAGTTAACATCTCGCCACCGCTGCCGGCACCCAATCGTGCATTTAAATATCGCTGGCGTCCCTTAACGGCACGGACACAGCCCTCCGTCCAGTTCCAAAACAGGGGGTGCCAGCCTCAGAACTAAACCCGAAGGTGTGTCCCGTACGGTGTAAACGCGGCTCGCGAGTTATTTTTTCACGGATTATTTGGGGGGGGGGGGGGGGGGGACAGCAAGGTTAGGGTGCAGCGTGTTCAATCAATCCTGGGTCGTTTCAAACCCCTGCTCCGGCGAATCTCATAATGCTCGCCGCAGGTGCAAGAGTATGTTTTCACCCCCCGCCCAATTTCTTTCTCTACGTATAATTTGGTCTCTTTTTTCGAGGACGGGCGCACGGGCGCACGCACGCTGGTTAATTTGTCAAACAGTGGGGCTCTGGCACACCAGCTTTAGTAATTAGCTTCCACTCCAGCTGAGCTGCAAAGACACCCAAAGCAGGGTTCTCTGCAGGCGCGACAGGCGGCAGATAGATTTGTCAAGTTCCAGCGCGCGCAATTTATTTTATTTTGGTAACCGCAAATAAATAAATAAAGGCATAAATAAGACGTGCTAAACCTCTTCCGCCGGCAGTGGTGTATGGATTATACGAAAATCCGGCAGAAATCCTCCGTGGTGTAATTGCCGTGTGGCATCTTTGCATGCCTGCCGTGCGAGCGGTAATGAAAGTGTTTCTTAAAAATCCATCAAGCGTGACGGCACTTTAAAAAAAAAAATGTTGGGTTGGTGGGTGCGGCGTTAATTGGTGTAATCACAGCCTCTCGTTAGCCCTGCATCTCGCCGCAAATTTAAATAGTCCCGTGATTTTTTTTATTTGCACTGCGCGGGCAAACTTAAGCGATCTCGCCGTGGATTATTATATATATTTTTTTGAACAAGTGTTATCGCCGTGCACCGAGAGACATTATATCATACAGCTTGTGGCGCGCCTGGCTGGAAGTGTTATTTGCATTGTGCTGTAACTCACCGTCGGCAGATGAGACGTCGCCTCCGTGACATTTCACACCACCATTATACGACGAGAATGTTCGGCCGAATTAGTTGCAATTAAAAGGCTTACATGAGGGTGGCTTTGTGATTTTCTGTTCAGCAGAAATCAGGACTGATGATCATTTCAAAATAGTCAGTGGCAATGGGTTTTTAAGAGCCTCCAATGTCATTAACAAGAATGTTTGAAATGGATTTTAATTTCTAATTTTCTAATTGGATTTTGAAATGAAAAAATTTTGTTCGATGGAGTTCTCAGAACGAGACTCCTATTTCAGGATCAGTGCCTCCTACATTTGTCTGAAAAGACAATGCGGCCAAGTCTTGAAAACCAGAACGAGTGAGAGTGTTTAATTGACGCGTTGCTGTGACATCACCAACACCAAAAATATTTCTGTTATTAACTTGCTTGACGAGTCTTTTCCTGGTTTGAGGGTAAAACAAAAAAAACCCACGCTATTTGCCGTTTGACGGAGATGATTCACGTTCTCACTTAACACTCTAAAACAGTGACAAATGGTGAAGTAACTCGATTTGGCAGCTTGGGGTACTGTGGCAGAGCAATCTGACTCGTAAGCAGAAAATGCACCAGTTCAGATCCCTGTGTGGTGTCGGCTCGCCCCGCTATCGCTGCTCCAGGGCCAACGACATGAGCGTGACGTTTGTGGGGAGTCTGCCTGTGGTCGGCGAATGAAACCAACTGCCATAAGAGATGAGATGCCCATTTACCCCACGGCTCGAGTATAAGGGGGCATTCAAATTCTGGTCTCATTCATTGGGATGAAGCCACACGTCTGTCATTGTGCGCCAACAACGGTGGCCTTGGACATGGCTTTCCATATGCAACCAGTGAGCTGGCTGCGAATAATATAAATAGGATACACCTACACTCCTTGCGTGTGTGTGTGTGGATAATTTAGCCGTGTAGTTTTTTTTTAAACGTTTTTTTTGTTGAGTTGAATGTGTAGAATCTGAAATGTAACGCTTCAGCTGTTTGATTTCTTAAAAGGGGGAGAGAGAAGTAAAAAGGTAAGTTCCACTTTTCAAAGGTTACATGATGTAATGAAGAAAAATGGACTTGAATTACATCCTTTACATATTATTTTTATGGTTGGTGGAAAATGTCTTCAGCCAACTGGGTAACTGTGCGCAGGGCTTCATGCTTGAAATATAAATGGGGATGAAAAAAAAAAGACGTTTTAACCACGACACTTTTTTTTCAGCCGCTCGAATTAAAGCCGTCATTGAAATGTTCATAGCGTGTCCAACCCCCACACCCACCCACGCTCGCCACGAGTCTAAAGCGTGGATCCAGAAACGTTAAAGCTTGCGCGGTTTTATTAAAATCGTATTCATTTTCTTCACCCTAATGCAATGGCTCGCTCGCTCACCCACAAGGCTGAGCGACTGGATTACAACGGAGCGATGTAGCCGAGCACTCCAACCACCAGCAAGCAAGCTGCCGCTTTTGTTTTAATCTGCCCCTGGATTAAACGGGAGATGTTGAATACAGCACAACTCCGCTCGCAACACGCACGCCGTGAGCGGGAAGCGTCTTTTGCAGTCCGTGCATCTGTCCTGTGGCACGTCCCGTTTTTTTTTGCCTCTCCTGCAACTGCTGCGCCTGTCTAAATCGCGTGACTGCGCGACACAGAGACGCTTGCCGCGCGATTCTGCGGCGTTAAAGGGTTGCAAAAATAAACGTTACAGATTCGTCGTAAAGATATGTTGCCCGATGGCACGTGTGTTGCTCAGTTGTGTCAAACTTAATCGGCTTGTAGCGTACGCATTCTGAGTGTTGGGCGTTCGTGTGGACGTAATTTTATGGTGCCGCGCCGCGCGCGTGAGATGTCTTTAATTGACGCAAAGTGCCCCGCATAAACACAGATTGATTGACTCAAACACCACGGTGAAGCACTTGCTGAAATTGACCACGCGAGATGCAGCGAGCGAGCGAATGTGAAGGCGCATTTCGCACGTGAGCTGCGATCTGCCGGCGCGCGTAAAGAGGGCCCAACTTTTGTGTGCACACAACTCTTTTCACCCGCAAAGCGCTACTCGAACGGAGTAGGTTCAAGGTGTAAAGATGAGCAGCGCACCAGTCGGGCAGGGGAGAAGGAATTACTGGGCCAACGAGTCAGGGATGGGATGGTGGTGATGATGACGATGAAAGGGGATGTATGAGAACAAGAGAGAATGAGCAAGTGGGATGTGAGCTGCACGGAGTAGCGTCTGTTTTTTTACAGAGGGCGGTGGAAAGGGAATTAGAGGAGAGGTGGCCACACTTCAGTCACGTGTTTCAACTAAAACTAAACACATTTTTTATTTTATTTTACAAGGCAAGGCCCACTGCGCTATATAGCTGTTTTTCAGAAGCGACATGGCTACAAATGATAGCTCAGAAAATTGGCTTATCATGTGGAGTTTGTATGTTCTCCAGCTGTTACCTCCACCTGTTACCTGGATGGATTACCTCCGGGTTCTCTAGCAACAAAAACGCGTACAACGTAACTGATGTTGACCAAACATCCCAATGCTGAAAAATCACAACATTTTTCAGCATTGAGATAAAGTCGCACGAAATGGCGCTAGCAGGGATTGAACTCTGCCCTTGAGCGTGTGTCCTGAAAGGCCCCCAGGCCTTACAGTAATAAAGATCAAAAGTCGAGATTAATGAGTGTCGTAGTTTATAGGCTCCCTGCAATTAATGGGCCATGTTAGTAGACTTAATAGTTGTGAGTATTGTAAACAATACAGTGGAATGGCCGCGTGTTAATCAATTACACGCACGTAGACCTACACTCACTGAGGGACGGTGGCTGCATCCATATCCATCATCACACAGCTCGAGTGCCCACACAGGGTGGAGGATGCATTACACGTGAAGCCTCAGACGCAATTCACCCGTTTGAGGCTTGTACGCTCACTGTGTGGAGGGCAACTGAACTGATTTCACATAAAACTAAACAGTTTTAGCGAGCTAAGCTATAAACCAGGCGGCCAGAGTTCGATTCCCGCTCACGGCCAACACCAGTGGCGATTATCTGAACCGGCCCTGGGCCTCCCCTAGGTCGACTCAGCCTCTAATGAGTACTTGGTGCGGTGTGTAAACATCGCCACTCGGGAGACAAAGGCGGCCGGGCGTGGTGCTGGCCACCCACCCCCTCGTGTGCCGTTCCGGCCTTCATAGGTGCTACTTGCTACTTGCTAACAGCACTTGCCCCAACAGTCTGTTAAGGCTATACGGGGGATCTTTGTCTTTGTTGGGGGCGGCAAGCACTGCTTGCAGCTATTGCTACACGCATGTATGTGTAATGCGGGCGTAAGCGACCTTCCGGAGGTGACGTCACGGGGGGTGGAGTCATGTGACGTGGGGGGAAGGTTCGGGGGCCTTAAGCGGGTAAACCGGAAGGGGAAGTCAGTCGGGGTGTGAGCGGAAAAGAGTGAGGCCACGCGGGCAAGTGTGGAGAGGGGGGGGCGCCGACGGCCATCGGGAGCCAACCCCGAAGATAAGAGGAAGCTGCGGAGTGGTGTGCAGCTGGGGAGGAGACAGCCAGGAGGGCTGCGTGTTAGAGGCAGCGGTGTGGCTGCCAGGAGGAGCTGCGGAGAGAGAGAGAGAGGGGGCTGCTTGTTAGAGGCAGCGGTGTGGCTGCCAGGAGGAGCTGCGGAGAGAGAGAGAGAGAGCAAGAAGCTGTGAGAGCTGCGGAGGGAGAAGAGCAGCAGCGAGTACAGCCAAGGGGGGCTGTGTGAGAGAAACAGCAGCGGAGCTGCTGTTGTGGATCGGGCCGACATTGGAGTCAGCACCGTGGAGAAGCTACAGAGTAAAGACAGCCGTGTGGGTGTACAGCACGAACCGAATAATAAAGGACACTGAGCCAGACATCGTGGTCCAGTCGTTTATTACACTGGTGTCGGAAGTGCAACGGCATGTCGAAACAAGTGAGGAAGAAAGTTAATCCGGCGCCTGCATCGGCTTCTTCGTCCGACGACGACGAACTCCCCCCAACCACGGATCCTGTTGGGGTGGTGGAGGAGAGCCCGGCTGAGGCGACCACGGGAACGGGAGTGGAGGATGTTGGCGCGGTGGCGGGTCCGTCGACATCATCAGACGCGGATCAACGATGGCAAGCGATGGCGGTACAACTGGAGGCACTTAAGGACGTCCTGGCGCATCTATGCCATCTCGTCGCGCCAGGGACGATGGAGGATGCAAGTGGTGCTCCGCGGGCCGCCACGTTGCCTGTCCTGCCGCCGCCATTGCCCACGCGGCAAGAGGCCGCCATTTTGCGCGCTCCGTGGCGCCAAACCGCCATCTTGGCCACGCCGTGGGCCGACGCCATTTTGAATTTGCCATCACAACCACCACCATTGGAAGACGGCGGGAAGAGGAGTCGGAGTCGCCACCTTACAACGGTTAAAGAATTTTCCGTCGGTGGGGACTGGAGCGCGTTCGCCTGCCGCTTCTTGGCGGCGGTACGCACAGCAAGATGGACCGATGCGGAGGCTTTGGAGGTGTTGCCGACTCTCCTGGACGACGAATCTGTCCGATTCTTCCGTTCCATAGCGACCGATAAGAAGGCAACTTTACGTGGTGTTTTTCAAGAAATGGCCGATGCTTATGAGCCACCAGATGATGCGCATCGGCGATTCGCTCAACGACAACGAGCACCAGAGGAGTCGCCCGTGGCGTTCAGGGGTGCGGTGCTGGAGCTGGCCATGGCAGCTTATCCTGAGACGCCACAGGACCTGCTTGAGCCTCTCATATTAGGGAAAATGTTGGAGCTGTCTCGGGATCTAGGGATCCCCATGCCTGTGTGTGGGCATGAGAAGCTAACTTCCCGGATGGCTGCTAAGTGTCTCGATGCGCAATTCAACCTCCGTCGCTGGAAACAAGTGACGGCGTGGACGGGGGGGCCCGTCAAAGAAGGGGAGGCGCTGGGGTGGAACCCTGCGCAGGCCGTCTATGTTCCGGATGACCGGGGCCCTCAACAACTGACGGCCGCCTCCGCTCCATGGACGGGACGCGGCGGGCCGAGACCGCGCGCGGTGCTACCAGAACGGGGCCGTCAGGAGGCGAGGCCTGCGCTTCGGCGCAACGAGGCCGAATGTTTCCGCTGCGGGCGTAGGGGCCACTACGCCAGAGACTGCTGGGCCCGCTTCCCGGCTCCGCCGCAGCAGGAGGCCTCGGCACCGGTCAAGTCGGCTAAAGATCCTCCGAAACAGGCATGTCGGCACGCACCAGACACTCGGCAAGGCTTTCCACCTCACCCACCACCTGTGTTGCGCGATCCTATTGTTGTTGTTAAAGAAAGGCCATCGACGGGGCCTTTTCATTCAGTTACGCAGTGGCGCAAATTGGCACGGAGAGTTGTCGCGGCCGCTACGGGTTCGTCCACTGTACCGGGGTCCATACAAGGTGTGGACGTGCGCATTTTGGTTGACTCGGGGGCGTCTGCGACTATTATATCGGATGTCATTTTCCATCTGTTGGGCATTCCGTCGGGGGCTGTGCGTCCGGTTTATGGGTCGTGCGTCGCTGCGAACGGGGGTAGCATGGGTATCGTGGGTCAGGTGGATGCTAAGATATCTATTGGGGATGTGTCGGCCTCGGGTGTTGTGTTGATATCGAGATCTTTGGCGGTTCCTTGTTTGTTAGGCACCGATTTTTTGGCTAAGATGCCCATTTTGATCAAAATCAATGAGAATTGTATTGAACTGCCGGGGGGCCGTCAAATCTCGTTTCTGCCGTCGCCCTGGGGGCGACCTGCTTCGGCCGTACAAGTGCAGGCGCTGTCCGTCGCATCTGTGGACATCCCACCTGGTACACAGATGCTTATACCCTTGCGGTATCGGAAGCCCCTGCCTGATCGGCTAGGAGCAGTAGGGGTCTTGTTGTCACCGTCCGCCACGATAACAACCGGGTTGGCGTTAGTGGGGGCACAGACCATCGTCCGGCCGGATCAATTACCGTTTTTACAGGTGCTTAATGCGGGGGGAGAAAACGTCCGTGTCCCGGCCGGTACGGTTGTGGCACATGCCACTACGGCGTTTGCGACTCATGATTGTCCACATAGCCGGGGAGTTGTTGCTGGGGTTTCCGAGCCAAGGAGTTCGGATGATCGTTGGGTTGCTCATTTGTGTGACGAAAATTCTTCCCTGTCCATGGAGCAACGTGGTGCGCTGCGTAAATTGTTGTTGACATATTCCGATGTGTTCAGCTCCGATGATTTGGATTTGGGCCGCACTTCCTTGCTTTACCATCACATTGAGACGGGCGATGCTGCCCCTATTCGATTAAATTCGCATCGGATGAGTCCTGCGGAGCGAGAACACGTACGGGGGGCAGTGGAAGACATGTTGGCTGCGGACATTATATCGCCATCTAACAGCCCATGGGGCGCTCCAGTCGTCTTGGTTAAGAAGAAGGATGGCAAATTGCGATTTTGTGTTGATTTCCGCAAATTGAATAAGATATCGGTGGCAGATGCGTACCCCCTGCCGCGTATGGATGACTCCCTCGACGCATTGTCGGGGGCTAAGTTCTTTTCCACACTGGACCTCTCTTCGGGATTTTGGCAGCTTCCCCTTGACGAGTCCTCACGGGAGAAAACCGCATTCCGTACGCCGCAGGGGTTATTTCAATTCAACTGTCTCCCGATGGGATTGAATGCGGCCCCTGCTACATTTCAAAGATTGATGGAGCTCGTTTTGACGGGGTTGCAGTGGGAGACATGTCTTATATATTTGGACGATATCATTGTCTTCAGCCGCACATTTGATGAACATTTGACGCGGCTGGAGACAGTGTTCACGAGGATGCGTTCTGCCAAATTGAAATTCAAACCAAAGAAATGTCACCTACTGCAACGGTCCGTCCGCTATTTGGGGCACATTGTGAGCGCTGAGGGAGTGTCCACGGATCCGGAAAAGACGGCGTGCGTCCGGGATTGGCCGACTCCGGCCACCGTGGGGGATGTTTGGCGGTTTTTGGGATTTGCCTCGTATTACCGAAGATTCGTGCCGGGTTTTGCGACGATTGCGAGGCCTTTGCATCTCCTTACGGGTAAAGGACGGAAGTTTGTTTGGGGACAGCCGGAGGAGGCGGCCTTTTGGAGTCTGCGTGATCTATTGGCCACGGCCCCAACATTGGATTATCCCGATTTCGATCACCCATTCATTCTTGATACGGACGCGAGTGACACAGGTATTGGGGCGGTGTTATCACAGTCTAAAGGGGGTGTAGAGCGTGTCGTGGCGTATGGTAGCCGAGTCTTGTCTCCTGCGGAAACCCGCTACTGTGTCACTCGCAGAGAACTATTGGCGGTTGTTTTTTTCCTACGGCAATTTCGACCATACCTTTATGGTCGTTCTTTTATTGTGCGTACGGATCATGCGGCCTTGCAATATGCCCTTAAAATTGACCAGCCATCCGGACAGTTGGCACGTTGGTTGGACACGCTACAGGAATTTTCCTTCCAAATTCAACATCGGAAGGGAGTGCGCCATGCGAACGCGGACGCACTTTCCAGATTACCGCGGCGCGCCCCTTGTAAATGTGAGTCGGGGACGCATAGGTGTTCGCCGATTCCAAACCCCCCTCAGCCGCTCACGTTGGCCGTCGAGAAGTCGGACACTCCGATGGAACCGGGACCGGCTGACGGGGTTTTGAATCTGCCGCGGTCTGTCTGGATCCGGGAACAGATGATGGATGAGTCATTGGTGTCCTTGCGGAAGCGGTCTGCTAAGGACAATGGGAGTCCGAGTACGGCTGTGGGGCCGCAAACCGCTCTCCGAGATGGTCTGCTTATGTGGCGGGAGGGGTTCCAGGAACGTTGGCGCCTGGTGGTACCAACGTCCTTGCGGTTCGAGTTGATTAGAACCCTCCATTGTGACACTCTCTTACATTTAGGGGTGCAGAAGACCTTGTTGACGTTGCAACGTCATTATTTTTGGCACGGCATGGCGACAGATGTCGTAGGGCACGTGCGCGCGTGCCCTGCGTGTGCACAACGTAAGCCGCCGAAACATCCTTACGTGCCGCCTCTCCAGTCGATTCAGGTGTCTCGAGTCAATGAATTGGTGGCGCTGGACATATTGGGACCTTTTCCACCATCGGCGAGGGGTAATAAATATTTGCTGGTAGGGGTTGAGTACCTCTCCCGTTGGCCGATGGCCTGGCCGTTGCCCGATCAGTCGGCCGCGGCCATTACCGACGCCTTTTTGTTTGGGTATATTATGGATAAGGGGGCGCCTGAGAGACTCCTCACGGACCAGGGCAGGAATTTCTCTTCTAAATTATTGGCGGAAGTGTGCGCGGGCCTTGGGACTAAGAAGGTACGGACATCCCCATACCATCCGCAGACGGATGGTATGGTTGAACGGCTGAACAGGACATTGTCTGCCATGCTTTGCCATACCGTGAGTGAACAACAATCAGATTGGGATCTGCACATCCCCGGGGTGCTTTCGGCGTACAGGATGACGCCTCATGCGGCTACAGGATATTCGCCGTTTTACCTTATGTATGGTCGGGAAAACGTGCCGCCGGTGGATGTGCAATTGGGAACTGGGGTGAAGGGACCTCGTAAACCACTTCCTGAATACATTCAGGACACGGTTCGCCGAGTCACGGAGGCGCGGGAGAATGCCCGCGTGGCTACGGCCAAAGCCCAGGCCCGGAACGAGCGATATGCGCGACGGTCTGAGGGGGAGTGCCCTTGGAAGGTTGGGGACCTAGCCTGGCTTCATTGTCCACAGGTACGTCCGGGGACCTCGCCGAAATTGCACAAACCCTGGCATGGTCCCGTACGCCTCATTGCGGTTCCCAACCCACAGTCAGCACGCGTCCAGATTGGGTCTCGTCGCTGGGTTGTGCATACGTCGCGCTTGAAACCATATGTTGCTCCCTTACATGATGCGTCATCCCCCAATGTTGCCTTGCCGGGGTCTGTTGCTGCTGACTCTCCCCTGCCTGCGTCCATTGATCTCGCTAGAGCGCCTGTCGTACCTGTTCCAGACAGGCCGGCCGTGACATTGCGGGGGACGAGGGGCCCTGCTCGGAGGACGCCTGCCAGGTCTGCGGGACCTTCGAGCCCTGCAGCTCTTCCGACCCAGCTGCGGGCACGGTCACAGGACAAGCCCAAGACTAACTCTTTAGGGACACGGGACGTCGGTGGACTTCCAGCTGCGACAGGGGGATTACCCCCTGTCATTCCTCGACTTTCATCGCGTTCCCGTTCTGCGAGTGGGCCGCCGACCGTCCGGGACGGGCCGGCGACCCGCACACGTTCCAAATCGCTTACGTTTCGTTGATTGTTGCTGTCTTGTTATTTTTTTCTTACAGTTGTATTTATTGCATGCTTTTGTACGTTCGTTGATGTGAATTGCGTTGTTGTTGTTCTTGCTGTTACATTATATGCTTAGTGTCCTTTAGGGGGGGAAGCTCGGTTCGCCGCATTACGATTTGCTATTGGTCAGCCGAGGTCGGCTGGGATTTTTCTACGGGGGAGGGTGGTGTAATGCGGGCGTAAGCGACCTTCCGGAGGTGACGTCACGGGGGGTGGAGTCATGTGACGTGGGGGGAAGGTTCGGGGGCCTTAAGCGGGTAAACCGGAAGGGGAAGTCAGTCGGGGTGTGAGCGGAAAAGAGTGAGGCCACGCGGGCAAGTGTGGAGAGGGGGGGGCGCCGACGGCCATCGGGAGCCAACCCCGAAGATAAGAGGAAGCTGCGGAGTGGTGTGCAGCTGGGGAGGAGACAGCCAGGAGGGCTGCGTGTTAGAGGCAGCGGTGTGGCTGCCAGGAGGAGCTGCGGAGAGAGAGAGAGAGGGGGCTGCTTGTTAGAGGCAGCGGTGTGGCTGCCAGGAGGAGCTGCGGAGAGAGAGAGAGAGAGCAAGAAGCTGTGAGAGCTGCGGAGGGAGAAGAGCAGCAGCGAGTACAGCCAAGGGGGGCTGTGTGAGAGAAACAGCAGCGGAGCTGCTGTTGTGGATCGGGCCGACATTGGAGTCAGCACCGTGGAGAAGCTACAGAGTAAAGACAGCCGTGTGGGTGTACAGCACGAACCGAATAATAAAGGACACTGAGCCAGACATCGTGGTCCAGTCGTTTATTACATATGTACTGTATGTGTAACTTATACTGGTAGGAACCCACTGGTTCCACCAACCCACAGAGGATTATTGTGTCCGTCCGTCGTGCAAGGAGGGGCTGGGTGGGGAGGGTGGGGCTGGGTGGGGAGGGTGGGGAGGATGGGGCTGGGTGGGGAGGGTGGGGAGGGGCTGGGTGGGGAGGGGCTGGGTGGGGAGGGTGGGGAGGGGCTGGGTGGGGGTTGGGGCTGGGTGGGGAGGGGCTGGTCACCCCGTGGTGCCCTTATAAAATTCAACGTTTAACCTACGCACGCCGGCTTGTGCCCGCCCTCACAGTCGGCCATATTTGCGGAATACACCACGCCGCCGTTGACCCTGGCGGAACTGGCCATTGACCGAGCAACCCAACGTTCCTACCAGCTCCCTCCGCAGGAATGCGTTTTCACGTTGTACGTAGCCAACCGTGTTAATTGGAGGTGCGGGGGTGGAAGAAATTGGAGTTGCGGAGGAAGGCCACAAGGCACGTGCCCGGCCACCTTTGCCTCGCCAGGCGGTGGGGACGTTAACAGCCAGCACCAGATAATTGTTTCTGGCTTTGTAGAGCCACTACGGCAGTTGCCAGCGGTCTTTTACTACACGGGCAAGGAGTTTAACAGAGGACGCCAGTATCACAGCACAGTGTGCAAAACCTTAACAGGCTGTTGGGGCCAGGTGCTGTTCGCGAGCACCTATGAAGGCCCACACGGCACACGAGGGGGTGGGTGGCCACCACCACGGCCTTTGTCTCATTGATACTGGTGTATAAACACATTATGTCGGTGGTCATTCACAGCTAAGTTGACCTACAATACGATCAACACCGATTCAGATATCACCCACTGATGTTGACCGTGAGCGGGGAATTGAACTCAAGTCACCGGGTTCGTAGTGCAGCACGGTCATCGCTGCACTACCGATCCTACCCCTCCACACACATGCGCGTGAATGTACAAACCAAGTGCAATACTGTATAGTTTACATAATACGGTGCACATGTACATGTTGCTACAATAAAAGTTTGATTACTAGTCTAAATAAAACATTTTTACCAGATAAGGCCCAATGAGCTTTATGGTTTTTTTTAGAAGCGACCTGGCCACATGTCACTTATCATAATGTGGACATTTATAGCAGCCAAATCCACGCGGCCACGGGGAGAACATGCACACTCCCAATTTTCCTGGATTAACGTAATGCATGCCCTGGTTCGTCCACCGCTTTGGACAGTCCTGCTCGTTATTCCTCGTTTTATTTCTGCCCATGATGCAATTTTAATTTAAAATCTAACATTGGCCTCTCTTACGTCTACTCAGCCAAAAAAATACTGTAACGCAGTGCCACCGATGATCATTAACGGTGCATCTGTAAAAATTAAGGTGGGTGGCTGGGTGAGTGTGCGTGTGTGGTTTTGACCGCACCATCCCTTCAAGCCGCGCAATGCTGATGGCCTTCCTGTAATAGATGCTCACTCATAGCACTCTCCCCTAGAGCTTGTAAAGGCATGGAATATGGGTGAGGGGGGGAAGGAGTGAGTGGATCGATTGTATTATCTGTGCCTGTATACAAACACACACACACACACGCTTCAGTCAGAAGCGTTGCCATGATCTTCAAAAAATTCAAGTGCTCTATTTCGGTCGCCGTTTTACACGCAATGCTGCATTAAAAACAAAAATGCTTTCCCACTGGGTAAAGCAGTAGGTCTCAAAACCGAAGAGGTGGTGACCTGATTTGAGCATTTCAGAGGACTCGTTATGGCCAATGCCGTTGACGTTTCCCACACCTTGCCATCGCTTCTTTCCCTCTGCCTGGCCTCAGCTGTGGCACAATCAATCGCCAAGGTCCGTCTTTGATGTCTCATCATCGCCGTCTGGGTTTGGGGCTTCTTTTTCACCCTTCATCCCCGACCTCTGAGTGCCTTTCCACTGCCGTCTCGGTCACCTGCCCTCCTCCTCCACCCCACACACGAGTCCCACCCATCTCTACCTCCAAGTTGCCCACCCTATCCCTCCTCCACCCCACACACGAGTCCCACCCATCTCTACCTCCAAGTTGCCTACCCTATCCTCCTGCACACGCATCTTGTTACTTCTGCATTCTATTTCCAACTTTTAAGTTGCTCATTCTGTCCTGCACTTAGATGCTTATCCTGTCGTACACAACAACAATAATGAATGACTGCTGCTGCTGCGTTGGCGGTGGTGCACAAATAACCAGAAGAACTGAATGCATTCGTCAGCAAAGCTACCTTCAAAATATATAGAAAATATACAATCGGCGACGTTTCGGGCGATGGCCCATCTGTAGAGCAGTGTTCTTCATTGCAAGGCCCGTGGGCCACTGGCTGTCCCTGGTGGCCTTAAGTGCGGCCCCCGACATAAACACAACACGTGAAAGCACCCCCCTTGTGCTGTCAAACTCCCAGTAGTTTCAAGTGTGTGATGGCCCTCACACTGATGATGTCTTATCGGCGAAAGTGTCCCCCCTCTGAAAAAAATTAAGTGACAAACCTTACTAATTGGCTGTGTCGGGTGATGGCGGGTTTAACAAAATTTATTTTTACGCGATCTAACAAAAAAAAAACCTGTTATAGATGATATTGATCGCAAAAGCCTACGCGTTAAACATATATACTGCAATTTAACCGCATGGTGAACAGAGTGAGCATGAACATGTCTGCTTTTTCAACATTATTAGAAACGCCACGGATGAATAGCCACTCCATTTTCCCACATCAACGTGGAGCGGCGCATCTGTATATAGTCGCGTACTTAGCGATTGGGCAAAGTCGTGTTTGCATAGGCGCTCAGCCTCCGCGAACGCGACTCAACGCGTGGGATTTAGATAATCGCGTGGATTTTCAACAAAAAAAACTGGTAAACGGGCCACCAATGCAAATCGGGCCTGCCCAGTGATGCACGGTGTGTGATTCGTGTGGGCACGCATCGTGTCTCTCGGCTTAGTTAGAGGCAGTCTCGCATGGTCCTGTGTGCCGTGGTGGAGACACAAGCACCACACGAAGCACCGGCACCGCGTGACCTCGTGTCGGCACGAGTAACGCTTAACTGCGTGCAAATATCAGCGTTACTATGATGATGATCATGATGATGGAACTTGTTTACCCAGGAATGCCTCCTCACTCAGGACGCCTTTTCAGGAGGGTCCTGCCTCCTGTTTTTCGTAATTGGGGGAGGGGGGGGGCAAAGGGGGGGGGAGTGATGCCGCAGCTGTGTGTGATCTCAAACGTGCACGTGATTTTTTTTCCGACATTGGAATGTTTTGGCCATTGCTAGTTTCATTGTTTTTTTTGTCGGGGGGGGGGGGAGTGCTATTTTAGCTCGAGGAGGGAGGAAGTAAACTGGAGAGCGCCGAGGAAACCCATGCCCAACATGGGGGGAATTTAACAAACATCCACACAGGAAGGGCGCCCCACTTGGGAATTGAACGCAGGCGCTAACTTTCTTTGAGCCACCAGCGTTACCACCGCGCCACCCGGCTGCCAGTGTCCGTGCACGTGTACAGATACATCATAGGTAAATACACACGTGGGTGAGGTGGAGGGGGTGGTGGCACGCTGCACTTTGAAACCCGTCGAGATGAGTTTGTAACCCGGCTAACGTCACTGGCGATCGACATCTTGACCGGCTTTTGCTTTTCCCCTCTCCGCCGTGCCACGCTGACCAGCGCGGTGCAGCGCCGTCAAGCAACAAACGCCGTGAACAGTCCTCTGTGCAGCAGTGGGGTGGCAAGGGCTGGGTGAAAAAAAAAATGTAGGCGTGTTGATGGCTGGCTCTGGGAGGTGTGATAGTAACTCCAGTATCATGCAGTGAGAACGGCACCACCAGTCTGGGTTTCAGCCACCGACGATTAAGCCAAGTTCGTGTGAGTAGAGTAAATGCATCGATATATTGAGTATATGCGTTCCTGGAGCTTTGTTCATTTCTTGAAACGTCGTATATTGGATACATTATAAGAGTAGAACGATGAGGATGTGTTCCCAGGCTTCGCAATTTACCACTTCATGCTATAGACACTGCATTACTTATCTTTCATATTGCAAGTATGTTGAACTTCTTTCACACCGTATCTAGTCAACTGTGCCTATCAGAAGCGTGGGGAAGGACAACCCGAACAAAGACAATTTAATTTGAAAAGAATGTCATATTTTATACTGTACAATATTAAAATAAAAAAATTGCTTAGATGTTAAAAAACATAGTGAAGGAAAAGAATGTTATTATTATTTATACAGTACTGTAGATTGGAGAATTACACATTTATTTATTGATTTCGATGTACTTATCTTTTTCCGATTTTTTGCTTTCTGTATAAAGTTATGGTAATACATCCAAAGGTTGTTGAAACCGAAACTTCGTTTCTCAAATATACACATATCGAGATGTCGTACAACCTTACTCATGCATTATCTCAGTCATACACAACCTTAATCATACACAGAATCAGAATTTATATTTATTCTGGAGGTATCCGATGAGCTATGAAGCTCTTTTGCACGGATGTCCAGTAGGTCACAATCTCAGCAAAACGTAACCAAAGTCATACACAACCTCAACCATACATGAACTCAAATACACAACCTCGATAAAACATAAACTCAGTCCACCTTTCATGCGCAGAGTACGGTAATTCGATGGTGACGGCTCGTTCGGCCGATTTGCACGGAACATCTGTGACTCTGTGAAGATCAACTCCTGGTCCAACTGCAGTGTTGTGGCATAGTTCACTCCACGATTAGCCCAAGGAGTTGTGGCAATCGGTCAGGTGGGGCACCGATATTTGATGTGTCCCTTCGTATGGTCGCACCTAGAGGCTATTATATACCGCGGCTCCTCTTGCCTAGTCGCGTCATTATATAAGTGTTGTTGTTTATTTACACCTGTCGTTGAAAACAAATCTCATGGTGGTTGTCAAGAGGGCCCCAACTCGTGGCTTTGGCCACGGGGGCAAGCCACCCCCAGCCCCCACGCTTATTACGCTTCCTTCGTATGAATGAAACTATACAATTAATTTACCAGGTAAGGCCCTCTGAGCTGTATAGCTCTTTTCCAGAAGCCGGCCTGGCTCTAACAAATGATTGCTCAACAAAGTGGCTTATCGCGTGGAAATCTATTGCAGCCAAAAGATTCTAAATGAGGAGGTAAAAATCAGAGGACCCGGAAGAAAAAAATCCACGCGGCCACGGAGAGAGAGACACCGCAAACTCCAAATAAACAGCAGCAGGCGTCAGGGTCGGAATCGAAACCACGACATCCTGTGCACCAGGCGAGGTAGTCAACATCTCACCACCATGGCGCCCGGCATGGTAGTCACGCTACCGGGCCGGTGCCGATGGCGAGCCGCCTCGGTGCAGAATTGAGATGCGCGGCGGCTGCCGCTTGAGCCGAGTTGATGACTTCTGCAACGGGACGTGACGGGCGAGTTGCAGCTATTGACTCCGAGTGGGGTCAGCAAGGTCGGGGGATTTGTCTCTCTTAAAGCCCCGCCAAGCAACCTGAATGGGGGCCGCGCGCTCACCGGAGCCACGCTCACCCTGCTGATGAGGCAAACGGCTGTTGACTTAAGGCGGAGTCATAATTGATGCGGGTCGGCATTAATGTCCCCCCCACTCTCCCCCGCTTTAAAGGTGCCTGTATCCCCCCCCTCCTCCACCTCCCCTCCCACCTCCCACTACTAGCAGGCTGATGAACGCAGTGCCGTATTGACGCGAGCGATTTCCATTAAGAGACATTGGCCTCAAGCCTCTCTCACGCGTGATGAAGCGCCTCTGCTTGTTCCCACGCGTTGCGACGTTTGCGCCTGGCTCCAACCATTTTCCTCCTTTAGTGGGTTGTGTTGCTTTATTTTAAGGATGTGTTCGATGACCCAAGTGACCCAACCAGCGATTGGTCCGACCCGATGACCGACTGTGCTCATCGCAGAGCCGCCGGTTCGCCTGGTTCAACTCCCGGTTACAGCCTCCCCTTGTGCGCTAACGCAGGGGCTACATTGCAAATAGAAGCTTGCCCTCTGCTATAAACTGGGCCTCAAGAGCCCCACGTGCTAATTCTCCGAACGGGAGTAGGTGGTTGCGAAACGGGTTGCGAGTACAACTTCCCAGACTTTAACATGACCGACCAAACTGCATGGAGAGGGGTTGGGAGATCCACGAGCCAGCCAGGGGTGCATGTATGGCGCTGGCCCAGCAGTTGGCAACCTGCAGATCAGGAGCCACGTGCGGTTCTTTAGGGACTGCCTTCGTGACGTTATTTATTTAAGGACCTCCTTCTCGTACTCAGCACGCGGCGCATTTTGATTCTTGAAATACTGAGGTTGCTGTTGTTTTTTTCAACCGAATTCGAAAAAATAGAAATTGGTCCTCTCATTATTTTGGTTGCCCGGAACTCCTGTGCTAGCCCAACCACCATGGCACGTTCCTTGCCACTCTGAAAGGGGGCGAGGTCTTCTCACCAACAGCACTTGGCCCAGCAGTGTGTTATGCTACGTGGATGAATCGCTTGTTCCTTTGACAAGCGTGCTAGGCGTGCTCTCCATCGGAGGTTTCATCCGAGGTTCATAGTTCCGGTAAAAAGTCTCATCACCGGTGGTATTCGAATCCAAGCCCGAGCCTAAGATGGGTACCACCCTTACAACTGTTTTGAGTTCAAACGAGACGGTGTTTTTGCTTTTGTCTTTCAGATGATGAAGTTTGCGTGGGACAACTACAAGACCTACGCCTGGGGCGCGAATGAGCTGCAGCCTTTGTCCAAGATTCCGCACGCCACCAGCATCTTTGGTGAGTTCTCTCCAACACTTCGACACACGAGGCCTCAATCCTGGCACACGTTGTTTTAGGGACACCCTATGGGAAATCAAAGCAATTTCCCGCGCCTCCGATTAGCGCGGTTTGCTACGTACGGTGCGAAAGAAGGTCAACATACTGCTGCTGCCACTATGTGAGAAAGAGATTGGTAAGTACAACGGTAAGTTACGTATGTATCATTTGCATATGCAGGGAGGCCTAAAAGTCAGGACACATAGGGTCATTATGTAAATTTTTTTTTTTACAAATGACAAATAGGGTTATTTATTTTGTTTTAACAATTGTTTAAATCGACTTCCATTTACACTGATGCTTTCATAAATTACTTTTTGAAATGAAGTTTGGACCTTTTTTTTTAATATTACACACGTGTCATCTTTGAACATTCATCAATTGTGCTTTATCTCAATTCAGTAAATTTTCTTTCCATTCTGAAAAGTATCATAGTGTCATCATATTAATGATCATAATCGATGCAATATTAACTGAAAGAATGCCAGTCTTAAAATAAATATGATGAGCCTATGTATGCTGTCTTTTGGGCCACCCGTGGTCCAGTTTATCATTGGAAGACGATGTTTGTGCATCCTGGTTCAGGTCATGTGTTTGTATGACGTGCAAAGGCAAATTTCTATCCTGATGCCAAGATGCGCAAAACTAACAAAAGGACTCTTTTTAGATTTCGCACAGGGAAGCATGTTAACCGTTTTCCCATTCGTTAAAATGCGCGTGGGCGTAGGTTCAGATATGTCCTTGCCAACAGCATTACAATATACCTTAACAAATGTGTAGCGTGTGTGTGCGTCTGTTGAAATGGAAACCTACAGGTACAGGTGCACACATGTCATGTCATGCTGTCGTAGTTCCATTAGCACGGTTGGCTACGTACGGTGCGAAAGAAGTTCAACATACATGCGTACATAGCCACTGTTCTTGGTTCTTTCGGTAAAGTCACGTAGAAGGGAAATAATAAAATAAAAAAATAAAACATAAACAAATATTATATAACTTTATTATTTTTGTATATTATTATATTATTTTATATTCTTTTATATTTTTTTATGTTTTGTTTTTATTATTTTATTACTTCCCTTCTACGTGACTTTACCAAAAGAACCAAGAAGATGAATCCCTGCCATCACGAAAGCTTTAAATCGAAATATAGCCACTGTTATTGCTCGAATGAGTATTGAGGTGGTAGGTACAAATATCCTTTCTACAACTCGTGGTGGAAATTCAGCATTCCTATTGGACGGCGGGGAGGGGGGCAAGTCTATTCATTTGACAACCACTATTGGACCGATCCACAAATTGGTACCTATTTTGTTGACCCTGGAGGAATGATGGGCTGAGTCAACGACCAACCAGGATTAATATATATGGTATATAAATATATATTTAAAACGTGTAAATGACATATGTAACGTTGTTATTCATTTAACATTTACCCAGAACTGCCTGTTAGCCTATGGGCTGCAACACGACGAATTTTTTTGCTGAGTAGCTTCGCTTGAGGGTGCGGGCAAAGGGCATGCGGCTTCCGATTTTCCGATTCCGACGCGACGAACAACAGCGGCAACTGGGGGGAGTGGTCACGTGGGAGGGGGGGGGGCACGTGAGTGGGGTGGGGGGGGGACACGTGTGAGGGGGCACGTGGAAGGGGGGGCACGTGGGAGGGGGGGCACGAGGGAGAGGGGGCGTGTGAGAGGGAATGCACGTGGGAGGGGCGGCGCGTGGGAGGGGGGGGCATGCACTTGGGAGGGAGATACACAAGGGGGGAGGGTGCGCGTGGGTGGGGTGCGTGGAGGGGTGGGGTTTGGGGGGGTGTACGTGGGAGGGGGTGGTCACGTGGTGGGGGCACGTGGAAGAGGGGGCACGTGGGGGAAAGGCGCGTTGGGGGGGGGCGCGTTGGGGGGGGGGCGCGTTGGGGGGGGGCGCGTGGGGGTTGGGGGGGGCACGTGGAAGGGGGCGTCACGTGGGTTGGGGCACATGGAGTGGGGGTGGAATTTGTTTAAGGATTGAGGCTGTGCTGACGAGGGCAGCAGTGTTGAGGACGACTCGGAGGTGATGAACCGAACCGTGGCTCCATCGCGGCCACGTCGGTGGTGACATTAAAACAACTCCAAGCAGAATCACGGACATTTGAGGCCAGTGCGGTTGACTGTGTACAGTGCAAAAGAAGTTCAACAAAGATACAAGCAGAATGCACTTCCCATGTATTCACCTAGCCCACCTATTCAATCGTCTAATATATTTAACGTATTCATTTTAGTGATTTTCTTTCCTTTCCTATGCTTTGCACTCCAATCGTTTTTTTTTGGCATTGTTTGTCGTAACTTTCTGCCCCGCTCCTACTGGACATCTGCGCCAAAGAGCTTCATGGCTCATCGGATTTATTCATGATCAACAAGGATTGCGATACTCCAGAGCCATCGCTGTAGCGTCGCGTGGTCTCGAAAGGTGGAGCGACGTGGGGCGGGGGGGGAGGAGGTAATGAACACAATGCAAACTTGAACGTCGCATCGTCCACCCCCCCCCCCCCCAGCAGCAGCAGCAGCAGGAGCTGTTGCAGCGCAGGATGCGACAGCTCCTGCTGAGACGCGTGATTGGCAGCCCGGTTAACGACAGCCTGAGAGAAGCTGCTGCTGCTGCCGCTGCGCACCGGTCACACTTAATAACACGCCTTATACGTGTCGTCTATACAATTGTTATTCATTTACCGTTTACCCCGCGTTACTGTTTAGCCTACGGGCCGCAAACAACAATTTTCTCAGTTTAACGCGAATGCTTTTATACGATCTAACCCAACAAAAAAAAAAACCTTCATTATGAAATTCGTCAGTGTCTTGCTCGGGATGTTTGGTTTACATCCTTCGCGAGTGCGTGTTTTGCCCCCCGCCTCCGGAGCAATGAAGCGGAGTGCCCAGAGAATACCCACGGCACAGGGGGAAGGAACTCCCTGACATGACACTGTAGCATGGATGGCTGGTGAGGTTGGCAAGCATGCTTCATCCCTGCAGGTGATGCTGTCTCCCGCTCAACCACCCTCCTCGAACGAGAATCCCCACGGAGTCATGTTTGTATAGACCACAATACCTGCAGTTATAATGCAAACAAAAAACATAACTCTGATAATGTGCACTGTCCTTGAAGTTGATTGATCCACACCCGAGACAGGTGTGGACCAATCAACTTCAAGGACAGTGCACATTATCAGAGTTATGTTTTTTGTTTGCATTATGACTGCAGGTATTGTGGTCTATGCAAACATGACTCCTTGTAAAAAAAGGTGTCGGTTTTGTTGCCAGATAGAAGGGTAAAAAAAAAATTATCATATTTTTAACTGGCAAATGAGGTTCCAATGGTTAGAATCCCCACCTCAAGGTGCGCTGCGTGGCAGCGAGAGGCTTGCGAGCGTTGCCCCCTCGCACACGCCTGGGTTTTTCTCCCGGCTCGCTCCTGTTTCTTCCCACCTTTTTGTTTTTGTTTAACCAGCTAAGGCCCCCCCCCCCCCCCCCACTGAGCTGCCGTGAAACTCTTCTTTAAGAAGCGACCCAGGCCACAGACGACGGCTCAACGAAGTTGGGGCTTATCGTCGTGTGGATTGTTTATAGCAGCCAAATACTCTTGAACACGTGATGTTGATTCTAAATGTGGAGGGGGGGACACGGGAGGACCCGGTCCGTGTACTTGGGGAGATATAGCCATGCACCGCAAGATGTGCAAAAGGGGCCCTTCCTTTCCAGGAGGATGGTGTCGAGGATGTCGAGCGAGCACTGGGGGGTTACGGGGGGAGTGGCCCCCGTGGGGATGCTTGGGATGCCGCCAGCCAATGAGCAAAGCTTTTGAGAACCGTTTCTCGACGTGTTCCACGTTTTGGCTTCGACAGCCACGACCGCAGTGCAAGCAGCTGCTTCTCGGCATCTCATCTTCCACCTTATATGATAATCAAAGACCCCCCCCCCCGCCCACCCTCATTTAACGCTCTAGAGCAGTGGTTCTTCTTAACCTGGGGTGCATCACGCACCCCTTCCCACCCCCTGGGGTGCCAGATGCCCTTTCTGGGGGTGCGAGACGTGGGCAGATTTTTTTAGAAGGTAAATCATCGAAAAAACAAATTAAGCACGAGCCCGCAAGTAACAATTTCTCTCCTTGGTTCTTTCGGTAAAGTCACGTAGAAGGGAAATAATAAAATAATGAAAATAAAACATAATAAAATACAATTATTACGTTGAATAAAATACAATTATTATGTTTAATTTTTATTATTTTATTATTTCCCTTCTACGTGACTTTACCGAAAGAACCAAGAAGATGAATCCCTGCAGTCACGAAAGCTTTACATCGAAACAACTTCTCTGTTTCATCAAGCCTATGTATTTATTAAAAAATAATTTTACGATCGAGGTAATGAGCCACTGCTCTAGACCATCGGGGCAATTTGTGTAGCCCAGCATGTAGACAAAGGGGATGATAAGACCAAGAGCTGGCTGGCTGGCTGGCGGACTGTATCTTTCCAGCCGCTCGTTTGAGGCTGAGCTTACTTAGTGGTAGCAAGGGGGGGGGGGAGGCGGGTAGACAAGTTAATAAATCACGTACCGCTGAAATGCACGGCCGAGGCATTGAACCCAGGCCACGGGGTCACAGCGCAGGGTGCAAACCGCCTCGCCACCGCTCGCAAACTGATACGTGCGCGTATGTTTAGAAACACGCGCAGAATCACACGCGCACGCACACACACACGCCCGCCGCTTGCATTTACAGTATTGAGTTTTTTTGTCCAATTTGCGTTTCCCGGTAAAACACGGGTATTAGATTATGACGGACGGTTAAATAAATGTAGTCCATTATGGCGATCAATTCGCATCCATACAGTCATGCATTGAAAGAGTTTTATTTTTTTAACCTCTCACTCAGGATTGCTTAATGCACGGTACTAGCGTGGGCTTTGTGTGCTAAGCCTTGGGTCTCTTCCCCCCCCGCCACCGTTATTATGTTTCTGCTGATCTGGGCACATTTACCAATCAACCATGCGTCACCGAGATACAGAAACAATTAGGCCATCAGGAAACTGATAGGAGGCGCCCGATCAGCATTGGCGTAAACAAGCAGGGGACCGTCTGGAGGGTTTTGGTCACGGGAACCGTCGTTTCCATTCCCGTAGCTCAGCAGAGCCTGGCGGCGTCAAAAGCGAAGGAAAAGGGCCTCGAATGAAAACGTCCAAGACCCACGTCAATAGGCGTCACTTCGTCAACAGGGCTATCGCCCCCAATACTGGATGCTGCTCTTTTGTGCTCTGCAGAGTGTTGTTACCAGGTAAGGCCCCACTGAGCGATGTAGCTATTTTCAGAAGTGACCTGGCCACAAATGATAGCTCAACGAAGTGGCTTATCGTGTGGAAATTTAAAGCAGACAAATACTCTAAACGCAAGTTGATTATGAACGTGGAGGGAAAACTGGAGGACCCGGAGAAAAATCCACGCGACCACGGGGAGAGCGACACGCAAACTCCAAATATACAGCAGCAGGCGTCAGGGTCGGGATGCAACCCACGACCTCCTGTATTCCAGGCGAGGTAGTGAACATCTCGCCATCGTAAGTCCGTCAGCTTACGTTTGTAGCCATTACAGCTGCTGGCAGAGTGGCAACACTCGTGCTTCACTGCAATAAGGGCCTAGGTTCGACTCTTAACTCGGGTGCCTTTCTGTGTGGTGTTGTGCATGGCTTTCCTGCGAGTTCTCCGGTTTCCTCTCGTGGCTAAAACAATAAACACGATGAAACTTGTGCTTAGAAAAAACATCCCAAATGCTGAAAGTGTACCCTGCATGTTACTCGATTAGATTACGCACAACAATATCGACCCCCGCCCCGCTTACTGTAAAAAAAATGGGCAGGGACCCTACTGAAAATATTCTTGAGACCCAAAGAAGCATGTCTTGCGTAAACAAGTGGAATAATTAATTCATATAAACAATTGTACCACGTTCAACTAAGTGAAAATCAAACGTGCGGCTAGCTGGGCCCCTTTTGGAATGTATACTTAGGCACTGGTGGCAGGAAGTAATGTTGGTCCACCCAGCCGCAGTGAACAAATAATATTAAAGTCTTTAAATCAGAAGCCTTTGCGTTACAAGATGGGTTTTTTTACGTGACACATTGCCAAAAAATATATTTAAAAACACGTGGAACTGTTATCAGAAGTGTAGAAAAACACAACAAAAATGTTCCACCATCACATTCATTCCAAAACTAGAATTTACAATTGAGAAGAAATCTGTTATTTGTAGTCCTAAACCACTGGTGGAAATTCCATATTTCCCAGGGCATGTGTCCATCTCTCAACAGCAAAACAACTCCCACACAGCAGCGATCATTGCGATGACCCGGATATTTGATGTACTCATTAAACACCCAACTGTTGAAATAATAATATAAATTGGCATATCAAGGAGTCTCATGATTATTTTTTAAGAGCGTCCTGCTTAATGTTTTTGCAAAATTTTGTCTTTAAGTACTGATTTACTTAACATCACAAGCATCGTTATGAATCTCGAAAGAAAATATTTTCGTAATTTTTTATTATTATTTTAAGATTTTTTACAATATTTCAGAGAGTGGCCATTCATCAGCGAACAGGGACAGGGCATGGCAAATGTGTGTTCTTCTCGTTGGAGAATAGTGTACGACGTGGGGTATTGAAAACATAGTAAATATAAATGCAGTTGACATCACTCTGATTAGAGATGTAGCCTAATTCATCATTACTATATGTTTGCATGGGAGGAAACTGGAGTGCCGGGAGAAAACCCACACGTATGAGTGAATTAAACAGATCTCAGAATCAGAATCTTTCTCTAGACTGGAGGAATCTGATGAGCTATGAAGCTCTTCTTCAAAGATATCCAGTATGGACAGGTCAGATACATCTTCAACTCACCCACACTACTGCCATTTGTCGGCCATGCTTCCTCTAGCATATGGAAAGTACGTCCAAAGATCACACGTCCACGTTTAAGTCTGTGAGCCATGCGATAGCTTCGGGAGTAGCTGCGACCAATGCCGCTCAGTCCGTCGGACAGCGGGCGGAGGATGCAGTTGTTCACGATGTGGTGGTTCCATTGTCTGGTTCAGGTGGGCCGCGGTCACGCCGTGTGGGTTGTCGTTAATTCTCTACTCGTGGAGGGGAGGTGTGTGGCACAGCGATCGGTTGCTGTTCTGAAGCGGTTGGCGGAGAGGCCACCATCGTCTCCTTGGCGCATCAAAGCCATGCAGAGCAATGGGGGTGGTGTTGGCCATTGAGGCGACGGAATGGAAAGTCTCGGTATAACGCGATAACATCCTGCAATACCCACCGACTCACAATGCTGCTTGACAGGCGCGTGCGCAACCAATCCTGGTTTCCTAATGCTGCGTTAAATGAAAAGATGCAACAACAACAACAACAACAAAACAAAAACGCAGGAGTTATTTTTCAGCCGAAACACCCACCGCTGCCTCGTCGCCCGGCTGCCCGATATGAATTTCAAGCTTCATTAACGACGAGAAGAATTTAGCGACATTAAAGTGTGACATTGAGGCACACGCCGCCAGAGCACCGTCTAGGAACGCGCCTGGTGGGTGGGGGGAGGGAGGAGGGAGAGACCCACTGTTGTGCGCGAGCGTCACGTTAACGCAGCGGGACACGCACGTCGCGCGTCCGGACGGCGGAAGGTTTGTAGCGGATATTGCGGACGCCACGCTGACCCGGCTCGGTTACCCGCTGGTACCGCACGGTCGGGATTCTTCGCCGCGGTGAGGCGGCTTCCCGGCTACGTCACAGCTATTTGGCAGTGGTGGAAATGAAACTAAACTATTTCTGTTTTGCCAGGTAAAGCCCACTGAGCTATATCGATCTTTTTCAGAAGCGACCTGGCCACACATGATGGCTTAACGAAGTGGTTTATCACGTAGAAATTTGTTGCAGCCAAACGTTCTAAACGCGTGTTGATTCTAAATGTGGAAGAAAAAACCAGAGGTCCTGGAGAAAAATCCACGTGACCACGAGGGGAACATGCAAACTCCAAATATACAGCAGGCGTCGGGGTCGAGATCGAACCCACGACCTCCTGTATAACAGAAAATGTAGTTAACATTCCTCCTGAACGCGCTGTGGAATCCCGTGGTGGCAGTGAAAATTTGAACCCGACTCTGACTGCGTTCCCAAAGGAATCAAGGATGTCGTATTTTTATATTTATTTCCCCTTCCACCCCCCCCCCCTAACTGTCCACTTACTTTCCACACGCAAGTTAGAACTCTCCTGTGTTCTAACTGAAATGGCCTGGTCACACCTCTGTACCAGTGGGCCTTGCCTGGTAAAATAAAAATAGTTGAATAGGTTTAATACAATCGGAAATCTTTACCGAGGACACTGCCTTGCGGGAGGCGGCTGGGATTCAAGAGGCATTTTTACGTCTCTCCTTCTGAACGTATTTTAAACGCTGCAACGACGTGGGGGTCAACGTTACTCTGATAATTTGGTGAATTGATCTGGCGCTCCGGTTGACTTTGGGTCGTGTCCTCTTCTAAGCATTCTCTGATGATCATCCAGAAGCACAGTGGGCTGTGATGCTCGGGCAGAGTTTGCGTCTCTCTCTCTCTCTCTCTTTCCCCGTGGTTGCGTGGATTTTTCTCTAGGTCCTTGGGGTTTTCCCCGCCACATTTCGAATCAACGTTCGTTTGAGAGTATGTGGCTGCTATAAATGTCCGCACGATGAGCCACTTGGTTGAGGTGTCATTTGTGGCCTGGTCACTTCTGAAAAAGAGCTATATAGCTCAGTGGGCCTTACCTGGTGAAATTATTTTTGTTGTTTGGGTTAGTCAGAGCAGTGCGTGAGAAGCCATTTCAACATTTTGGAGGCGACTTTCTGCCGCGGTAATTCCTGTTCTTCACATGGCGGTCACCGGCATGCTCCGGCTCAGATACGATTGAACTCCGTCTCTGTGTCCGGGCACCCAGAAACTGAACAATAATTTAATTAACACATACGCGTGGTGGAAGATGGGGGGGGGGGGGGTGGCAATGTTTGGGGTCCCCTACCCACACCTATAAATTAAATAATTAAATTCTTGCTAAGTTGATATATGGCTGGGTGCCCGGCGCATGGGTGTGGAGTTCAATGTAGTCCGAGCCTGGGGTGTGTCAAGTGACCCCAACTGAGAAAACCAGATTTACCACCGAGCACTAACGCCTAGCATCTAACGCGGCATCTACGGAAAACCCTAACACCAGGCTCAAACCGGAGTGGTGGGAGACACACACACACACACACCGAACGACAGCGCGCGGGCATTGTTCATCGCCACCAGCAGCGCCAGCAAGACGTCATGACACCGTCATCGGGCCACGGACGCAGCCACCCATTACCGCATGAGCGCTCGTTATGCGTTTCCACCGCCCGATTGAAAGGCAGCCACGGTCGTTATCATAACGGCCGCGCTCGTAATTTAGAGCCAAAAATTGTCTCCCCCGATCGCTTGATTGAGCGCTGGGCGGCGCGTCTCTCCGCTGACGCACCTGGGCCGGTGGCGAAGAATTTCACATTTCTGTGGCCGAGTCCTGGTCTCTTCTGTCTGGTGATCAGTGTTGACTTTCCCACCAGATGGTACTTATTATCAACCCAGCCACATTGCTTTAAATGTCATTAATTCCTGATTTCACGGCCACGAGAGAACTCCATAGATGCAATAAAGTATGACTCCTTCGGATAAATGACCTCGAATTAAAAGAGATTTATTGGCGCATTAATATTTATCACAACCGCAATTTAGCATCTGTGCGAATATGAGCGTGCGATTTAATCACGTGCACACAACGGCGGTCACCATATTTCACGATAGTGGCAGTTACTTCACCGGGCTAGCTGAACAGCAACAAAACACCTCCCAATGTAAGCGGTATTGGCGAAACATCCCAATGCTGAAAGATCACCTGCAAACTACTCAATTGGCATCACGCACAGCAGCATTGCCCTCGACTCTGAAAACAATTGGCGGGACCTGTTGAAAATGATTTTTGAAGCTGTGATTGAGGTTTTCCTGGGTTAACAGAATCATCAGACGAACCCAGGAGTGTATTCCCCATTTAGAAAAGCCCGTAGATCTAAGAAGCTCTTTGACAAGGAGGGAGGAGAGGGGGGGGCTCTTCGGCCGCCAGACAACATCAAAGCGTTCCACAATTACAGAGGGAAAAAAAGTAATAACAATAGCACTTGTGTTGTACAATGACATTCACACTTAAACTTGAGTCTTTTTAATAGGCTCGGATTAAACGAGGACAGAGATGCCAGGTGGTCCCAGCACGTTGATGGCAGCTACATGCAATGATGTTGAAGAAAATTGCGTGTGAAGTCTGGAACCTACAGACATTCGAACGCATGTCGCAGAATTTTAGGATTTTCAGGATTGTCCAATGTAGTAACACCCCGATCTACGTCTCCCCCTTTTTTTTTTCACGTCGCTTCGCAAGCACCCCACACACTCGCGTCACCAATGTCCATCGCCTCTCAACCTACGCCTCCACAACCGCCTACCCTGTGAAATCGCTTTGATTGACGTCGTTTCGATATTCGTCGCCGCACCGTTCAGGAGCAGCACATCCCCAATGTAAATCCCGGGGGGTATTACTCTGCAGTAAACATTTTCTTGAATGGTAGGATGTTACCGGGCCGACCCCATATTTTATGGGTCAATGTGGGTGACTGGCACATGCCACCATCGACACCGCCAACTTCCTGAGAATACAGGGTGCTTCAAAACAATTTTAACACTTCAGGGAATTTGCAACAATACCTCAAGAAATGTGCCTCCGGAGACCACCTGGAGAAGATTCCAGGCACGTGTTGACAATAATGGCGAACAAGTGGAGGCTCTTTGACTTTTTGAAGCAATTAACACCATTTTTTTCATCATGTTAGTGTATATTATCCGTTATTTTCCATTATAAAACGATGGTCCCATGTAAGTGTTAACATTTTTTTAAGCACCCCGTACTTTCTCGAGGTGTGCACAGCCGGTTTTTAAATGCATCGGTCATTAGCGTGCGTGCATGGTCAACCGGGGGCTTGAACCTCGGACATCAGGCGCTGTGGTTAATTTCCCACAACGGTCATCAGTCTCGTTATCGAAATGGAGAGGAAGCCAGTGCCGGGGCTTGCTGCTTGAACTCATGACCTCGGAGATTCGGTGATTTAATGAACTGACCAAAGCTTCATTCTCGTGAAAGAGAGAGAGAGATGCACGTGCACACACACAAACAAAGATAAAGATCCGCCATATATTCTGAACATATTACATTTTTTTGGGACAAGTGCTGTTAGCGAGCACCTATTAAGACTGGCACAACACACACGAAGGCGGTGGGTGGTCAGCACCACGCCCGGCCCCCTTTGTCTCCCGAGTGGCGATGTTTACACATTACACCAGGTACTAATTTGAGGCTAAGTTGACCTAGGGGAGGCCCAGGAATGGTTGAGATAATCGTCACTGGTGGTGGCCATTAGCGGGAATCGAAATCGGGTCGCCAGGTTCGTAACGCAGTGCACTAACGGCTACACTACCGCTCCCCGCACACACATAACCAGACACGCATAGACAAATAACAAAAACTCTTCACTTTCATCAATTAACACTACGTTAAAAGGAAGCGTTTTTTGACAAATGTGTTGAATGTAATGTGTCGTGCCTGTGCACCACTGCGAAGGCAGTAATCGCCAAGTAATTTGTTACGTATGGAAGGTCACGGTTTGGCCTTACGGGGAAAGTTCTGAGCACCTCCCCAGAGCGAGCGTGATAGACAAAGGGGCAGCAGAGTGGCCAAGCACGCTGGTCAGCAGAGTGGCCAAGCACGCTGGTCAGCCAACGTTGTCCCCCATTGATGTCGTCTACTCCATTAAGTATTTCGTAAAGGATGAATCAACGTAGCAGAACCCAAGGATGGTTCAGGCAACATACACCGCTACAATGATCCATGACCTGGAATAAAATTAACTCGACCGAGGTCATAGCCCAGCTCAATAATCTCTGAACTACACACACACACGGCACCTGGGCTTGAACTCAGACCCTCCGATATTCCCCGGTTCTATGGCCTTACCCCAGGCATCGGTTTGTAGACACCCACACCCAGCACCAGGGATTGAACCCAGAGGCTGAGGTTTTGTGGTTGTATGTCCTTGCCTATCCATCAGTCTGAAGACAGACATATCCAGCACCAGGTCTTGAACCCAGACTCTCAGAGGTTCCCTTGTTCGATGTCCCTACCCAGACATCAGTCTCTAGAGATGCACCTACACCCAGCACCTGGGCTTGAACCCAGTCTCTCAGAGGTTCCCTTGTTCGATGTCCCTACCCAGGCATCAGTCTCTAGAGATGCACCTATACCCAGGACCAGGTCTTGAACCCAGTCTCTCAGAGGTTCCCTTGTTCGATGTCCCTACCCAGGCATCAGTCTCTAGAGATGCACCTACACCCAGCACCAGGTCTTGAACCCAGACTCTCAGAGGTTCCCTTGTTCGATGTCCCTACCCAGGCATCAGTCTCTAGAGATGCACCTACACCCAGCACCAGGTCTTGAACCCAGACTCTCAGAGGTTCCCTTGTTCGATGTCCCTACCCAGACATCAGTCTCTAGAGATGCACCTACACCCAGCACCAGGTCTTGAACCCAGACTCTCAGAGGTTCCCTTGTTCGATGTCCCTACCCAGACATCAGTCTCTAGAGATGCACCTACACCCAGCACCAGGTCTTGAACCCAGTCTCTCAGAGGTTCCCTTGTTCGATGTCCCTACCCAGGCATCAGTCTCTAGAGATGCACCCACACCCAGCACCTGGGCTTGAACCCAGACGCCCTTAGGCTTCTGTGGCCACGATGACTTGAACCCATGACCTTGGCGGTGCTCAGACGCTGCACTTAACCTGCGGGGGGGGGAGGAGGTGATTGTGAGTGGGGGGGGGGGGAGGACAACCCAGGGTTGGGGGGCACAGGGCAACCCGGGGGGGGGCACAAGGTGACCCAGAGCGGGGGGGGGGGGCGCAGGGTGGCCACCGAGCGCTGACCCTGAGGCACCTGCCACCCCCCCCCCCCATGTTTTCACCCGGCGTGTCGGCGTAGGTGAATTTTTCATTCCATTTAATGTTTTATTTACATGGAAAAAAGGGTGTGCGGGTGGGGCGGGAAAGGGTTGGGTTGCGGGCTCCCTTTGTTGAATTTTACATGAGGCTTGTGTGCGTTTGTCTGGCCAGCGTGCGTCTGAAGCCGCTGATAAAGTCCTAGCGAAATGCTCTTGCATGATAAATAAATAAGCAACAAAATAGATGCACGGAATGCCGCGTTGCTCGCCATTCTTTAAGAGTTGTTTTTGTTAACATAAAACTGAAATGTAAGTGGGCAGCATTTGATGAATGCGTAAGGCATGCGTGAAAAGTTAAAATGCCATTTGTGGGACGTAGCAGCTGGGTGTGCTGTTGATTTGTCCATCTGAGCCTCTGTTTGTGATGGTGGCTGGCACATTATAGTTTGTTAATATGGGTGGATTTTTTTTCTTCCTGAACGGCTTTAACTGTGTAACGGATTAGCCTTGGCCCAGTGCTGGGAAATAAACAACGAGTTACAAAGAGTCAAACTACCAAAGGCAGGTCACAGTCAATTCTTAGAGGATCTCCCTGCTCAGAGGAGCAATGGGGAAATGCACATCTCTTTTCGCGACCCTTACCCAGAAATGGAAATTGTATATTCCCATGGCAGGGACCTGTCTGATATACATGCACCATCCGGTGTTCGCTTCCAATAGAATGGTGCTCGATCTACGACCCTAGAGGGTCGAGGAGGCTGACAAGGGATTATAATTGGACTTTTGTTTCATCATTGCAATGAGTTGTCCGTCTGACAGGTAGCCTAGGCCATTGTTAAATCCTTTATATTAAGTTCGCTTGCTTGCTTGCGTGCTTGCTTGCTTGCTTACGACCGTGCAAATCTTTCGGTCGTTTTTTAACCCACTTCCCGTGATCCAATCGAGCTGACATTTTCCACACAGACTCGTTGTGCGTGACAATTAATTTTAGTGAAATTTTTTTCCCAAAATTTTACACTTTAGGGAAACAATTTTAAATATTTAATTATCAATTGCTTAATGCTGGCAGACAGTCATCTGACCCATAGGTGGCAGCCATCTCAAGCCAGAGGACGAGAGGACTCTAGCCGCACGCATATAAAGGATTTAGAGTGAAAAACTTTGTTTTTACGGGTTAATTTTTTTATCATAACAATGAGTCTGCCAGGTAGCCTAGTCCATTGTTTAATCATAATAATGAGTCTGCCAGGTAGCCTAGTCCATTGTTTAATCATAATAATGAGTCTGCCAGGTAGCTAAGTCCATGTTTTTACTTATCAATAAGTCTGCCAGTTAGTCCATTCAATCATAACCATGAGGCTGTGAGGTAGCCTAGGCCATTGTTTTATCATAACAATGAGAATTACAGGTAGCCTCCCAGTATTGTTTAATCATAACCATGAGTTTGCCAAGTAGCCTAGTCCATTGTTTGATCATAACAATGAATCTTCCAGGTCGCCTAGTCCATTGTTTAATCATAACAATGAGTCTGCCAGGTAGCCTAGTCCATTGTTTAATCATAACAATGAATCTTACAGATAGCCTAGTCCATTGTTTAATCATAACAATGAATCTTCCAGGTAGCCTAGGTTGCAGCCACAAGTGCCATGCACCCTTAGAACTCCTTTAACAGCACAAATTTGTGGCTCTTTTGTCTGGAATTGGTCACGCGGGAGGGGGGGGGGCTTTGGAGGCGGTGGCGGCGAGGGTTTGGGGGGGTGGTGGGGGGGGTCGTGCTGGAGGCGGTGAATCCTGCATGTCTCGCTCGAGTGCTTTATTAGCGGAGCGCCGTTCCCCCAGCGGGCGGGCTCCCCACATCCGGTGTCCAGCAGCCCTCGTCTCTCTGACGGCCAGGACACCTGCATTCATGTGCAGATTAGGAAACTTGTAAATATGTCAAGGGCTTAAAATCAAACTAAGTTTCGTAAAAAAAAAACTCTTAAACTTGGCCCGGTTGGAAATGTTTTATTTAAAGTCTCGAGGCCGGGCCGGGTAAGAAGCAACAAACAACACGATGGAATGTGTCACCGAGAAGCGGAAGGATGATGACATTTATTGAATCGAGCAAGGTTATGAGATATTGGTGGGGGGGGGGGATGCAATGGGAGGGAATTACAACAACGTGGAGCAGTGCGAGGGATGAGGCAAATAGTTGTGACCTGCTTGGCTCGAATGGGTGGATCGGTGAGTGAGTGGCTTAGTGGGTGGTTGAGTGGGTCAGCTAGTGGGTGGGTGAGTGGGTGAATGAGTGGCGCGAATGGGTGGATGGGTGAGTCAGTGATTTGGTGGGTGAGTCGGTGAGATGGGTGGGTGAGTGAGTCAGTGAGTGAGTGGGTGGTTGAGTGGGTAAGTAAGTGAGTGTGTTAGTGAGTGACTGAGTGGGTGAGTCAGCGAGTGGGTGAGTCAGCGAGTGGGTGAGTCAGCGAGTGGGTGAGTCAGCGAGTGGGTGAGTCAGCGAGTGGGTGAGTGTGAGTGGTGAGCAAAGTTCATGGTAACAGAAACCTTGGCGACTAAAACGAATTGAGCTATGATGGTAAATATCTTCCATGGTTTTTTTTATTCGTATTTTTTACACATTTTTTATTTAAGAGAATATGGCACAGGTCTATTCAAAATACTGTTCATCTTCATGGGATGTAACGACTCTGCGTACGTGTGACGACTCAACGGCCGATTCACAAATACGAAGGAGGAGGAGGCATCGTCACACCGAATGCGCCGCTCCGCTTCTACTGACGCAGTCATCTGACTCAAACCACCTCGGCGTAACATCGCAGTTGTTGCTCTTCGTTGCCAACAGCCGTACGTGGACAAAAAATAAAATTGGAACGTCACCTTCATCCAAACAATGGTTCATCGGTTCTTTTTCGACGGGTACAAACGTGTGTGCAACGGTAGTAGTAGTAGCATGGCCATGCGGTAAAAAAAACTAAAGCGCTGTCCAAAGTGGCCAGGTGTCTACAGAACTTTGCAGGCAAAGTTGTCTGCATCTTGGGACAAAGCAATTCGAGTTGAAATTGAGGCTGGCCCCAGAGGTGCGATGTCTCGGTGTGAATTTAAACTTGTGTTTTGTCCTCCCCCACTCTATTTATTTTTCTCTTCTAACGTACGGGACAATTGCTGTGCTCTGGACAGGCTGGACCCAGCATCAGTGTATCTCTCTCTCTTTTTTTTTCCATCAGGTTGTTGTTGAATGCAAAGACGTAAGGCCGTGACGAAATGCACAATTACATAAACAACTGGGCCAAAACGAGGCGTCAGTGTGTGTGTCTTTCTCTCTCGAGCCGTTTGCCGAATTCCGGGGAGCAACGCCCGATTCGTGGCACTCGTTTCTCCAGCTTTCCCCGCTTGGCTCCGGCGATGTCGGCGCACCGTCGATCAGCGATGGGGCGCGTGTTTGAATCGAGGAGCCGGACAAGCGAGAGGCGGCGTGGGGGGGGGGGTGTGCCGATATTAATCGACTCGAGTTGACGCTCGCGCTCGGTTACGCGAATTGGATTGCACGTGAATTACATTTAAATTTACGCCGCTTTACACGCTCACATGGTAATTTGCTTTTATGATAAATAGAATGGATAATTTGAGAGCGGACGAGGCGGGGAACGTACGTGCGCAGCATTATGGTAAAAAAAATAACGATACAAGTGAAACTGAAAAAAATTGACACAGAGAATTGCGTGGGTTGGAGGGGGTTTCGTGGAGGATGGTAGGTTGAGGGTGGTGGGGGGGGGGGGGGTGGTGGTGGGGGGGGTTGTGGTGGGGGGGGTTGTGGTGGGGGGTGGTGGTGGTGGTGGGGGGTGGTGGTGGGGGGTGGTGGTGGGGGGGGGGGTGGCGGTGGTGGGGTGGCGGTGGGGGGGGGGGGTGGTGGCGGTGGTGGGGGGGGGTGGCGGTGGTGGGGGGGGGGGTGGTGGCTGCGGTGGGGGGGGGTGGCGGCGGTGGGGGGGGGTGGCGGCGGTGGGGGGGGGGTGGCGGCGGTGGGGGGGGTGGCGGCGGTGGGGGGGGTGGGGGGGGTGGCGGCGGTGGGGGGGGGTGGCGGCGGTGGGGGGGGGTGGCGGCGGTGGGGGGGGGGGTAGTGGGGGGGTAGTGGGGGTGGTGGGGCGGGCCCCACTCTGCAACCACACTAAGCGCGTGCGCTTTTCACAACTTTGAACTTAGTCGGCAGCAACTAATTCAATTGTCTGCAACTGTGCAGGAAATGATTAATATTGTCCAGAGAATAAATATCGGGCAGATTTAATTACTCCTGAGTGCCATTGCCGTGCTTTAATTAAAATGTCTTTTTTTGTTAAACTTTAACAAATGTTATCCCCGACGCGCTCGCCAGAACCGCCCGTGTTCCTCGTACGGGTTGAGCTCACGCGAGCATCAACGGTCTCGTCTCACGGACTCGTCTCACGGACTCGTCTCACGGACTCGACTCGCGGACTAAGCCCGTGATCACGGCGAACCCGCCGCGTCTGTGCCAGTGTTCAGTGCACCTCCTGTGGGAGGGTGGGGAGTGTCGGGGGGACGATGCGCGTGACTTTGTAGGGGATTGGAGCATTGTGTTGAACTTGCGAGCAGCTGGTCCTGGTTAACTCCCCCCCCCCCCCCCCGTATGTATATTGAACTTCTTTCACACTGTACGTAGTCAACGGCGCTAATCGGAGGTGCGGTGGAAATACAACAAACTGAACACGACAAGCAGTTCTAAAAAAGGAGTTTACAATCTAGATTTAAAGGTGCGTAATTCCAGTGGCTTCCTAATATCCGAGTGTTCCAGACGGCCGCAGAAGCGCATCTGAAAGCGCCACGCGATGCGGTGACCACCGTCTTTTTTCGATGGCTCGCCCAAAAGCCGCTGCTGCTGCGAGGATGAGCGGAGTTCACGTTGCTGGTTAATGCTCCTTGCCAAGATCAGAATGTTTATATAATCCAATGAGCTGAGAAGTTCTTTTTCACAGATGTCCAGTAGCAGCAAGCTACAACAGCAACACGATCCCAAAAAAATTATTCGGAGTGCAAAATAGAGAAGAGGTGAGCAAGTCATGATCAATAAAAATAAATATAATAAAGTAGTACGTAAGCACAACTTCTTGGTTCTCACGGCAAAGTCACGTAGAAGGGAAATAATTAAATAATAAAAATAAAACAATAAAATAATTCTCACGACGTTTCGGCCAGGTCTGTCGGGGAGACAGCTATTATGTTTAATTTTTATTATTGTATTATTTCCCTTCTACGTGACTTTACCGAAAGAACAGCTGTCTCCCCGACAGACCTGGCCGAAACGTCGTGAGAATTATTTTATTATGTTTTATTTTTATTATTTTATTATTTCCCTTCTACGTGACTTTGCCGAAAGAACCAAGAAGATGAATCCCTGCAGTCACGAAAGAAGCTTTAAATCGAAATTTACGTAAGCACAAATTGCAGAGGTACTTAAATTCGTGCCGATTCATCGCTCGTAGCTAGAATCTGGCATTTTAATTTCCTCGCTTCCACCGTGGCTCCATTTATAAAGAGGAGGCAAATGCCCTTTTGTGCGGCGCAAAATAACAACGTTACGTCATATCGTGGAGAATACAGAAGACAAAATAGATAAGCAGACTATACATCTCCCTAGATCTGGCTCTTCACGTAAAAGTAAATGCTTTATAAATTTATATATTTACGCGATCTAAACCAAAAAACCTATATTGTGGATGATATTGGTCGTGAAAGCCTCCCACGCGTTAAACTCCATTGCTTACCCAACCCAACGGGCCCCCGCAGCACTGTTGGAGTGCATCGTTGCAGCAGCGCTGATTCAATACAAGCAAACACTGCACCGGTTTCAAAAAACAGCGTCTCATCGGCAGAGACGGGCCGGATCGAATCACCGCTGTGTACCGTGTAATTCTGCGTCAGGCTAGGTGCAGCGCTTCGTTGAATCGACTGTTGCGCTGCTGACATCATGCATTCCCAGAAGGCCGTGCGACCGTTGGGTTGTGTCGTAAGTTTTTTTTTCTTTCACCGTGGAGAGACAGGCGCATGAAGGAGACATGATCCGCTCATTTTCGTTCATGTCATGGGTCGAGCAAGAAAACAATTTGCTCGGCTAGGTGGGTGGCAACACTTTGAGCAACTTCGGAAGCACACTGACCACGGCAGGACTCGGAGTTTGCAGAGGAAGGAGACGGGAGCAGTGATGAGATAAAGCGGTAAGACAGGCAGGCAGGGCCAGACCATCAGTAAGACAGACAGCTTCTGATTGGTGTTGAATTCCCAACTACTAAATCCTACTTTGACTTCAGCGGCTCCTTTTGAAATGGGAATTGATTCATAAACCTCGGTTTACGCCGCGAGGGCCCGGCTCCGCACACCCGCCACGTTGTCCCCGCCGAAAGTGGAATCCGCTATCGAAACGTGGCCTTAATTGAATGATGGATCGGCTCCTTATGCCGTGATGGCTCGATACATTGGCCGTAGATGACCCGTGCGCTCTGAAAACCCGGGGATGGCCTTTTTGCTTCTACCTTTCGCCATGCAGACTCAAAATTGCAGCTCAGAAGTGATAAATACCTTAAGGGAACTGGGGGCAGGAGGAGTTGTCTGGGCCTGGAAATGGAATTGGCGTGGCGGTTGTGAGATGTTAACTCCCTCGCCTGGTGTGCAGGAGGTCACGGGTTCGATTCCGACCCTTGACGCCTGTTGCATATTTGCAGTTTGCGTGTCTCTCTCTCTCTCCCTGTGGTCACGTGGAATTTTCTCCGGGTCCTCCGGTTTTTCCTTCCACTTTTAGAAACGACGTCACGTGGTTGATCGTAATTTGGGATGCTTTTAAATGTCCACGTGATGAGCCACTTCGTTGGGCGATCGTTTGTGGCCAGGTCGGCGTCTAACAAAAGACCTACACAGCTCAGTAGGCCTTGCCTGTGTAAAATACAAACAGTTTAAGTCGTTTCGTTTTTAGAATGGCTTTTTGGGGGAGCTCAGAGTCAAGCCAAGGCAGCGCCGCTGTGTTCTTCCGGCACATTTCCCTGTGGCTCTCATCAGCTGTCCCTCGGTGTCTTTTGCACGGGAGCTGCTGCTACTACTGCTGCTGGCTGGCTGGCTGTTGCCTTGTACCTAAACGCTACCCCCCCCCATGCCCGCCGAGCCGGGGCGTTCACGCAACGAAAGCTGTTGTTTGAAGTTAAATCCCGTTGCAGGCCTCGGTTGCCTCGCGACTCAGAGCGTCCCCTTGCGGGAGCTCGGGTTAGCTTTCTGTTGTAGGCGGTTTTAGAGCGAGTCTGTCGTAGAGGAAGCATTGCCCTTCCCTCATCGTGCATCTGACGGTGACTTCTCAACAAATTCACCGAGGCTTTAAGAGGAGCGCTGTTTTTTTTTTATTTTCGCGTGCGCAAAGAGGTGTGTTGCAGGAACGGCGTATAAGTAAAGAAGATGATGGTGACGATGATGCAAACAAAAGCGGTTAACCACAAAGCTTGAACGAACAAAACTTTTAGTGATTTATTAATTAAATGTAATCCAATAAATAACGGAATGAAGTCGTCGACATAGTCCTCGTTTTTTAAAATATATATATAGTCCAGGGAAGAGTCAACTGAATCTTAAGCGTTGTGTTTTTTTATAGGTTCTCTTTTGGGCAATGGTGTCACACAAGACAAACGCATTTCACCCGAAGGAATGATCCGACGGATGGAAACCCTGTGCACGTGAATGATGCGAATGAAACGTGTACTGTGTTCAGCCTTCTCCCAACTCTACGACAGGCAAACATTGCTTCATTTTACATCTCCTCTGTGCGGTAAAAAAAGAATTGCCTTCAATGCATGGATTTTCTCTGGCTATTCCGGTGTACTTTCACACACAATATTAATACTTAAATATTCAAATTCAAGCCCAAACATTCTTCTCCAAGATGCAAGACCTTAATGATAAGACTCTGAGACTCAGCGAGGCTTGTCTGGAGTAGTATTGAAAGGATGTTTAGATTTGTTTAAATGGACAATTCAATCGTAGCAACTACAGCCCAAAAAAAACCCACCACGTCCGAATTAAACGAACAAATGAAAGATTTAGGACGACAAATCCGTACATATGAACGCAGCGGACTTTTTTGTTTTAGAAATTTGTTATTTAGTTTTTATTTCACTTTTGCACCACATTCAATGGCCCCCTCTCCCCCTCTCTGTTCCCATCTCTTGTCTCGCGCTCGCATTTGTGTGCCTCCGCAGCCCGCAGAAGGACGGTCGAGAGGACAAATTGCTGTTGTTACCAGAGGGGTGATTGGTGTGTGGGACTTTTGGCCACAAGGCTTGCAGTGGGCTAATTGATCGAAAACCGTAAACGGAATGCTTTATAGTCCCCTGGGGTGACTTACTCGACTTGGATGAGAGGATGTGGGGGGTGGGAGGATGTGGGGGTGGGGGGAGGGGGGCGGGGGGGGAGGTGAGGGGGCATGAAATCGCAGCAGCGATGACACGGCTACTGAACGACGCCAGCATCAGCATTCAGCGGGGTGTACGTTTGTTGAACTTCTTTTGCACCGTACGTTCACGAACCGTGCCAATCACAGGTGCGGGGGTCGCAGTGCAGTGGTGGACACTCGCTCCTCGTAGGGTGGCGTCGCAGTGGCGAGGTGTTAGCTACCTCGCCTGGTATGCAGGAGGTCCAATGCTCGATCTCGACCCTGACCCCCTGGAGATTGCGTGTCTCTCTCCCCGTGGTCGCGTAGATTTTTCTCCGGATCCTCCGGTTTTTCCCTCCACATTTTGAAACACGCGTTTAGAGTATTTAGCTGCTATTTATGTCCATAGTAGAGATTTTTTGGGGGGGTTACGTGATGATAAGCCACTTTGTTGAGCCAGGTCGCTTCTGAAAAGAGCGATATAGCCTTGCCTTGTAAAATAAAACAAAAGTGAGTTCACAGAAAAAATTGCCTGGCGTCAATTCCCGACGCACGCGGCTTTCTCTGTGATGGGTTTCCTTCAGGTTCTTCAGTTTTCTCCCATAGCTAAACCGGTGTTTGCCAAACGTCCCAACGGTTACAGACTACTCGGCTGGGATTACACACAGCAACGTTGCCCCCTTACTGCAAAACTTTATAAAAAAAACAATCTTCAGCCGGTAAGGCCCATTGAAGAAGTAAGCTGTTCTACTGCAAGGGCTAGTTGGCAGGACCTTCGTGAAGAAGAATCTTGAGACTCGGCAAACCTTTGCTGGTTAAACGGTGCGAGGGATAGTTCCAGCAGCTGATGTCTGGTTAGGTGACTCTGTGACTCTCAATCGGAAGGTTGTGAGTTGTGATCTCATTCAGAGGTTGACTCCGTCCATACCCCCTACTGTAACCAGGCTTGATGTGATCGGTAACCACTTGGTGAGAAGTCCTGGAGAGACGGGCCTTAGCCATGGGAATGTGTAATTTCAATCCACTGGCTCCAAGCCACCATTGGAGATGAGTGTCACGTGACACTCGTTTACCCAGGGGGATACTCTGGCATGGTTCGCGCGAGTGTTGGGTTGTTTTTATTAGGCCCACAGTGTTAGTATTGGGCCTTAATGCTATCGTCATGGTCCGTGTGAGTATCGGATAAGTGTACGTGTAATGGTCGGGATAAAGTTCTTTGCTGCTTTGTAGGAAAACACATTTTTTTTTATAGATTGTATTGCTTTGTACATTTTCTATCTCTACCTTGATTTTTCTGTCTTCACGACAGGTTTCTCTTGCAATAACTTGCAGCCTGAATGAACGCCGTCTTGATTATATAAATACACAGGAGCCGATGTAAAGGGTGGTCCGCAAATGGCCACATACTAAATCCATTCTTTATTCGTACTTAATATCTTGACACTGGGGAAAGAGCTCCCATCGTCAGCTACTTTTACATCCGAACAACAAAAAGAACGCTCTTGACGAAACTGCAGAGAAGCTGACGTGGACCGGACGGACCCACAGACACGCGCGTGTGTGTACGTACAAAGTGTAAATTAATTGGGAGATGCCACTTGCCATGCCATATGTCCAATTCCCAGAAGGGGAGTTGCAGGCTTGTCTTAAACCAGCGTTGTGTAAATAATGAGCGCAGCGCAAAAAGAAATGAGCGGCTTACTCGAATGCATTCACTCTCGTGAGTGCAATTACCATAGAAAATATAATGGTCCGTCATCATCATCATTATCGTAAACCACCGTGGTCAATCCACTGCTGGATGAAGGCCTCCGCAAGGTGACACCATCTCTCGCAGTCACTCCGATACTCCAATCGATCCGGATCTGGCCCCTGCACACATCTCCTGGAGGAATCCGAGGAGATATGAAGCTATTTTTCACAGGTTTCCAGTTGGGGCAGCTCCGCACGTTACAACAAGAGACAATTAAAAAACACAAAAGGAGTACAAAGTATTGCAAAGATAAACAAATCACTTAAAAGTATACAAATACAACTCTATATTTTTGTTATCATACCAGGTAAAACTCACATCTCCTGGCACGTGCACACATTTCCTGCCACGTGCACACATCTCCTGCCACGTGTACGCATCTCCTGGCACATGCACACATCATCCGCGTACTCTGGTGTCAGGCTCAGGCTTGTAATCTCCTTTGGCTACCAGTCCCACCATCGGTGTCGACCACCGGGCCTTACCCCTCCTGGCGACGTGTCCTACTCCTAGCCTCACTTCAGCTCTTTCCAAAGCAGTCGACGCGGACGTGTCCTAGCGGCGGTCGCATCATCGTGCCGTAATGACTTTTTAAAATAAATTAACGCACGTTTGATTTTTTTGACAAATTAGCGGAGGTTTGAGTGATGCGGGTATCCAATGCGAGAGATACCCATCGATTGTAGGTTTGCATCGCGCGCGCTAAACACCGCTGGAGCTAATACTGCTCGTGCATTTGTTTGCTTAAATAGTGCAGGCAGCATTCGTACCACGCTAATAACATCACCTCCTGAATTTATGCTTTATAATACCACCGACAAACACCTTTTGGCCAGAGCATATATTAGAACGCATTATTTTCAGAATTGCCAAACCGGCACTGCCAGATTATTTATTCCAGCCTCATTTCAATACATAAATACATATATATATTCATTTTGCTGCGATGATTTGTTTTTGTATTTCCTCCCAAATATATGCAAATCTGTTTGTTACAAACAAATTTGGGGGAGTTAAATGAAGTTAGGCTCAGCGGAGGCCCACAGTCTCGAGTTTCTCGTGCGTTTTGCTTCGATGCGAACAGCAGTGGTACACAGACGCACTTGCGATATACCGGAAAGTTGATGTGCAACAATTACTAACGTCATCTCTTTGTATGTACGTCGCTAGACCGAGTTGAAGCTGAGCTCGGCTAGATTCGCAGTGTTCCCATTCTGTTACAGGGATCTTTCTACGGCAGAATTCCCGTAGGAATCTCATTAAAGTGAATGGAGATTTTGTATTTTGCATGGGACTTGCCCGTAGAAGAATTGTTTATGCCTGCAGACGTCATCCAGGATAGAATCGTAGCAATGGGATATCATTCCTGCAAGTCAGCCCATGATGTCCTGCACGTTGAACTTCCTTCGCACCGTTCGTAGTCGACCGTGCTCATCGGAGGTTGTGGGGGGAATGACAGCGACACTAAACGTAACAAGCAGTTCTCAAGAAATGCGTTTCCTATTTTAATGAAAAAAAATAGGCGATATATAAATTTAAATAATAGGCTACAGCTATTCTGCTGCTGCTGCTCTTAAACGGGCGATGCTCTGTTTGACGAAATGTCACGCATTAGACATTTTTCCATTGTCGGCAGCTTTATTGATTTTACTGTTTTGAGGGGTTTGTTTTATACTTTAATGTTCAACTAAATGATGACTTCTTGACGATTGAGCGTTTGGTTACTCGGAAACATGTCTCTTTCTATTTTTTAAACGTTCTTCAGTGCATCACGCACAGAAGCGATCGCAAGTTTCGGGTACAAATTTAAATCGGGTCGCTCGGCCGAATGTCCCCACGTTTACGTACGTACGGTGCGTTGAACTTCTTTTGCACCGTACACAGCCAACCACGCTAGTCGGATGTGCGGGGGAAGGACAACAAAAGCAGGAGCTGTGCAAACATCCCGCCCCTTCCCTCTTGTGAACAAATCTTGAGACTCAACGTCTGTTCAGTGCATTTGACTGCACCGATGACAGCAACAGTGCAGCGTTAACCTCAAAGTTCGTCATTTTACTGTCGTGCGTCGGCACATCTGTGAAGCGCCGACACGGACAGAACGCGCGTGCCGCATGTGTACAGGTGCAGCCCTTGGTGTATCCACTTCTGGATGGGGGCTTCAAGCACACCATTCGTGGTCGGTGCGAGTTGGCGAAGGCGGGGGCAGCGTAGACGCGGGGGAGCGTAGAGGTACAGCGGACGATAGCAAAGCACCCTGCCTCAACCCTGATTAACTTCTGAGCCTTGATGATATCGGGCACATTCTAGGCAATTTGGTTGGAAGCACATGAAAAGAATACCATCAAAATGTAACGAAAAAGGAATATAATTGGAGGAGCGATGGGGGGAAAAAAAACAATGGATGTACAAAGACTACCCAATTTTCCCCTCTCCAATTTTAGTGAAATGAACATTTTAATTTGTTTATGATAGCGTAGAATTTTTAATAGCATGTATAATTGGATCTGTGGAATAAAAATTAAAACTAAAACAAAAAAGCGATCGTGTAGCCAAGAATGTTTGTAAGCGAAATCAACAATTAAATTGTAATGTATACAGTTAAAAGTTCGCTACGCCGTTCCAGCAGTCATTTCCTGTAAGTAAATTTGGGAGGGGGAGGGGGCGGCGGGGGTTAGGGGTGGGGGGGGCGGGGGAACATGCGATATTAACGCCGCATGGGTGTCAGCAAGTTGTCTCGCGAAAACTATGCTTTGGTGATTGCAGTACCTTCAAAACGACAACGGGGCACGATCACTTACATGGGAAGATTGCATCATCCCGAACACAGTCGTGCTGCTCCTCGTTGCCACCACCGCCACCACGAAGTCGCGGCACAGAAAGCGCGCCCACTTTGCGATCCCTTCTCGCAACACCTAGCGGCCACGTGCGTTCTGTTGGATCCACCCGCGCATCGCCCGAGTGCTCGCCCCCTCCCCCCGAACCCCGAAGGCCGCACTCGCTACTACGGGAGGGCGCGGGGGGGGGAAACGGAACGCTCAAAATCCGAAAAGCGGTCAAGAGCTGTCGCTCGCGAAACAAGCCCACGGTGGCTTCCTGCTCGAGCAGACGTTGCGTGGAAATCATCTTCGTTATTGAAATTCCACATTGCTGTGGCAGGGACCAGTCTCCCCCAGAGGACAGCCACAAATTGACTATACTAAAGGTTTGTATTTATTGGATCGTGTATATATAGTTCAGATCATGAGTCGAGCACTCTGCCACTGGCGAGATGCAGACTCAGAAACAGAATATTTCATCTTCTTGGTTCTTTCGGTAAAGTCACGTAGAAGGGAAATAATAAAATAATAAAAATAAAACATTCTTCACCTGAGGACGGCTGCTTGCGTTGTGGCCGAAACGTCGTGAGTATTATTTTATTTTGTTTTATTTTTATTATTGTATTATTTCTCTTCTACGTGACTTTACCGAAAGAACCAAGAAGATGAATCCCTGCAGTCACGAAAGCTTTAAATCGAAAACAGAATATTTGTTTTGCAGAATATTAATGATGATGATGTTGATGCTTGTCGGGTAGGAAAAGTGCACATTGCTGCTAAGGTGCACTTTGGTAATACAGCAGGGATGCGTTCTTGCTGAAAGTTGCAATGACGAATATCGAAAGGACGTAAATCCATGAGTGGTGGAGGCGAAGGCTGGCAGGTGACAGATCACGTGAAAGGATGGAAGACGCTGTCAGCGACGTGAGTGTGTGGGGTTGAGGCGACGCGAATCGGGTCACGGTGTTAATGAAGCGACGGTGTGTTTGCAAAACGATGTTAAAGGGGGGGGAAGAGACGTAAATCGGGGGTACCGCTGTAACATCCGCAGCAGCGGATATTTAACCGTATGGCACGTTGAACCTCTTTCGCACCGTACGTAGCCAACCATGGCTAATCGGAGGTGCGCGCGCGTGACAGACGACAAATTCAACACAAAAAGCAGTTCAAGAAATACGTTTTCAATCTAGATGATTTAAACGTGTCAGCTCTGCGTGCGTGCTCTCGCTCATTGGTCGATCACGCTCGGTGGGGCCTCGTGCCGACGTTTCATTTCACTTCCGTGTAACGCCGCAGCACGCGGCAAAGAAGAAAAACACATTTTTGTACGAGTTTGGGGGGGGTGGGCGGAGGGGGCTTGGCAAGATAGAACCACAGTGCAACGCTTTTCTCGTCAAAGTGTTATTTCTTGTTAACATGCCAGAAGCGAATTACCCCGCCCACCGCAGCCTCTGTGTCATAATTAGCCGCTCACCGAACGGGTTCAATAGGCGCGATGAAAGCAACTTTATTACTCTTGTGATTATTAAGTAGCCCCCCCCCATTCCCGTCCCCCCCACCCCCATGTCGCCGTGGCCTGCACTGCGTAACAGCGTTTGCGGTTTGCTGGCGCGTGACGGACTCTAAGCCGGTTCGCGACCACTCCTCTCCCAGCATGCAGGAGTCGTTGCTTTGAAAGCGTTCTTAGGGAACGAGTGAGCTGTGACGTGTGTACACGGAGTGTGAAGCTGTTGTTGTTTAAGTTCATTCTCTTTTACATGGAGCTGCCTGGTAATGAGGCTGCCCCACAGCTTAATTGGAATGTGGATATTGAGTGAGTAAATCATGGAAGGCGTCAATGTTAATGCACTTCGTGCGGCAGAACTTGTGTCGTGACTGACACAGAGACACTAAGAGTAGGAGGCACTCTATTAACAGCCTTCACAGTCCACACAAAGTGACTACCGCTCCCAGTCAGGACAGCTGGCAGACCGCCTGACTGACGATGCCGAGAAGATGAAGACGGCGACGAAGACTCCAGCAGCACGACGAGGGGATCCCACTCCAGGCGACAGCCCCGAGCTCCCGCTCGGGGTCCCCTTTTATCCTCCCGGCGTGGCCACGCCCCGCCCCGGCCACGCCCCCCTTCTAGAACCTCCTAGCGGGTTCCCGGGCTTCCCTCACGTGCCCCCTCTGTAACCTTTCCCCTACATCCCTCTCTCTGGCTTGTCACATGACCTGCTGTCAGACAGGGCTGCTGCAACTGCAGATCCCCTTCTCTGCCAGCAACCAGCGCTAGGCTACGTAGTGACCCATTCCATGTCACTACACTTGTACAAAAAGTTACGCACGCAAGACGGGAGAAAATTATTTTCTGGATACACGACCGAGGCTTGTCATCTAGCGTGTGAGAGCCGCTGAGATACGTATCCGTTTTTAGCAAAGGGGAGCTGGGGAAAATACGGTCAAAAAAACTAAAAAGGAAATTGCCCAAAACAAAAGGATGATTGGTTTGACACTTGACAAAAAACGGTGGCTAGGAGATGTTCACTACCTCGCCTGGTATACAGGCGGTCGTGGGTTCGATCCCAACCCTGACACCTGTTTTATGTTTGGAGTTTGCAGGTTCTCCCCGTGGTCGAGCGGATGTTTCTCCAGGTCCTCCGGTTTTTTCCCTCCATATTTACAAACATGTGTTTAGAGTATTTGGCTGCTATACAATTTCCACATGAGATCAGCCACTTCGTTGAGCTATCATTTGTGTCCGGGTCCCTTCTGAAAAAGAGCCACATCGCTCAGTGTTCCTTACCTGGTAAAATAAAAAAGTAAAAGAGACACGCTCCAGTTTAAACGAACAAGTATCTTGCAATAATGCAGGCGAACAGATCAAAGGTATTTCGTTACCATTATTGACATCAATACACATCCCAAACATGGCTTGTCAATCAAATGTCAACGTAAATAAACACACTTTAACGTGAATTGGGAAGGCAAATGAAACGATGATTAAATACGACTCCAAGTAACAGAAACATCCACATTTTAAATGGTTATTCGCGAAATGCTGTGTTTACTGCTCAACAAGTAGTTAACATTCTTACGTGGCTTTACCATTCTATCTACAAGTATTAATTGCTTCCTAGATTTTAATATGAATTTCCACATTCTACCTATATATGTAGCCAACCGTGCTAATCAGAGGTGCAGTTTACAAATCTTCATCATCAATGAACGTTAAGTTGCTTCTTCCCGGGTGTAAATGTCACGTTTTTATTTGACCACTTGGTCAGCCCATAGCACATCCCACTTTCACTCCAGTTCACCAACCTTGTGCGCTGCGCACAGTTAAAATGTATTAGGGAGCTTAGACTCGGCGTTCCATTCGGCCCTGCATTCGAATCTTTACACACTTCGCTGTGTCCATCACTGCGGGTTTCACGAGCCGCCCAGCTTGCCTCCTGCGCGCGCAGTAAGAGGGGAAATTGCACTGCTCTGAATTTCTTTTCAGACGTTTAGCTGCCCCCAGTCAGCTCACTTGCTAAGCCCCGAGGCAAATCTTTGTGCTTTCAAATGTATTTGCCCACGTTAAAAAAAAAAAAGTGAGCGCAAAAAAGAAATGTAGAAAATCTTCCTCGGCGTGCAATGCCCCCCCCTCACGCGTGGAATGGTAATGTTTGCACGGCACATTTAGCATCAATTCCATCTCATTCAGGTTTCGGTTCACCAATCAAATCTGTGAACGACGAGAAAATCCCATCATCATCATCATCATCCTAACAGAATAATAGTCCTGGCCGGAAAAACGGTACATTACAAACAAGCACACACGGACACGTGTGCACAAAGCGGCACAGCCTCTCCATGCATTATGCAAAACACCATCAACAGTTCGTGAAGAGGTGCATTGTGGTCCTGTTGTCTTAGGTCAGACGGAGGCAACTCGCCAATCAGAGCCACCGTGCCGCTCGTTACACGCGTTCCTGTGTGTGCTGTTTTAAACTCTTAGTGCGCCGTTAAGTCACTGCTATGCAATCATTAATGCCGTATTTTAATTCAAGACGTGTACTCATGAGTGCGAGTTCATTTAATATTTATCCTTTTTACTTAATTCGTTTTTTTTCCATTTCAAATGAAGCCCTCCCCCACGCCCCTTCACCGTTTTGTTTACACGTTGGCCTTTGTTGCCTGCTCTGTGACACCTTCACCCAGATTTCCCTTGAAAATGTGGCTCCTGATCTCAATGGGGCTCTTCTATCCCGCTCATAAATAAAGGTCATCTCTCTGTCCATCTAAAACAACAAAAACAACACCCCTACTTACCCTGCAAAGGGTTTGCCTACGAGCTGAGCAGACTTGACAAATGGAACGGCAAAGTCTTTCTAAATGCCCCCCCCTGCAAACATTGACCCGTGCAATTTTCTTCTTGGAGCCAAAAGGGAGATATCAATAAACCACCGTCGGTGCCAGTGGTGAACATACGCGCTCCGCTTCGGTATGAAACGGAGCGGAGAATTGGAAATTGCATCCAAACAGCTGTTTTATTGTATTGCTCAAGCTCCGTAATGACTGACTGTTGCGAAAATGTTCCTGAGAACGCACCGACAGATGATTCAGGTGGAGGTAATGTTAATTCTTTGGCTCGTGCCCAGAGCACTGAGCCAAATTGAAAACTCATTTCTGGAGAACTGCTTTTGCGTTTCGTTTGTTGTGTCCCCCCCCCCCACCCCCGCCGCACCTCTGATTAACATGGTTTGGCTACGTACGGTGCGAAAGAAGTTCAGCGTGCTTACAAACACATGTACAGCAGCGATTGCCGAGACCCCGAACTTGAATGCCCGAGCTCTCGCCAGCACCGAGAAGGGAATGCATCTCACGGAAAGACGAGCGCCCATCGTGAAAGGGGTCATCGCGGCCAGTGCCGTTTGGTTGTCACGAGACCTCACGGGGGGCGGGGGCACACGGGCGACGCACGACCGTGACCCCAGGCTCCAGGGGTCATCCGGGTTGAGATGCGAGTCCCAGAACCCAGGGTCTGGGACTCCCGCAGTGATCGTCGGCCAGGTCGGGCCGAACCGTGGGGTCACGGGCTCACTGGCCCCAGGCCCTTGCCAACTCCGAATCCAGCGCAGGTTCCGACTGGGCGTGGAATTCTTGAGGCTGTGAAGGGGTCACGGTGTCGCTGGGGGGCACAGTCTCCTACGTGCAGCACGCAGACGGTGGCGAGCGTCCACGTGGACTTGAGATTGTCATTCTTCCCCCCGGTAACCGTGCTTAATCGCACCTCCGATTAGCGCGGTTGGCTACGTACGGTGCGAAAGAAGTTCAGCATACGTACATATTTGCACTGAAGCTACTATGCTGCTGTGAATTTCCGTATGATTAGTCAACTTCGTTCGGCTATCAATTGTGGCCAGGCCGCTTCTGAAAAAGAAGCTACATAGCTCAGTGGGCGTTACTTTGTAAGATTGTTTAGTTTTGTTTGTTTTATTCAGTGATTTGTTTACCTTTCCTATACTTTGCACTTTTATCTTATTCGTAATCGTTTGTTGTTGTAACGTTCTGACCTGCCGCTACTGGATATCTGTGAAAAGAGCTTCATAATTCATCGGATTTCTCTAGTGCAAATAAATATTCTGATTCTGAAACACCATCACCGCACGGATGTAACGAATAGTGAGGTTTCTACATTCATTGTTCACAGCCGCAAGAACACAGTGCTTTGTGGACAAGTGTCAATTGTGTTAACACGACAGGTTTAGAGGCATACACGCTGTGTTCTACATGCAAGTTGTATACAGGTAGTCCTCTACTCATGATGGAGATGCGTTACGACGACCCCATTGTAAGCAAAACATATCGTCAGTCGAAGATGGCCTAGCCTACCCAGGAGTCTTAAAGAATGGTGATAATTTAGCAAAACAGAGCAATTTACAGTACCGTGCTGTATAAACTTTATACTGTATGTATTTATTAATTACAATACTGTCTTGCACAGTAACATGTAAAGTAAAAAAACAAGCTAAATTCTTAGCCTACCTATATGAAATGCAATTTAATAGAAAGTTTTTTCAGGAAACAATCCTATCTGCTATATAAAAAAAAACTTGAACATGCATTAAACGTATCAAATCGTGGTAACCCTAAAATGAAATCGCTAAAATATTTAACAATTTTGTCGTATCGCTATTGCCATCGAAATATCATAAGTCGGGCCATCGTAACTCGGGGACTATCTGTATTTGAGAGAGCCAACATGAATGGATATTGTCATTATGTTTAAACAATGTGGACCTGTTTCTGTGCTTTGTGTCGTCCGTTATATCAAGTTAATGTGTCGTGAGTTTGCTTTCAACTGACTCATTAATAAATGCACCAAACATAATGAACAAATTTCCCAGACATGCACGGAATAGACAAACGCGTGCCCCTCTGCGCAGCGGATGAGATCACCGCCCAGTGATTGTGTAACGTGGAGCCCTGAAAGGATATCTTGTGACTAATATTAATGCCGCTTTTTTGCTTATCCATAAGAGTCCCCAAGACCTTTTCACGAGGTCTCTGCTGCATTTGGGGGATGTTTTGGCCACTTCCATTCCTAATGAGTGACACTGCGCAGAAGGAGATGGGTGCCAAGAGAAAATCAGCTCCCACGAGGTGGTGACACCCGATACTCTCTGCAAGGATGGATTCAATCCACTCGCTGTGCTGCCATTTCCCTGCCACCTAACCAAAGCTCAGTGTTTTAATATATTTCAAACTATTTTATTTCGCCAAGTAAGCCCCACTGAGCTCCTGCGTAGATCCTTTTTTCAGAAGCGACCCGGCCACAAATGATATCTCGAACAAGTGGCTCTTCGTGCGGACATTTGTTTGCAGCCAAATATTCTAAAAGCACGTTTCTAAATATGGAGGGGGGAAAATCGGAGGACCCTGAAAAAAAATTCACACAACCATGGGGAGAATACGCAAACTCCAAATATGCAGGCGTCGTCGGGATCGAACCCACGACCTCCTGCATACCAGGCGAGGTAGTTAACATCACTCCACCGCAACACCCATGGGAGTTTCACAACTCTGTCTGATCCATCAACCCTGGCCTCGAAAAGCCCCTGGTTCACAGACACGCATGACCACGGCTGCTAGTTCACAATGCGGAGCATGCCTGCGCTGTTTGTAGGCGGATCCCGATTTGGAAGAAGTCCATGACCTTGGAGAAATTAGCCGTTGGGAGTTAATAATTGCCGGATTGTGTCTGTCTTTGCCCTGAGTATGAGCCAGCTTCCTCCCTTCTAAATCCAGCCGGGTGCCATCACGGCAGGCAGGAACACCCAGGCGCAATCGGAAGGTCACATCTCGGTCGAGTATCAATCCAGCTCATCATTCTTTTGGGGGTCAATAAATTGAATACCACTTTGTAGGAAATCGTGGTTGCAACTGGCTCCAGCAAAGGGAACGTAGCATCTGCACCGCTGACAAAGGGGCCAATTGCAACCTTTGAGCATGGAGACACTTTCACTTTTCGACTCGTTTCGTTATTATTATCATCATCATCATACTCCTCGATTTACGATTGGTGCCACCAGTAAGTAACCAGTTACTGTCGACGCTGCGGGAAAGAAACCAGTGACGGTAATGGGATGACCCCCATTCCACGGTGATACTGCCCAGCACCTGATCAGCACCCTCCACTCTGCACGGCCTCGGCTCCTACGTGCTGGGGCCATGCCTTCGCCTGACCCCGCGAGCCCCAGCAACGAGTCTCCCGGTGGCACGGCCGTGCGCTGTAAATCCCTGCCTCGTCTCTCGCAGAGATCTGGAGCAGCCTTACCCTCCCTCCCTCTCTTCCCTCCCCTTCCCCGCTCCCTCTTAGCCTCCCTCCCTATCCCGCCTGCCCACCCCTCCCTCCCTCTCCCGCCCGCCCGTTAATAAGTCCGCTGCGCCTGCTTTATGGATGACACACTACCGGAGCAAACTGTTTGTGGTTTTTTTCCGACATTTATGGCTCCAAAGGGTGGTTTCCTTTTCAAAATTTATCGCCGACCCACCGAGCATGCTTGGGGAGGCGGTAAATATTATTTTTTTTGCCTCATCCCCCCCCCCACCAGCTCACACTCCTCAGCCCACCCAGCAACGCCCAACAGTTTTTGCGCGCAGATTCATTACTTGTACGGCACAGTTCTTTTTTTGCCGTCCGTCCACTTTAACGCGAAACTTAGTGTGATGCGGGCATTTGCGGGGATGAAAGAGGGCCATCTGTCTGTCGTTCGGCGCGTTGGCTGCTGCAACGATCACAACACCCCTGCTGCTGTCCTTGCAGCAGCAGGGGTGTTGTGATCGTTGTTGCGTGCAGTCTTTACCGCTTGTCTCTATCGGCACGTTTTCTTTTTTGTTCCTTTCAGAATGATCGTTTTGTCATTTTTATTTTTTTCTGGCCGGCTTGCGCGAGAGGCAAAGTCAGAGGGTGGTGAGTTCGCCATCCGGTTCGGGGAGTCAAACGCAGCACATTTTACACTCCGGGGTCGTAACAATGAATAACACTTGGCAAAAGAAAGTCACTGAAGGCTTTTGTGTGGAGTAACTGGCCACAACCATGAGAGAGTGGAACTCTCACCATTGGCCCAAGAGCATCATTGCCAATGAGTGCTGTTCCATTGCTCATTCAAGCAGAGAGATGCTTGGGGAATTGCCCTGGAATATGACACCATCACGTACCCACTTCACTCGGAGCCGTTTCTTCAATCGGAAACCCTTTGCCCAACGATAGAAGGGGCTCATTCATTTCCTGTCAAGAGTGATTAGCTCTGTGTAATTAAAATGTAAATTCACGGCTTTTTTTATTTTTATGCCCTTTTCATGTCGATTGATTTCTCCTCCTTATGACAATAGGGCTCCCAATGGCAACACATTAAAGCCAAACCATGCTGATGAGCCTTGATAAAGTCCAAACCAGGTTAAGGTCACGGTGTCTAAGCAATCTTTCACTGGGAATCAAGGACCTGGACAAAGTAATGTAAGCTGCTTGAACAAAGTTATTTTATTTATTTCTCAGTTGTGATCGTGGGGTAAGAGGTATTCACGCAACTTATGATCACTAATGATGGTGACGCGGGTAACCCTTGAAAGTTTTAAAGGTCACCCAAGTGGCATTTCTTCAGGCAGGCTCCACCTCACTGAAGGGATGCCACGTGGCGAGATGTTAACTCCCTCGTCTGGTGTGCAGGAGGTCATGGGTTCCATCCCGACCCTGGCGTCTGCTGTTTATTTGGAGTTTGCATGTTCTCATCGTGGTCACGTGGATTGTTCTCTGGGTTTTCCCTACACATTTAGAAACATGCCTTTCGAGTATTTGGCTGCTATAAATTTCCACGTGATAAGCCACTTGGTTTGGCTTTCATTTGTGGCCAGGTTGCTTCTGAAAAAGAGCTGCATAGCTAAGTGGGCCTTGCCTGGTAAAATAAAACATTGGTTGGTATTGCAATTCCAAAGTCGTTACCCCTTATAAAAACAAATACAAAATGTGTGGGTGGCCGCTCAGAGACGGTGGTGGCAATTCTCCCTTCTATGACGAGGCCAGTCCCTCCCTAGGATGGCCACTCTTGGACTTCCCACACAGTGGTCCTTCTTTAATTGCTCCGGGAAAGATGAAAGTCTCAGTCCACTCTTGACAGCCACTGAGAGATGCGGGGGAATCCTTAAACAAATCTTGACAACCTCCCATGAAGTGAATTGTCCTGAAAGGAGGGTTTAGTTGACAGTCGGCAGATTAAGTGGATGGAGTGTGTAAGCAATTAGGTTCATTGTGTGGCGATCTTTGGGGAGATTATACAATAGAACCTGCAGAAAAATGATTGCCCATGTATGTCAATGAAGTTTAACACGTAGGCTTTCGCGACCAATATCATCCATAAAATAGGTGTTTTGGGTTAGTACTCATATTGTAAATGTTGTTGATTTGCTCTCCAACACACTGGTGTGCTGTATGAGTAACGAATTGGCATGTTCTGTTTACGTGACAAACCTTACTAATTGGCTGTGTCGAGTGGGTGGTGGGTTTAACGACACATTCACGATCTAACCCAACAAAAACTATATTATATCAGTGAAACCTGCATGGCTTTTACGCACAATATTTATATTTAAACTTGTAGATGTGCGTTATCAATATTTTCCCAGACACCCCTCAGCTGTCCCGATTGCAAGTTGGGCATTCTGACCACGGCAACACCCGGCCCTGACTATTTGCGGCGTCACTCGGTGCCGCAGATGTGTGTGGGACAGTCACGGAAGTCCGTGATTGACGGTGAAATCCAATCGCATCAGAAAACTGAGTGCAGGCCGGAAAAACAAACAGATTTATCGACACGCAGGCATTGCGCGGTGCCTCGATAAGGCTGGAGGCTTTCGCACATGCAGTGCCCGTCATGTCCACGCATTATTAAATATAAACGCGCGTTAACCCAAATCCACAAACCGCCACCCGTTCACCACGGCACTCGATGCCCCCAACGCGACTCGCTTGGGCGAGCGGCCGCGTCTCTGTGAGCTGCGGATAAATTCCATCGCAGCTGTCGACGCTTTTACGTGAATTTATTCCATTGATGTAAATATTCCAAAGGTCTTTGGCTGCTGAGAGCAAACTGAACATCATTGCGCGATCCACCCCAGCCTGGGCCAATATGAAGGCGATTTTTAGATAATGATAATAATAATTCTTGTAGATTGTGGCACGTCACTTTTACTGTGGCGGCTAAGGAATGCATTATCGGTGGAGGGGGTGGTTCTTTTATGGAAACACAATGATTTTCTCTGAGGAGTTTAGGCGAGGTAAAATGATGGTATTTTAACACAGGGTTTGCTTTATAGAGAATTTCCACACTGCCAGTCGCCCTGATATTTTCAGGTGAGGGCTCTGTTAAGGATGAAGGAGTCTCGCCTGTGCCCAATTTTTTTTTATTAGATCCCGAAAATGAACCACAACACCCTGCTGATCTCATCGAGGAGCATAGAACAGCATGCAAATTCCGGTCATCCTCGCAGCAGCTTTTGGAGTGCCATCGCACAAAGACGGTCACCGCATGGCACACTCTCAGATAGGCTTCTGCGGCCGTCTGCAACGCTCTTCCGTCTGATTTGAGGGGAGCCACCGGGAGCTATGCACTTTTAAATCCAGATTTTAAACGAATTTATTTTGGAACTGATTTTTTTGGTTTAGTTTGTCCTTCCCCACACCTCCGATTAGTACGGTTGGCGACGTACGGTGTGAAAGAAGTACAACATACGTACGTCCAGGTCATGCAGGGTCGAGTAGTCACCAGGGTTCTGCCACGTGTCGTAGTCGTGGGACTTGGAAAGTGCGTGGGGTACTCTGGTTTCCTTCCAAATGCCATAATACGATAATGGAATTAGTGAAACATCCAAATGCAGGGCATATAAGAAAAAATATTGAGACTAAACAAGGCTTTCCTGGCAAAATAATTGGCATTAATGAACAAGGCCATAAAACGAAACACACTGGCAAATAAAGCAAAGCTTCAAATATAATGTGACGGCAAGAGGCATCGGAAAAAAAAGTTCCGTCATGCTGCAAGTAAGCTTTATATATAAGTCTAACGGTGACATAAATGCACACGAATGGAGAAACAAGACCATGCGGATATATGGGAGCAAGAGGTGTCAGAAAAAAAAATTGAGGTACAGGTAAGGGCTGTGTTTTGGTTCGATGGGGAAGTAAATAAGAGGAGTAGAGAGAGGGGAGAACCAAGCTGTTGATGAGCGGCAAGGAGATTCCAGGGTCCAGATAGGTAAGGCGATGTATGATTCATAATAGATTTTGGGGTGAGGCCAGCCACATTATAGTTTGGCCAAATTTATGTTGTAATCCCCCCTCACCACCCAACACTGGCCAAACAAATTGTAACTGCAAACGTGCGCAAGCGTTTAACGACGAGCCAATTATAATGACTAGTTTAGTGATCTTGCAACATGGGTGTGATTTAAAAAATATATATTATAAATCATAACCGTGGTCTGGCTACGAACTGAAAATGCAGCAATGAATATGGCATGACCAGCATCGTCCTCTGGTACTCGGATGAGAGGTGCACGCAACTCCCCACTGCCACTGTTTAGGAGGTGGCGTTCCAGATGCCCCCCGATCCCAGGGTGTCACGATGGCTAGGAGATGTTATCTCCCACGCCTGGTATACAGGAGGTCGTGGTTTCGATCCCCGACCCTGATGCTGGTATATTTTGGTCCATGGATTTTTTTCTCCGGGTCCTCCGGTGTTTCCCTTCACATTTAGAGTCATCGTCCGCTTCGAGCATTAGGCTGCTGTAAATTTACACTCGATAAGCCACTTCGTTGAGCTGTCGTTTGCAGCTATGTCGCTTCTGAAAACTAACTATATAGCTCAGTGGGCCCTACCTGGTGAAATATAAAATCGTCCATACATTAGCTGGCCTCCTGTCGGGAACCACGCGCGTTCCGCTCGGCGGACAGAATCTGTCTCGCAATCTGAGCGCACACTCGGTCGTCGCCGAGGGGTTGGTGAACTTTGCAGGACGCCCGTCGTTTGAGTCGTTGGGCCCCGCGTTTCATAATGGCGCCATTAGCCCCTCCCGTTAGCGGAACTCCGAGGCGCGATTGCGAACGCTCGAGACGCAAGTGCCCACACGAAGGAAACTAATTTGCACTCCTGACGACGGCCGCGCTGCTGTCGCGCGCGTGCGAACGCAATTGTTTTACAGTTAATTTAGCGCCTTTTTAATGTACATTATGAAAATGACAAGAAATATTTTTATTTTTAATGTGCAGGCTAGAGTTCCAATTCCAAACTATGTTTGTGGCCTGAATGGTGTTAATTGTATTTTCTGCAACAAAAACTAAATTGCGAGCTGATCTGTATGTTTGTTGGTTTTGAAGATCGGCGGTTTGAATTGGGTGTGCGTTGTTGATCACTTTCGGCAAGCCGCATCTCAGCATTATTTTTTAACCGACCGTGCCATCGCTCACGCAGAGAGAAGCACCTCGGAGGTGCAGCCCGCTTTGTAAAACCGCGCTTCCGCTCGAACGGTTTTCTTGCCGGTCGTGTTTGGAGTACGAATTTCACGTCAGTGACTTGAGTGCCTGCTACGGATGACAGGCCATTAAGCCAGAACTTTGAAGGGCCAGGGTTGGAGTCCTGGGGCTTGGTATCTCTTGGGAGACCCGTGACTTTGTTGGATAAGTGAGCAAACTTTTTCTTAGATATTGAGCTTCAGCCCTGGGACTGAATGTCTCTTGTACTAACAATAATAATAGTTTGCTTTGGGAAAGCTTCAAACTGATGCCCAATCCTATAAAGAGGCTCCATTGTGCGATGTGTGGAAACGGTCCTTTTTGATTATTTTTTGCCTGTGGAAGTAAACCGGAGTGCCTGGAGAAAACCTACAAAAAAAAGAGAGAGTACAATATTTTAATTCTGCACAGATAAGCCAAACATCTCCTTGCTGTACTGGCTTCTGAAGATACTGTCTTTTCTACTTTAAAACTTTCAAATGGGTGGCGCTTGCTAATAACCAAGATTGATTTTACAATGTCAAGCTTGGCTCCTTTCCATAGCTAAGTGAAATATCAACCATTATCTCAGCACCACTGACAAGGGATGATCACTGTCCCAGGGAACGCTTCATTTAGCGAGTCAAGGACAGCTGCTGGTCTTGTCACTGAATTCTCTCTCCCCAGCTCTGCTACTGCTGCTATCACTTTTAGATTATTTGGTCGCGATCAATTTTCATGTGACAAGCCACTTCATTGAGCTATCATTTGTGGCCAGGTCAATTCTGAAGAAGCTAAATAGTGCAGTGGACTTTACCTGGTGAGATAAAACATAGTTTGGTTTCATTTGCATTTTTTTTAAGCGACTTGTTTAACTTTCTTATACTTTGCACTCGTATCGTGGTTTTGTGTTGTTAGTTGTTTTGATTTAAAGCTTACGTGACTGCAGGGATTCATATTCTTGGTTCTTTCGGTAAAGTCACGTAGAAGGGAAATAATAAAATAATATAAATATAAAATAATACAAATTCTTGTTAGTTGTTGTAACGTTTTGTCCCACCCCTACTGGGCATCTGTGAAAAAGAGCTTCATAGCCAATCAGATTCCTCCAGGACAAATACATATTCTGATTCTGCTGATAGCAGGAGCCCCCCATGTCTCCTCCTCATCTTCGCTCTGCTCAGTCTCGAGACTCCCTCTCGCACTCTCTTTGACATCACGTGACCCAACCAAAGAGGCTTCTTGAAGGACAACAAACTAACCACAAAAAGCCATTCTATAAGAAATGAATTTTCAATCTAGATAATTTTAAAGTGCATAGCTCCCAGTGGCGTACTAGTGGCAGTCTCGCACAAAGTGTGATGCGATCTGGACAGCGCGGCTTTCGCCACCAGTTTCCGTGAAACCCCAAAGGTAGCTGCAGTTGACAGACGGCGAGAATAAAGTGTTCCCGCTTTTCCGTCATTGCACTCTTTGAGCTGAAACTTGGGAAGACGGCACATTGCTTGGGGCCTCTGGCCACATCCGCTCATTCCCATCCGCCGCGGAGACCGTCGCTCGACAAACAAACAAAAAACCACCTCCGCGATTGACTGGTGAGCGAGCCATGGATTTTCCCCATGCGCGGTTGAAACCCGGTCTCCTGGCGCTAAGTCTGGAGACGCGCAGAGTGGCTCACCATGCCTGCAGCTTAGCGCTCAATAGTGTCCGTAATAGTCCTCGCTCAACACTCAACCACTAATGCTCAACTTAAACCCCCCCCTCATTACCGCACCACTTAACAAAATCCTACCTCTTAACATTAAAAGGCCATTGCTGACTGAAGTCTTAACTTGCAATATTCAGAACTTAGTTCCAGCCACAGTGAATCATCTTAACGTTGTTGTTTTTACACTGCTTGTAATGCCCTGGCTAAACTCTAGCAAACTAAAAACCACCATGAGCCCAAGAGGTGACAAAATAACTCACAGGTGCTTTGCTTATACACCTCCACAGAAACGTAACAGTCGTAGACCATCTGCATGTTCTGCAGGTGCATTAAGATCAAATGCACGCAGTGTGTGTCACATGTATGTGTGTTTGTATGTTGAACTTCTTTCACACCGTACGTAGCCAACCGTGCGAATCGGAGGTGCCCGGAAGGGAAAGGACAACAAACGAAACACAAAAAGCAACGTTGCGGTAGAATTTGCAGGATTTGAATATTGTTTGAGAATCTATATTTCAATCGCGCTCACCAGATTGTTGGGTTCCACTGAGACCCATCAGATGCACTCCGCATGAGAACATTTTCACCCGAAGAAAGAAGCCATGGTTTGCTCACACATACTCAAAGGTGATCGGCTTGGTGTCATAACACAGGCGCTCTGTAACACTAAGGGGCACAGGGACCCGAGGTTTTTGCCTAAGAAGCCAGCGTCAGTTTTGAGGCCAAAACCCAGACCCAGCACTCAAAACACACAACACTGGGAACGCCAGCGGACTGCTGTGTGCAATGACACGGGCAATTGTGGACCCAGGGAGAGGCATTTGTATCCAAGGCTTGAACCAGGGAGGTCACAGATGAAGGTGCAATGTATTGACATGGACATTAGCCCCCGAGGAGGTCATGTGTGTGCAGTTTTTCCAGGCACACCCATGTATTATTGTGCGTGAAAATACAGCAGTAGGAAATTGGACAAATGACCCAAAAGCTGGACCTTACTCAAAGAGGGCTAGGAAGCTTCACAGGGTTGCTTGGTACTCATGGAAAATTTAAAACCCTGCAGTGTGCGACTGTGGTCATGCAGAACAGACCAATACAACATAAAACGACGCAATGCCCAGGTCTACAAACACGGAGGAGACATCGCAGCAATGATACACTCCGCTGCTCCTGATGCGGTTGTCTGGCCTGGCCACCTGAATGTGAAATTGTAGCTGTTGTTCTGCGTCTACATCAGCCGTACGAAAGAAGACGTACTTGAAGGTTGGCTCGTACTCTCATGGGTAACCGCGGGGCTTGCCAAGTGTTGCATGCATGGGGTTGCAGGTGGCCTGGAGATTTCAGGGTGAGTTGAGTATTGCCCCTCCCGTGTGAATATTCTTTTCAGATATTCAGAGTTGCTCACATACAAAGCCGAACAAACACACAGTTGGAACTGGTCAAACATCCCAATGCAGGGATCCTCTTGAAAAAAAGTTTTGAGACACAGTGAGCCTTATGCTTGGTAACCAATTGTGTCTTTGTACATGGCATGACGCTTTCCCAAGGTAATTAAAATATGTATTGTAAAATATTTACTTAAAGCTTTCGTGACTGCAGGAATTCATATTCTTTGGGTCTTTCGATAAAGCCACGTAGATAGGTTCAAAGAAAATATAAAAAAACTACCTTTTCTGGATGATGACCGCTTGTGTTGCGATGGAAACATCGTCGTTTTTTGTTATTTTCTTTGAACCTATCTACGTGACTTTACCGAAAGACACCAAGAATATGTTTTGTAACTTTGTTTACCCGCCCCCCAAACGGGACATCTGTGAAAAAGAGCTTCCTAGCTCATCGGATTTCTCCTCTAGTTCTAAATAAAGATACTGATGATTCTGATCATTGTAGTCACGAGACACAGAGCTCCCGGAGCTTGAACTCAGGTGAATGAAGGTTGCTGGGGTCAACACGAGCGAGAGAGAGATATGTCCAGGCCTGCTGCTCAAAGCCAAGCAACACATTCCTGCGGAGGGAGCTGGTAGGAACGTTGGGTTGCTCGGTCAATGGCCAGGGTCAACGGCGGCGTGGTGTATTCCGCAAATATGCCCGACTGTGAGGGCGGGCACAAGCCGGCGTGAGTAGGTTAAACGTTGAGTTTTATAAGGGCACCACGGGGTGACCAGCCCCTTCCCACCCAGCCCCACCCCTCCCACTCCCCACCCAGCCCCTCCCCACCCAGCCCCTCCCCACCCAGCCTTACCCAGCCCCACCCTCCCCACCCAGCCCCTCCCCACCCTCCCCTCCCCACCCAGCCCCTCCCCTGCTTACCCAGCCCCACCCTCCCCACCCAGCCCCACCACACCCCACCCTCCCTTCCCCACCCAGCCCCTCCCCACCCAGCCCCTCCCTGCACGACGGACACAATAATCCCCTGTGGGCTGGTGTAACCAGGAGGTTCCTACCAGTATTATTCAAGGTTCTGTGAGCTCTAAGATTGACCACCTTCTCCTGGCAGCAGTGCAATATTCTTAAAAGTGCGTCATACATATTCTTAGGTTATTTTGGTAAAGTCACGTACATAGAGAAATAATAATGAGGTGAATAAAACATTTTATAATAAAATGTAAATAAAAAAATATTAATAAAAACCACGACGTTTCGATCGCAACACAAGCGGTCGTCATCACCCTTTCCCTGATGACGACCACCTGTGTTGCGATCGAAACGTCGTGGTTTTTTATTTTATTATTTTTATTCACTTTATGATCATTACTTTTCTATCTACGTGACTTTAACCGAAAGAACCGAGGAATATTAATTCCTGCAATCACGAAAGTTTCAAGTCAAAATTGAGTGTGTCGTACCTTGAGGAAAAGGCAAGTCAAAGGGTCAAACCTGGGGCGAACGAAATCAAAAGTAACTCTTCAAATGCGACGGTGTGCATTTTAAAGTGAGGCATTGAACGTATTCAACTTTAAATTCTTTCAGTTTTTTTGGTAGACAGCTGTGCCGGCCGCACGCTGATATTCACTCAACTGGTTTTAGATTAATTTCCCAAAAATGCCAAAGCGTTAAGAATCCAATTTGAAGTACCTTTCCTTCATTGCATTTTGTACGCCGTCAATCTACACATTTTGGATTCATTTTCTTCCTCTTCTTCATGTCGAATCACTTTAAATCAAAGCTGAACGTTAAGGTTTTATTACTGCACATTAAAACCTGAAGCTAGACATATTGCGCTTTTCATTCTGAGTAAAAAAAAAAAGGTGCGGAACATTTTTCAACTTCAATTTTATTTTGCGCCTGATGTTTGCCACTTTTCCAGCTTAGCGGTTGCGCAACTCACAGCAACACGGCACATGTAACGATATGCAAAGGTGTGTGCAGCATTGCATGCACAAATGCCCCATCGGCCTTGTCCAGACCACCAGCTCAAAAGAACTGACACGCGTGCGCATTGACACGCGTGCGCATTGACACGCGTGCGCATTGACACGCGTGCGCATTCACACGCGTGCACATTGACACGCGTGCACATTGACACGCGTGTGCATTCACAATCGTGCGCATTGACACGCATGCACATTGACACGCGTGTGCATTCACAATCGTGCGCATTGACACGCGTGCACATTGACGCGCGTGCACATTGACGCGCGTGCACATTGACACGCGTGCACATTGACACGCGTGCGCATTGACACGCGTGCACATTGACACGCGTGTGCATTCACAATCGTGCGCATTGACACGCATGCACATTGACACGCGTGCGCATTGACACGCGTGTGCATTCACAATTGTGCGCATTGACACGCGTGCGCATTGACACGCGTGCGCATTCACAATCGTGCACATTGACACGCGTGCACATACACGGCCGCGTCATACAGCGCACGCAAAAATGCTAAACGAATCTAAACTTTATTTTATTTTGTCAGGTAAGGTCCACTGAGCTCTACGTAACTCTTTTTCAGGAGTGACCCGTCTACAAAAGATAGCGCAACGAAGTGGCTCATCATCTTGTGGACATTTATCGAAGCCAAAAATACCGGGGGGACCCAGAGAAAATGTTTTGCGACCACGGGGAGGAACAGGCCAACCTCTAAAATACCCTCAACACAGAGGGCCAAGGGCTGTTGGTGAGCACTCGTTTTAAAGCGGTGCGGCTCGAATTATGCACAGCCGTCTCTGTCTCCCAATTGTTGATATTCATGCACCGCGCTTGACGGCATTCTCATTTAAGGCTTGTCACTAATGATTTTCATGATCAGGAACAAAATCCAGGTCGTCGGGGGGGGGGGGGTGGTTCACAATGCCACGCGTGAGCCACATTGCCACTTGCTCCACACGCGCACGTCACGCACAAACACGTGTCACGCACAGACAAAGATCCCCCAAATAGCCTTAACAGAGTGTTGGGGCAAGTGCTGTTTGCGAACACCTATGAAGGTCGGCACGGCACACGAGGGGGTGGGTTTGCCAGCACCACGCCTGGCCGCCTTTGTCTCCCGAGTGGCGATATTTATGCATCGCGGCAGGTACTCGCTTGACAAACGTGCACACACAGACACACACGCACACGCACAACCATACGCACTGAAATATAGGTGGGGGGGGGGGGGGTTGGAGCCTGCAAACCGTGCGTCCATGCGCTCGCCCACAGTGACAGTGTGCCGGCCATTGTCCACTTGTTGTAGGAGACAAAGATTTAGGGAGACAGGGGTCGCGGGATTCAGAGGAGGAGAACAAAACAAAACAAATCTCCGGCCGGCCTCTGCGAGAGGAGGGGGGGGGCCTTGATGGGGAGGGGGAGGGGAGGGGGAGGCGGGGGCCCTGGCAGTGCGCCGCCGCCACTGCCGCGATCGCTCGCATGGGCCGCGCCACCCCATGGATTTCCCGTCGGCCGACTGATGGAAAGTGACGGGGGAGCTCGTTAACGAGACGGGGACGCCGGGCGCGATTGGAGGGAGTGAGCGGGCACGCAGGGGGTGAGGGGGGTCAGCAGCCACGGCGGGTGGTGGTGGTGGTGGTGGTGGAGGAGGCGGCAGAGGTGTGCGCGACGGGAGGGAGAGCGAGCGAGTGTGGGTGAGAGCGCGTGGGTGTGTTGGTCAGTGGTTGTGTGAGCGAGTGTCTGGTGGAGTGTGCAGAGTGCTTGGCGCGCTGCGCTTTCGAACCCGGCGACCCGAGTTTGATTCCCGCTCATGGCCAACCCCAGTGATGATTATCTGAACCGGTCCTAGGGCCTCGCGTAAGTCGACTCAGCCTCAATGAGTACCTGGTGCGGTGAGTTAACATCGCCACTCAGCAGACTGAAGGCGGTCGGGCGCCTCGTGTGCCCCACCGGTCTTCATCGGTGCTCGCTAAGAGCACTTGTCCCAACAGTCTAGTAAGGTGTGAGTGAGTGAGTACTGGGTGGTTGAGAAATGGAATTAGTTGGGGAGTGAGCGAGTGAGTGGATGTGCGAGTTCGTGCACGAGTGAGAGTGTGAGAAGGCGAGTGAGATCGAAACGAGCATGGGCATTTCTGAGCATCAGTGGTTAAGACGGAGAAACGTGTGAGTTCAGAGTTGGGTAAGTAGGATCTCCGAGATTGCGAGTGAATGAGCAGACAAACGAATCAATCAATGCGGGATAATTAGAGCAGTGAGCGATGGATGTCGGCAAAACGCGGATTGTGGCCGATTGCTAATTGGCTGGAGGCATTTCGTTTGGACAGGTGGCAGCAGATCTGTTGACCAGCCATTGGAGAGGTGCCAGTTTTAAGACCTGTTATAAAATGTACTCGGGCTATCGGGCCCCCTCTGGATGTTCGTAAAACGGGAACCACTCTGTGGGAAGTCAGCAGTGCTTGTCCTAGGGAGAGAAGACCGAAGACCACCATGGGCAGTTGAATCCCCCCTCCCGGTCCAAGTCTCGGAGCCCAGAATCTCGCCCTAAGCAGGGAGGCTCTTCGGAGTTTGGAGGCATGGACCGTTTTGCTCTCCGTTCGATGGCACGAAAGCCACCTCCCACTTGGATTGGCAGGGCAATGACGTCGCTGTGTTGGGGCATTCGGGCGGGCGGATGTCTTTCAAATGTGCTCGGGTTATTTTGTGTCGTTGCCACGGGAAAATGTTGCCTGTAAACGTCTCGCTTTTTGCGTTTTCTGCTGGACGTAATCACCGTAATGTATCATGAAGCGCAGAAATATTAACTACTTTTTATTTTACCAGGTAAGGCCCACTGAGCTATATAGCTCTTTTTCAGAAGCGACCTTGCCACAAATGGTAGCCTAATGAAGGGGCTTATTACGTGGACATTTATAGCAGCCAATTCTCTAAACGCACGTTGATTCTAAATGTGGAGGGGGAAAAAACGGAGGACCCAGGGGAAAATCCTTCTGGGACTCCTTACATCCACATCGGGGAACTTCCGTGGGAAAATGACACCACAGCACCCAACGACAGCAACACCTATATTTTTTTTCCACTGCACAACCGAGTTGTGGTGAGCCTGCCCAGTGCAGCTCTCGTGAGACGCCTGGTTGTTTTTCCACTGCAGAAACTGAGCCGTGCCCAATTACGTCACCCGTGATGACCGAGTTAAGACGCACGTTGATGATGCAGTTGTGACACTTCCTCGCGGTGTCCTGACTGACATCAATCACTTGGTTTTTTTGGCTTAGCCATCCAACAAAGATGGTCACTGCAGCGCGCGCTTTCAGATGCACTCGTGCGGCCGTCCGGAATGCTCTTCCTTCCGATATTCGGAAGCCACTGGAGCTATGCACTTTTTAATCCGGATTGGAAACTCCTTTTTAAGAACGGCTTTTTGTGTTGCTCGGCATGCCCGTGACCCGGCACCATGGAGGCAGAGAGAGGGTTGGTGACGCTCGCACAAACTTCCTTCTCAGTGGGCATTGAGGTGACGGCTGTAACCTGGCGGCAGAATGCAGTACAGCAAAGCGAGGATGAACATCCCCGCCCTTTCTGTACAGGACAGAGCGTTGCACCCCCCCTCCCCCGTCACATGCATTGTTTTTCTCTGTGCGCTCTGGCTTCCTGTCATGTGTAGAAGCACTCTCTAATTGACTGAAAGCATCTTAATGCATAGAGAACTGCAGAGCAACTGTTGGCGCCGTCTCACCGGCTGGCAACCTTCCAGTTTGTCTGTGGCTCCTCAGCGATTGTGAGATACAATTTGCATCAGCTACGCCGTATGAAACTAACCAGTGCGTGTTTCATATGCACACGAGTGTGTGGTGTTCTTGATGACAAGATATAATGCGGTGAAAGTGAAATCTACAAAACGTGATTTGGTTGCCCAATATTGGCTGCCTCCGAGAGGTTCCACGGTGGCGAACTACCTCGCCTGGTATGCAGAACGTCGTGGGTTCAATCCCCACTATAGTTCTACATAAACTGCTTAAGTGTATGCAAACAAACAGAAATCTTTATTACTTGGGGAGAGCACATTTAATGTTTTTTTCCGTATATATTTGTTTTTATTATAACGTTACTTTTATGCATTATTCAAGAAATTGCGGATCAAAACTCTGTAGAATTTGTAACGTGGACAGAATTCAGACGGAGGAGCAGAGGACACTACAGACGGGCCACTCACTGGACCGCCATACCCCGGGAAAACCAGGCATGAGCATTGCGACCGCAATCCTCGTTTTCAAAGGAGTGCTGCGATGCAAATGCAGCTACAGCATAAACAGCGCTGCGTTTGCAAAACAGCTGTGTCAGATGTCACAAATAAACCGTCCAATTAAATGTGGTGTCAGATGAGCATCCTCCAGTGGAAAAATGTGAATTCAAATCGATAATATAAACAAGACTAGACGGGGGCGGTAGGTAATGATCAAACGCATTTGGGTTCAGAATGCCTGATCAATGAGTCCAGTTTAGCATAGAAAAGCAATCGAGAAGGAAGAGTCATTACACGTGATATGTTTAGGCGCCATTGGTTCCGGTTGATGAAGCAGGCTGACGGCACCACCATGGTATCACTCGCGCCTCTCGCAGCAAGAAGGTGCCTGGGTTCGATTCCAGTTTGTGCGTTCTCTTCTCAACCCTCTGTTCCGTGTGGGATTCTTCCTCGGGGTTTTTCTGGTGTCTGCCCATAGCCAAAAGAAACGAGCAAAACCCCCTTACGAAGTAACTACAGGATGTGGGGGTCACATCGATGAACAACGGCTCTCGTGTGAAAGGAAGCGTCATGCCGAGTGCGACAATCTGGGGGTCTGTTCCTTCCAAGTTTGCGGTACGTGCAAACTCGTAAATCTTACATCACTAAATGTCGGTGACCTTCCCCCCCGCACCTCCGATGAACCACGGTTGACTACGTGCGGCGCGAAAGAATGAGTTGACCGACGTACACGCGTGCGTACGATAGGCGTGAAGGTGGCTGCGGTTAGCCGGCTGTGTGGGTGGACAACGAAGTGGCCGTTGCTTTAGTGCCGAAACAAAATCCTCACGTGCGCAGGCATTTTTTTTTTATGTTTCGTATGAGAGCGTCACATTTCAGAGGTGGAATTCACCGCAGACACCCAAACACTCGTACTAATGGCGTTAACCTTGTCCCAAGGCCGTGCAAGATAAACGTTTCACGCGTGCGCAGTTCAACACACCCGCGAACACATGCACACACCGTACAGTGCACGGTGGTGTAAAGGATTCCGCTTGGGTGAACTCATTTTTTCTAGATATCAGTGACAATAAAAATCCCTATTAATATATATGGAGGTGACCGGATAGCTCAAGCGTTTATAATGGTGGTGTCAGCGCCAATGAGCGTAGAACTGCAGAGGTCTCGGCTTAAAATCTGGGTTTCGTTCACTTGTGCTCTTGGTGTATCTTCCTCATGTACGACAAGGTGATCTCAGTCTGATCACCAGTCAAGGTGATCTCAGACCGATCACCAGTCAAGGTGATCTCAGACCGATCACCAGTCAAGGTGGTCTTAGTCTGATCACAGTCAAGGTGATCTCAGTCTGATCACCAGTCAAGGTGATCTCAGTCTGATCACCAGTCAAGGTGATCTCAGTGTGATCACCAGTCAAGGTGGTCTCAGTCTGATCACAGTCAAGGTGGTCTCAGTCTGATCACAGTCAAGGTGATCTCAGTCTGATCACAGTCAAGGTGGTCTCAGTCTGATCACAGTCAAGGTGGTCTCAGTTTGATCACCAGTCAAGGTGATCTCAGTCTGATCACAGTCAAGGTGATCTCAGTCTGATCACCAGTCAAGGTGATCTCAGTCTGATCACAGTCAAGGTGATGTCAGTCTGATCACCAGTCAAGGTGATCTCAGTCTGATCACCAGTCAAGGTGATCTCAGTCTGATCACAGTCAAGGTGGTCTGTCTGATCAGCAGTCAAGGTGGTCTCAGTCTGATCAGCAGTCAAGGTGGTCTCAGTCTGATCACAGTCAAGGTGGTCTCAGTCTGATCACCAGTCAAGGTGGTCTCAGTCTGATCACCAGTCAAGGTTCTCTCAGTCTGATCACCAGTCAAGGTTCTCTCAGTCTGATCACCAGTCAAAGTTCTCTCAGACCGATCACCAGTCAAGGTGGTCTCAGTCTGATCACCAGTCAAGGTGGTCTCAGTCTGATCACCAGTCAAGGTTCTCTCAGTCTGATCACCAGTCAAAGTTCTCTCAGTCTGATCACCAGTCAAGGTTCTCTCAGTGTGATCACAGTCAATGTGGTCTCAGTCTGATCACCAGTCAAGGTGATCTCAGTCTGATCACAGTCAAGGTGGTCTCAGTTTGATCACAGTCAAGGTGGTCTCAGTCTGATCACAGTCAAGGTGATCTCAGTCTGATCACAGTCAAGGTGGTCTCAGTTTGATCACAGTCAAGGTGGTCTCAGTCTGATCACAGTCAAGGTGATCTCAGTCTGATCACAGTCAAGGTGATCTCAGTCTGATCACAGTCAATGTGGTCTCAGTCTGATCACAGTCAAGGTGATCTCAGTCTGATCACAGTCAAGGTGATCTCAGTCTGATCACAGTCAAGGTGATCTCAGTCTGATCACAGTCAAGGTGATCTCAGTCTGATCACAGTCAAGGTGGTCTCAGTCTGATCACAGTCAAGGTGATCTCAGTCTGATCACCAGTCAAGGTGGTCTCAGTCTGATCACAGTCAAGGTGGTCTCAGTCTGATCACCAGTCAAGGTGGACTCAGTCTGATCACAGTCAAGGTGATCTCAGTCTGATCACAGTCAAGGTGGTCTCAGTCTGATCACAGTCAAGGTGGTCTCAGTCTGATCACAGTCAAGGTGGTCTCAGTCTGATCACCAGTCAAGGTGGTCTCAGTCTGATCACAGTCAAGGTGGTCTCAGTCCGATCATCAGTCAAGGTTCTCTCAGTCTGATCACCAGTCAAGGTGGTCTCAGTCTGATCACAGTCAAGATGGTCTCAGTCTGATCACCAGTCAAGGTGGTCTCAGTCTGATCACAGTCAAGGTGGTCTCAGTCTGATCACCAGTCAAGGTGATCTCAGTCTGATCACCAGTCAAGGTGATCTCAGTCTGATCACCAGTCAAGGTGGTCTCAGTTCGATCATCAGTCAAGGTTCTCTCAGTCTGATCACCAGTCAAGGTGGTCTCAGTCTGATCACAGTCAAGGTGGTCTCAGTCTGATCACAGTCAAGGTGATCTCAGTCTGATCAACAGTCAAGGTGATCTCAGTCTGATCACCAGTCAAGGTGGTCTCGGTCTGATCACAGTCAAGGTTGTCTCAGTCTGATCACAGTCAAGGTGATCTCAGTCTGATCAACAGTCAAGGTGATCTCAGTCTGATCACCAGTCAAGGTGGTCTCAGTCTGATCACCAGTCAAGGTGGTCTCAGTCTGATCACCAGTCAAGATGGTCTCAGTCTGATCACAGTCAAGGTGATCTCAGTCCGATCACCAGTCAAGGTGCTCTCAGTCCGATCATCAGTCAAGGTGGTCTGAGTCTGATCACAGTCAAGGTGGTCTCAGTCTGATCACAAGTCAAGGTGGTCTGAGTCTGATCACAGTCAAGGTGGTCTCAGTCTGATCATCAGTCAAGTTGCTGTCAGTTTGATCGCCAGTCAAGGTGGTCTCAGTCTGATCATCAGTCAAGTTGCTGTCAGTTTGATCGCCAGTCAAGGTGCTCTCAGACCAATCACCAAATGTCTGCACGACATTTTTAGGAAATTCATTAAATTTTCTTCTCATAAATCACCAATTCAGGTGTAATGGTTTAATCGGCAGCTCACCAACGAGCGGCCGCTCATTTGTCTGAACAGCTGAATTGTGAATCTTTCTACATATTTAATATGGAGAAGCATTTGCATTTAAATATTGCTTAACTGCGAGCCTTTAATTGAACTCGGATTGAAACTATTTTGTGATGGTGGCTTTCTGGAATCAATGTGATGTGATGCTGAATTAATTAATTATCATACTATCCTTCGTTTATATATTATTGGGTCTTTCGGAAAAGTAACGTAGATAGCTTCAAATAAATAACAAAAAGAAACTGAACCTATCTACGTAACTTTACCGAAAGACCCAACAATATGAATTCCTGCAGTCACGAAAGCTTTAAGTCAATACTCTCCTTCCGTCTGCAATGCCGGTGTGACATTGGTGCGATAATTACGTGTTGAGAAAATCTAACAGGACCAAGTAGATATAAATAATGATCACTCTTCTATTTCACTCTGTTTCCAGCTCAGCTCGTACACGTATCACTCAGTACGTGTGTGCTGCTTTAACGCTATCCAACATTTTAACTGTAATTTTTTTCAATATTATCAAATATTACCACTGGTCAACAAAACAAAACATTTTTTTCTGGCCTTGACTTTTGCAGGTGTTTTAGACTAATTTCAGGGTGCTGATCTCAGATTTGCTCTATCACATAATTTTTATGCAATCGGCATACCCCATTTTCATTGATTTTACCCGAAATTAACTCTGTCACTTATGATTGCAAGTTGTTGCGAGTCAGTGACTGCTTTAGTGTTAAAATATGGTGCTGTATTTTTAGGATAGTGTGTTTATAATATAATTTTATGTAGATATCCACATTTATTTAATATGTTTCTTCTGCAGTTTTTATTGAAAATGCAATATTTGATATCTCAACAACCTGATGCGATAGACAAAAACTGATGCCAGATTTGGAATCAGCACCCCAAAATTACCTTAAAACCGTTGGAATACCTCATGCCAGAAAAAGTGTGTTGACCAGTGTTATTTGTGTCCCTCACATCATACATTGGGACATCCTGACGTTCTGGATGGTGCATCACCATTGACATCCACGGTTTCAGCCAAACCGGACTCGGAGCAGGCGTAGCGAACGTTAGTGAGAGACTTCGTGTGTTAAGTTCTCGAGCCTGCTGGCCAGGATTGGGCACAACAAGTGAGTTCACTTTTCACCCAGGCGACTGGAGAGCACAGAGACGAAGCGTTTCTGACACTGACATTGCAACTAACAATGCCATATTTATGAATCACAATTGAGATACAAACAACACACTGTATATATATACTATTAAAATAGCATTAAAACTTAAAAAAACAATCAGTGGTCCTGCTACTATCCGGAACACTGTTGCAGTACACAACGAAGCTGCTATTATCTATTATTATATATATTATTATAGATTATATAATTTAAAACACCATGAGCATCAACGGAACGCCATGAGGAAAATGTTGGCAATTTAAGAGCCGAGACCTGAACGCCATCGATCTGGGCGAGTACGGAAGGATACATTTTCTCTTCAGATGCTAAAAATGGTGATTAAACAAAATATCGCGTGTGAACAGGGACAGACTTTCCTTTTGCTTCAATTTCACGAGGAGCTTTGATGTAGTGAGCTCATTACGGTGCCTCGTGGGGTCAGGCACCTGGCATCCGAGGTAACACATTGTCCTGCGGAGGGAGCTGGTAGGAACTTTGGGTTGCTGGGTCAATGGCCAGGGTCAACGGCGGCGTGGTGTATTCCGCAAATATGCCCGACTGTGAGGGCGGGCACGAGCCGGCGTGAGTAGGTTAAACGTTGAGTTGTATAAGGGCACCACGGGGTGACCAGCCCCTCCCCTCCCAGCACCACCCCTCCCACCCCCCACCCAGCCCCACCCAATGTGTTCAATTATGGTATCGACAAATGTGCTGAATTTGTGTTCCGTGTGTTTGTGTAACCACTGCCAGCGCAGATGATTGTGTAATAATTAATTGTTATTAATGAAGGGTTATTAGAAAGTTGTGTTTCAATGAAGGACTTGATTAACTATTTAAAATCACGTAGAAAGAAAATAAATTAAATAGAATACGACGTTTCGATTGCAACACAAGCAATCGTCATCAGGTAGAAAACAAACCCAGTGAACTTAGAAATGCAATGCAATACAACACAGAGAGTCGGCTAACATAACAGTCAACACCATACTTGGTTGATTACGTTCTTCCAAAGATTGCTAAATTTTAGAGAGAGAGACAAAACACAGACATGGGGACACACAGACAGACATACAAGCAGAGTTTTGTATGTATCTTCCTTTCTGTCAATGTTATTCCAATCAGAATTAGAATATTTATTTATACTTGAGTAATCCAATGAGCTATGAACCCCCTTTTAAGAGATGTCCAGTTTGGGTAGCAAGTCAACAAATTTACAATAAATACAATACTTTAATTCTAGATTTGAAGCTTTCGTGACTGCAAGGATTCATACTCTTAGGTTTTTTCGGTAAAGTCACGTAGGTAACTACAGTCACCGACGTGACTTTACCGAAAAAACCTAAGAGTACAATACTTTACTTTTTACTTACCTAGGATAGCTTAATGCCACGGACATAAGACTCAATTGGTTACCAAGCAAACGTACAAGGCAAACGAATCACCCAAACACATACAAATAAATCCCCACCCTTGCCAGGTATTAACTTGTTTTTTCAGAAGTGACCTGACCACAAATGATAGCCCAACAAAGCAGCTCATCATTCGGACATTTATAGCCGTGCGTTCTTTGGTAATGTCAACAGCGGCGGTTTCTTCATTAGGGCGATTGGGCGACGCACCACCAATGTCATTCAACCACAGAGTCACGCTAGCCGTCACTGTGCCTCTGGATATAGTCCAATCAGCGTCATGTCACGTTCTGTGGAGTACCGCCTCTTTTTGGGCGATTTCACTCTGGCTGAGAATCGCCCCGTGTGGCCCCATAGACTTACATTCAAAGATGTTTTTTTTCGAACGTGCGTTCTTTGGTGATGGCAATATTGCTGGTTCCATATGTTAAAAGCGGGCGTTGTATACCCACAATTTAAACGCTACCTTCTTAAGGTGACCAGTCACTTTGCTTTCCATTGTGAAGTTCAACTTTTTGAAGACCAATCAAACTCCTCCCCTTCCTCCGTTTAGTTTCCGATCCGTTTTCACCACACGCACTCCGCTCTCTAAATCCATGGCACCGTTTTTTCCCAGTATCCAAAATTATGGAAAATAAGTTGAGGGTTTACCCTTTCTGCCAATATAACAGGAGGTGTTAAGATGTTCTAACAGCAAGGCATCAAGTCTGGATTAACCACACGTATTTGGGGCAAAGCATGCAAACAATCATGCTCCGATAAGATATGGCATCGTCTATGAAACTGATTGGCCCACACCAGAGACAGCCTTCTTCATGGACAAGTCTCCTCAATGCTTTGCTCTATGTCTGTTGAAACTTCTTTCGCACCGTACGTAGCCAACCGTGCACCTGTGTCCCTCCGAGAGGTGTCTCGAACTGTTTAGCGAACTTTTGTTGCACGTGACCTTGTTTTTCTTTCAAATGTTACTCTACGCCCGAACTTTTCAGCTTTATTTATTATCATTATACATTCAGACGTATGCGGCAAATGCAAACGCGTTTTTGTAATGTTTTTGTTTATTTGCATGCGATTATCAATGACGCGAGAAAAATATATTAACACCCTCGGTGTGTGCGTGTGTGCACGTGCATGTATCTCCACTCATTATCTATATGTTATTGTGTTATTGTGCACGTGTGTGTGTGTGTGTGCATCGGCCAGTCATCTCAGTGAGTCAACCCATGGCACCTGGGTCTGCCCCGTGACCTGTCAGCGAGTCTTCGACGCTTCATGTGGCCTCAAAGTGCACCTGGCCTGGCACAGGCGCCATGCTGACATCACGACCACTTAGTGGCGAATGGCGGCTGTTGTTTTGTTGTGTGGCAGTGGTGGTGTAGCATTTTTGGCGCTGCGCTACAAACCGAACCAAACGACTCGAGTTCGAAACCCACTCCCTGCCAACACCGGTAACGATTATCTGAATCTGTCCTGGGCTTCCCCTAGGTCGACTCAGCCTCAAATGAGTACCCGGTGTAAACATCGCCACTCGGGAGACAAAAGCGGCCGGGCGTGGTGCTGGTCACCTGCCCCTTAGTGTGTCGTTCCGGCCTTCATAGGTGCTACTTGCTAACAGCACTTGCCCCAACAGCATGTTAAATGCTATACGGGGGATCAATATCTTTGTTTTGTGTGTTCGTGTTAGCGGTGTATTTTTGGTGAGCAATGTTGTGAAGAGCTTGCGGTATGATTAACGGGCCACGTTAAGTCAACGAAAACCTTGCTGGTGGTGCAAATTAAAAAAGAAAAATAACCGAGGACGGACGGCATTGATTTAAATGGATGTTTATGAATGCTTGTGCGTGTGTACACCATGAGGTGCGTATGTAATGCGTATGCGTTCACTGGAATTAGTCTAGTGGCTTGCTCGAAGTCGCCCCCAAGCCAGTTTGCACGGAAGTAACAGTTTGATTCCCTCTAAGAATCAGAATATTCTAGATTTGAAGTTTTTGTGACTGCAAGGATCCATACTTTTTTTTTTCGGTAAAGTCACGTAGGTAAAAAATAAAATAAATTAAAAATGAAAACAACTAAATAAAATCACGACGTTTCGAAAGAAACACATTCACTACAGCAATTTTGCTGTGGCGGTTCCACCTGAAGACGGAGGCTTGTGTTGCTTCCGAAACGTCGTGATTTAATTTAGTTGTTTTAATTTTAATTTATTTAATTTTTTGACCTACGTGACTTTACCGAAAAAACCCAAAAGAATCAGAATATTTATATATAGTGGAGGAATCCGATGAGCTATGAAGCTCTTTTTCACAGATGTCCAGTAGGGGCACGGGGTAAGAAGGTTACAATAACAAAGAGTACAAAAATATGATGATAGGAGTGCGAAGTACGAGAAAGGTAAACATCACCCAAACACACAGAAATAAAACTAAACCATCCCCATTGATTAACTATTTTAAAAACTTTTACCACCAGACAAAGCCCACTGAGGTATTAACTTCTGTTTCAAAAGCGGCCTGGCCACATATGATAGCTCAACAAAGTGGCTTATCCTTTGAACATTTATAGTGGCAAAATAATCTAAACAGTCTCAACGCTTGCTTCTGAATGTGGAGGGAAAAACCGGAGGACCCAGAGATAAAAAAAATCCACGCAACCACAACGAGAGCACGCAGACTCCGAATATTCATGCCTACGGGTCGGGATCGAACCCCCGAACCTCCTTGCATATCAGGCGAGGGAGACATCTCAACCACCGCGCGCGGGAATTAGCAAAGTGTTCCGTGTACTGTGAAGTGGATGTTAGTGGGGAGACAAAGTGTCTCCGTCTCAAGCGTGCACCAGACAGCCCGAGCGTTTAAAACTCCCGTTGGTATCGATCCATTCTCAAGCGCAGGTCATTGCGTACCTCCAGTGCCGCACCTCCGATTAACGCGGTTGGGCTACGTACGGTGCGAAAGAAGTTCAACCTACATTCATCGCAGCGAAATTGCCGAGACTTGAGAGCTGCCCAACCGATGGTGTTTAGAACATATTTTAAAAATGTCAATTTGAAGCTGCCTTTGTGCACCCATCTGTCCCTTGCTATGGCAGTAAAATAACTCCATGAGCACCTCTCCGGTTCAATAAAGAACATAGCAGGGATAATTTCCCAATTTTCAGAGTAAAGAAATAATTAAATCGCTAATTAGGTTTCAGTTATGGAATTTTCTGATAATTGGTGTGGAAATGTGACTTCGCAGGAAGTGACATCCCGGCTACTTTTTGTCTTGCATCGCACCTCCGATTAGCACAGATGGCTACGTACCATGCGAAAGAAGTTGAACACACACATACATACAGGTGATACACACTCAGGGCCGGATTAAGATGTTGTAGGCCCCTGGGGTACAGGTACTGTGAGGCCCTCAGTAATGTTGTGCGTCTCTCTCTCTCTGTGTGTCTGTGCTGTCTCGACTCTGCGTGTGTGTCTGTCTGTGTGTCTCCGTGTCTTTGTTTTGTGTCTCTCTCAAATTTAGTTCTTCCTGATGACGGTTGCTTGTGTTGCAACGAAACGTCGCACTCTGTCATTTAATTTATTTTATTTCTACGTGACTTTTTATTTTTACATGGCTAACAACAAATAAAATTCAGCATTCACAAGTGAAAAACACGTTTCACTTAATCTCTGGAGGTCCTCCAGCTGGCGAAGGCCCCTGGGCTGCAGCTCCTAAAGCCCCACGTGCCTTAATCCGGCCCTGCACACACTGCGTGTGTTTTATCGTGAATGCACCTGCAGAACATTCGGATGCCTCTCTCACCGTTGCGTCTCCTGGGGGTTTATAAGCAAAGCACCTGCGAGTTGTTGGGTTAAAACCCTGGGTTTCATTTTCACCTCTTGGGCGTATGATGGCCATATTATCGTACTGAGCCACAGGAGATCGATCCTAAGCTAGGATGAGGGTTAATTGTCGTACTTCCGGCCAATGAGAGCAAAGCGGATTGCTTGAAGGTTACTTACTCGTGGTGGTTGCGTATTTATTTCAATGCAAGCTAAACAAACAAAGAAATCTCGTGTGGTCAGCAGTCCCGGCACGGCAGTCGCCATCCGGCGTGCAATGTGAGTCGCGCGAAAGAGGCGCCACTCACGCACACGAACACACACACGCACGTACACACGCATGCACACACACACACATGCACACACACATGCACACACACATGCACACACACACAAACGTGCACACACGCGCGCACACACGCGCGCACACATGCGCGCACACACACACACACACATATACACACACACACACGCATGCACGCTCCGTTGGTATTTCCTTACAGGAGAGGGGAGCGGTGGCAATGAACGGGCGACAGCAACTGTGAGGCTCGTGTGACGCCTGCTCTCCAGGGGCCCTTGGTCGAACCACGTGGTGCTGGGTGCTGCGGTGCGGGGGAGTAGGCACGGCGAGGTGACGCTTCAAAGTCGAAAAGTGTCTCCACCGCTCGTGCGGACAATGGGTGGCGCTCCGGTCTCCTCCGGTGGTGTCCCCGAGCTTGCTGTGGATGTCTCCACATTCCTGTGTCCGGGGGACCTACCTCGGTGTTTATATCCAGAGCACCCCCCCTCCCCCCTCCTCCCTCCTGTTGACTGCCCACAAGACGGAATGTATTTTCTGTGTTTTATCCACCTTGGCGGCACGATGGGCTGAGTTAATTTCCGAACGCCTTTGCATTGTTTGGAAGCCATCCGACCTATGCACTTTCAAATCTAGATTGAATTTTCTTTCTTTCGAGCTGTGTTTTTAGTGTTTAGTGTTTTCCTACCCCCCCCCCCCCATCCCGGCGGCACCTCCAATTAGCACAAGTGGCTACGTAAGGTGAGAAAGAACTTCAACACATACAAACGTATGGCCAAGGTTTGAATTCGTAGCCTTGCAACTGTGGGTGTGGGGCGCTACTCGTAAAAGGTCACATGCGCAATGCCAATCGGTACCAAGCGCCTTGCCATCACTTCCTTCTGATAGATCTCCAAGGACACATTCCCTTCACAGTGGCAGTGTATGTATGTTGAACTTCTTTCGCACCCTACATAGGCAACCATGCTAATTGGAAAACAAATTAAACTCTAAAAGCAATTAGAAAGAAATTAGTTTTCAATCCAGACGTAACAGTGCACAGCTCCAGTGGCTTCCTAATATCGGAAGGAAGAACGTTCCAGACGGCCGCAGTGGCGCATTTGAACGTGAGCGATGCGGTGACCGGCTTTGTTTGATGGCCAGCCAAAAGCCGCTGCTGCCGCGCAGATGACCCGAGTTCGCGTGATGGTTTATGCTCCTAGACGAGATCAGAAGGGTATTGTGGTTCACTTTTGGCAAGCACTTTGTGTAATAGGTGCGACCTTATGATGTCAGCAGCTTGGCGAGCACTGGCCGGACAAGGTCAGATCTTTCAGTACCCATCACGACACGTGCCAAAGAATGTTGTTGGCGCTGCAGCTTGGTAATCTTTTTTTCTTTTCCAGACGTCCTGTAGAGTCGCGAGTTGCAATTATCGAGCCTCGTCGATACCATGCTCACAACGCCACCGTGTTCGGCTATGTCACAGCACGATAGCGGACGAATGCATCGCAGAGCCCCGATAATAAAAGAGCATTAGCGCTTGCGGCTTTAGATCTCGCTTCCCCCTGGTCAGCGAGCCACGGGGTGGGCACTGCAGGGCCCGGTCTCTCTGCAAGCCGCCCTCCTCCCACGCTACGCCCGACACACCCGGGCCCCTTGCAACGAACGCAGCAGATAAGTGGTCGTTCGTTTCGCGGCTCACCCCCCCGCCCCCCCGCGGGCGGTGCGAGCGGGTTGACCAGACGTGGAATTGTCAATTTGGCCGCGTTCCAAAATCGTTTGCGGAGTCCAAATTGAACCCGGGCTGCCAGGCTGCGGCCCGGCTGGGGATGGCGCGGCGCGCCGCGTGCAATCGCGTTTGTGTTGAGAGGTCGGGTGTGTTAATTGATTCGTCTCGACGATGATAATTGATCCGTGCGTGCGCACGTTAATGCAGTGCGCTTCGCAGGCGGACGGATGCGCCCCCCCCCCCCAATGCCACGACGTGACGCGACGGCGTGACGCGAGGAGGTGACACAACATCGTGACACAACAACGTGACACAACGACGTGGGACAACGATGTGAGTGATGCAGCAACGTGAAAAACGACGTGACGCACCGATGTGACACAGCATGCCACCAGAACGGGACACAACAACTTGACACAACAACGTGACACAGCGGTGTGACGCAATAATGTGACGCACCGTGACACGGAAAACGTGACGGAAGGGCGTCGCGACTCGTGGTCCTGCTGCCCGCCGGGTTTCAGAACGGATTGGAAATGTTGCTGCACCAAAGTGTGCGGCGGTGTTGTCGTCACGTTCTTACCCGCTCCCTACTGGACATGTGGGAAAAAAGAGCTTTATCGCTTATCAGATTCCTTCAGTGTAAATAGATATTCTGATTTTGATTCTTTGTGGGGAGGAGGGTAGGCACTGCGTTGTTCAGGTTGTACCTCAAAGTCAGTGTCTCCTCCACTCAAACGAGCAATGGGTGGCACTCACAAGCAACTGGTCACACACACAAGCAACTAGTCACACACACACACAACTGGCCACACACACACAAACAACTGGCCACACACACACACACAACTGGTCACACACACACATACACAAGCAACTGGTCACACACACACACAAACAACTGGCCACACACACACACGCACACACAACTGGCCACACACACACACATCAGCAACTGCCCACACACACACACAACTGGCCACACACACACAACTGGCCACACACACACACAACTGGCCACACACACACACACAACTGGCCACACACACACACAACTGGCCACACACACACAGAAGCAACTGGCCACACACACACAAGCAACTGGCCACACACACACACATCAGCAACTGGTCACACACACACACACACAAGGAACTGGCCACACACACGCAAGCAACCAACAGGCCACGTTTGTTGTGCTTCGACATGTTTTGTTTATAATTGTAAATGAATAAGTAATCATACTTTTGGGTGTATTTAGAACGGTTAGCTACATACGGTACGAAATAAGTTCAACATACGTACAATTAAACTCCATGAATATGCCCCCTCCCCCCAACAATGATCCACATCCGATATTGCATGTGACATCTGACATCCGACTGACCGAATAGCGTGCCAAGGGGTCTTTCAACGTGTGTCTTTAATTGCAGCACGCTGGTAAATTCCCCGCACACGGTTGCAGTCGAGACCTCAAACCAGAGGTCGCAACCGGGATACCCGATACCCGGCTACCCGTACCCGGCCGGGTACGGGTACGTGTACGGGTACCCGTTTGCGACCCTGGTGCGGCCGGGTACGGGTACGGGTAGGCCGTGAGTCACTGGTGAGTAACCGTTTGTCACTCACTTCCCAACGTCTTGTCTCTTTTCACAATTCAAGTTCCTAGAATCAACCCACCCGCGCCTGCAACATGGCTTCATCCCAGAGGTCGCAATCGGGTACCCGATACCCGTACCCTACCCGTACCCGGCCGGGTGGTACGGGTACGGCCGGGTACGGGTACAGGTACCCATTTGCGACCCTGGTGCGGCCGGTTTCGGGTACGGGTAAATACAGTGGCGGCTCCTGCAAAATCTCTCAGGGGGGGCAAATGTCTGGATGATTTATAAGGATAAGGTCCACCCATGCAAAGGATAAATTAACAGCTTAAGCATGTAAAGGAAACTTCACTTCTTTAATATTAATGAAAAATAAAGTGACTCTTACAATACATCTTGTTTGTTTCTATACTCACTATTAATACAATCCACTCAAGTTTCTTTTATTAAAGATTCCACTAGGTGGCGATAAATAATATTGTTGGATGAAACGTGCTTACGTATGATGACGTAAGCACGTTAGTGCGAGCCCTCCCGGAAGCCATAGAGAATGCATTGCAGCGCCCCCCGTTCGAAAAAAAACATCTTTGAATGTAAGTCTATGGGGCCACTCGGGGCGATTCTCAGCCGGAGTGAAATCGCCCAAAAAGAGGCGGTACTCCACAGAACGTGACATGACGCTGATTGGACTATATCCAGAGGCACAGTGACGGCTAGCGTGACTCTGTGGTTGAATGACATTGGTGGTGCGTCGCCCAATCGCCCTAATGAAGAAACCGCCCCTGGGTAAATAATCAAAACCCGTTTGCGACCTCTGCACCAAAGCCAGCGACCGATGTCAAATTGTCAACCAGATGTTTGTTTGTTTTCTTTACGTACTTCTCCAGCGAGAAATAAGCAGTGTTCATCTGCATCTGGTGGGCCTGCTTCAGCACTGGAAATGCCACATTCTCATGGCAAGGGGTCAGCCTCTCCCACAGCAAGACTAACTGCTGACTTTCCACGAAGGAAATGTTGTACTTTGTGGAAAAGAGAGTAAGCACTGTGTACTTACTCTAGCACCCCCAGCGGAATGGTGGGTGAAATTGAATCCTAGCCAGGGATTACCATGATTTGAGCTTTGAACGTTCTGCTCTTGCCAAAGAGCCACTGTTTGTTGTGATAAAAGAAGAGATATAATGTGGAAAGTTAGGTGGGGGGGAGGGAAAGAAAGTAAAGAAAAAGTGATATCGTAAAGCTTTCACAAAATAGTTGTTCAAATCTCGGCCGTCCCTTTCTGTCCAAGGCGTTTCAAGGAGAGTTTATTTTGTTTATATCAATTTTTGCCCCAACCTCACGGAAATGCCCGTGGTCGCAACAACAAAAAGGGTGCAAACTTGAATGTTTATTGAATTATTCGAAATGAGCGTCACCTTTCTGGACCAAAAAAAAAAAGAATATTTGAGACGTTATTGGCTTTTCGGCGCTCCCTCGCGCACCCGGGTGCCCGTGGCTTGTGTCGAGACGCTCTGCGATCGAGTAATTAAGTTGGCTCGTGGCCAGCGTCGGGCCTGGGCCAGAGGTCTCTTCGGCTTACGTGCGAGAATGCTCCCCGTTGCTGGGTAATCAACCTGCCGATGGCTTTTCAGTTTTCGTGGGCCCGATCATTCCCTCGTCAGCAGGTTTTCACTCACCGTTCGTATGGTTGCCACCCAGCAGCCGCTCGACGTTGATATTGTGAACGCAGTGGCGCGCGAGGCTTTTTGTGCCCTCATTTGGTGACAGGGCTGGGACTCGTGTCAACTCAAATTCCATTTGACAGACTGGTTGAATCACCGGCGGCAGAAACCTGGAGTGGAACCCAGGTTCTCAGTGGTGCCGGCACAGTGTCTCTCCCAGCTCGGCAATAAGCATCGCCCCCACCACTGCCGCCCCCCGCAAGCCCCTTGACCACCTCGGTATAAATGCGTTTAATGGAGACAAACAACATCGCTTGAGTGCACAGATATTGGCTGTGCTCGCTCTGCGGAAATTTCCCCCCTCCTCTCACCTCTCCCCACGCGGCTCATCGAAGCCAGGGATTAAATCGCGAGCCCGCTGGTCCGGTCCCAGTGCCTCATTTCAATTCCCCGTGCGGCAACGGCGGTGGCGGTGAGGAGTAGGCCCGGCCACGAGTCCAGCCATCGACGCCGTGACTCCAACCACTAACGGCGGGGGCTGATGAATCAGCGGTCAATACCCAATTAAAGCGATTCCCCCTCCTCCAGCCTGTCACCTTGCCTCGGGCGGGAGCGGTCTGCGTGCCAGACGAGCGACGGCACGCTCGCTCCACTGCTTTGGGCCGCGCGAACGCAAGTGCACGCACGCGCACGCGTGCAGTCGACGTTGGTCGTCATCGCAAAGTACATACGTATGTTGAACTTCTTTCGCACCGTACGTAGGCAACCGCAACAATTGGAGGTGCAAAGTGGCCGGGGCTGGCTGGCGCGTGGCATACCGGGCGGTGCCGAGATATTAACTCCCTCGCCTGGTGCGCAGGAGATCGTGGGTTCAATCTTGACCCTAGCGCCTGTACATTTGGAGTTTAAATGAATTCCCCATGGTCGCGTGTATTTTTTCCTCCGGGTCTTCCAGTTTTTCCCTCCACGTTTAGAAACATCTGGTTTTGAGTATTTGGCTGTGGCAAATTTCCACGTGATAAGCCACTTCGTTGAGCAATCATTTGTGGTCAGGTCGCTTCTGAAAAAGAGCTTTAGAGCTCAGTGAGGCCTTACCTGGCTCAACAAAAAGTAGTTTCGTTTTAAATTTTTTAAATACTGACGCCGATGACGAGTCGACCCCCAATGGGAATCCCGCAGCCCCCAGTGCCCATGCGCGAGTTGACTTCATGACATTCGCGTTCAATCGATGTCGACTTTGACAATAATAATGATTATAATAATCACGTGTTTCTTCACGCCTCTCTCCATTGGTGGTCCCGAGCCAGTCGTGGAACGACTCCACGTTCCTGTGGCGGGGGACATGGCACTACCCAGGATGATCCCCCACTGCTCGCTTGCCAATAAAGCCGGTGCTCATTTTTATTCACCTCCCGGAGACGATGACAGATTGAGTGGAACCCACAATGAGTATTTGTTCAAAAATCTTCCTATGAGGGGGGGGGGGGAGGGGGCTGCGGTTGAGAATCTGAGCCGATGTCCTTATTGTGGAGCATCTCGCTCGTGGCAAGACACCCGCATGCTCAAAGAAAACACAGCCACACGCAAAAATAACGTGAACAAATCGCGTACGAGTAGTAGGCCAGTAACCTGCTTGCTGTGATGCCATCCCCTGAACATTCAGCTGTAAAGTAACAAACGTGTTTGGGGAATAGTTGCACAGAGGTTATGTGGCTAATAGCCTTCAGACCTCGGTTATACTCCTGGATACGGCTAACGTCATTGGCGAGTGGTATCTGAACCAGGCCTGCGCCCCCCACCCACCCACCCATGCATTGATCTTCACCGACCACCGTAGTGAAGTCTGTTCTGTTCAAACAACCCCTAAGATGGACAGGGTATGGGCCTGCCTTTGTCCGGCAGTGGAGGTCTTTATATTATTAATGTTATTTGTATTGCTAATAATTTGTTACTTTTGTAATGTTTGCGTTTGGCAGAATGTCACTTTTGTGAAGACAGATAATTGCTAAATTGACTGCAAAATACAGAAAATAATAGTATAGTTGACGTATAAATCGTTTTATTTTTTTTCTTCCATTTACGGACATTCCAATATTATATGAATCATTTAATGGCTCTCCGTTTGCGGAGGGCAAACAAACCTTGATTGGTGACGATTATTACCAATCAAGGTTTGACATGCAGTCGAGTCTCAGGACCTGCGGACGACGGTGCTAATGGGAAAAGCGTTAGTCAGTTGTGACTGGTGAGATGTCTTCTGCGAGGGGAGAAGATCAGGGTGTCCAGGGAAAAACCCCGTGCTTACGAGGAGAAGCGGGCTCGCGGATTGATCAGCATTTCTAATTGCAGAGCTATTGACTGCAGGTCCAGCTTAACGCCCTGAAGGACCCATACTTTACATAAATCCATCCAACCCAGCCCTGATGACTTAATCAACGCACAGGCACGCAGAAAGAAAGAAAGCGCTCGAGAGAGAACCGCGCGTGACATTCCTAAAGTGAGCACAGTTTAGCGTGGTAATAAGAAAAGGAATTACAGCTCACACATAGCGCCTTCCATAAAACCTCCAGGTGCTATTCAGCAATGGCAATGGGGGATCAGGGTTGGGTAAGAAGTGGTTGAGTTAAAACAGGAAAAGAGAAATATTGTTGGGCGGAAGATCCCGAATGAACCGGACTCCCTGACAGCCTTCGGCAGAGAGTTCCACAGTCCTCCATAATATAGTTTTTTTTGGGTTAGATCACGTAAGTGTATAAATGTGTCGTTAAACCCGCCACCACCCGACACAGCCAATTAGTACGGTTTGTCACGTAAACAGAACGTGGCCAATTCGTCACTAGCACAGCACACCGGTGTGTTGGAGAGCAATGCCACAACATTTACAATCTGAGTCCTAACCCAAAATACCTACATTATGGATGACATTGGTCGCGAAAGCCTACGTGTTGAACTTCATTGCGGGTGTGTTCACCACGGTAACCCTGGTTCATGCTGCAGGTGCGTCCACCATAAACATAAACATAAATCTGCGCATTAGCGACCCTGACATGTTATCGAGACCTCCAATGAGCACAGCTGGCCATGTACGGTGTGAAAGAGACACACGTACCTACATTCGAAAGAATGAGGAATAAGAAAAAAACAGCTGACGTTTTTCTCCCTGGCGTCGTGGGTCCCAAATAGTAGGGGAACATTACCCAAATATCTCTCGGCCAGGGAAAACGCGCGGCAAACACTGCCCGCTGCTGCGAAACCCGCAACCTTGCTGGACCCTCCTGAAACAGAGTTGGCTTTCGGCTGGTCAATGAGTGCCATCGATTGAGGAATTGGCATTTCATAGATTATGCAGTGCATAATTCCACCTATAGTCATTTTCACTTAACATTGCCATCGCTATTCGCACAGCGGGTCGGTCGTCTATGCTAAGCAGGCCTTCCTTCCAGAGTCGCTCGTGAAAGAGCTTCACCTGGAGCTGCGTGCAGTACAATTGATGCGGCCAGCACAATCTCATAAGCAAACATCCTTGACCTATACAACCCAGGACATATGCAAACTAACCAGGCCGAGGTAGTCCTCTTAAAAGTGTGGTCACATTCAAACAGATAACACGCACATGCGCAAACACTCAAGCACACACACACGCGCGAATGCACACCTGACACATGAACGCACACGCACACATAGATAAAGATCCCCCGTATAGCCTTAACAGACTTTTGGGGCAAGTGCTGTTAGTAAGCAGCACCTATGAAAGCCGGCACGGCACACGACGGGGTGGGTGGCCAGCACCACGCCCGACCGCCTTTGTCTCCCGATTGGCGATGTTTACACACTGCAACAGGTATTTATTTGAGGCTGAGTCGACCTAGGGGAGGCAAAGGACCAGCTCAGATAATCGTCACTGGTGTTGGCCACGAGCGGGAATCAAACTCGGATCGCCAGGTCCATAGCAGCAGCGAGCGACACCGCTCGCTGCTGCTACGCATGGCCACACAAACCTAGCGGATCCCCACCCGGCCTTCTAGATCATGGGGGGTGGGGGGGGGGCACATCTTGTGATCGTGGCGATCACAACCTCAGATGCCACTTGCCACCGACGTGCGTAGCTGTGGTCGTGAACCCCAGCCGCCGCTACCGTAGCGCAGCGTGCATGCGGCGACGTCGCTGCGCACGCGCGCACAAATAACCCCCACCCCCAGGATTGCCTCAATATATTTTTTGAGGGCAAGTGTTGTTCGCGAGCACATATACACACACACACACGTGTGCACACCGACACGGGGGTCACACTACCATAAGGCAAAGAGTCCATCAAGTTGATTCCCTGGCTGGAGGGAGAGATAGCCGGATAAATGGACGCACCGTGTGGAATGGACACGCGCTAGATTTATAGAGGTGTTACGCCAGATGGATGGATGGGAGTAATACACTGGGCAGACACATCGGCTCTGCCCTGTAACGCAGACGGATGCGTGCGCGAGGCCAGCGGGAAGGGAGCGTCGCGGTACGGTCGGACATCACGAGATGAATTGGCGTTGGGGTTGCGCGCCGGGGGGGGGGGGGGGGCGTGGGGGCGGCGGATGGGCGTTCTGTGTTTGGAAGAGGTGGGACGGAATGGGCAAGCGGGGGACTCGGGAGGCCCGGGACTCGTGGTCGGCACGGCGCATGCGAGCGACCAAATCGGTTGGGAGACGCGGAGGGGCAGAAGATGCGCGCGGCGGATTCCTGCGGCCGGACGCGCGCACGGGCTCATGTCGCTCGTCGAGTCGATGCAAGGGGCTGGCGGGCGCGTCGAGTTGACGCTCGGAGGAAATAGCCGACTGCGAAAGGGTCGCCTTTTAGAAAGTCAATACAAATCTTTATGCTCGCACACGCGTACACATAACACTGCAACAACAATACCTATAGTATTCAAATGCCATCACGCTAGAAATACCCAAACAATGCAGAATGAAGTGTCCGCTCTGCACGTGTGAAAGAAGCCGGCGGACGTGGACGTGTGTAAGCCCTCTCCGCGGGCACGGATAGAAAATCATTGCTCGAGATGCGTCAGCCCCGCCAAAGGACAAGGTTGGACCTAGAAACGCCGAGCAAGTTTGACGCGAGTCGGGGAAAAAAAAGAAATTGTGCTTCTGAAGCACAAAGCAGCAATGTCTCGCCGTGCAGTCTCAGGCTAATCCTCCACTTATCTGTGGTTTTTTTTTGATTTGTAAATAGATCTGGAGGTGTGTAAACACACGGAGATACGAGAATGCAGTTGGGTAGATGTTTCCGTGTAGCCTGCACAGATGAGAGATGTATGGATTGCAACAGCGAGGCAGACACGCCGGGTGCACCAACAGCAGATAGCATCGGACACTTGCCACATTTGTAATGTAATCTGCGGCAGATAGCCGCCACGTGAAATCTAAAGAAGGTTAGATAAGGCGCACACACTTAATAGCGCGCAACAGCAGCCGCCATTCGTCACTAAGTGGCGGTGACGTCTCAACGGCGCCTGTGCCAGGCTAGGTGCACTTTGAGGCCACGTGAAGTATCGAAAGCTCGCTGCTGGCAGAAGGTCACGGGACAGACACAGGTGCCATGGGTTGACTAACTGAGACAACTGGTAGATGCACCACCTGTACCCCCTACTGCACCAACTTGCTGCATTTTAGCCGCCGGCATTCTGCTCGTTGTTGTGAGCGTCGCTCCTCTGCCCCCCGCTGTTGCTGGAGAGTGACTGCCTCCAACTGCCAGGTGGCGTCCTTCACGAGCCTCCTCCATAGACGCACGCTTCCACACACACACACTAAGATCCAAACCTACGTAGAATGTTGTAGCAATTGCCTACCAACGCTGGCATGGCCCACACGTGGGCAAGGTGACGAAGCATCACGGACACCCGGCAGCCTTTGTCTCCTCAGTGGCGACAGTTGATCACACCCTCTGTACCAGGTACGGGGTACGGCAGAGGTTATCTCCTCTTGGGCTGAGCACTTAGGCTCTTGAGCCGAGTGCTGCTGGCCGAGCATTCATCCGTGACCAACGCGGCGCGCGGGCGGTTATAGCGGAGCCAGCGCATTGAATTCACAAGCCACCTTTGTCTCTGACTGGGGCACTGAACATTGGAACTTGGCTGCGCCAGAGACTCCTTTAGGCTGCGTTGTCCTGGGGGGCACGGGGGGGGGGGTACGTTGAGGCCAGTACTTTGCATGCCTCGCCGCCTACGCTCGCCACCGCCGATGCTCGCACACATTTTGGGCTGCGTCGACCTGAGTGGGTGTTGCTTGTTTGACATTGCGTCGCTACGCAATACAAGAGTGATCATTGGTTGCATAAGCCATGGGGCTCTGATGCTGTTGGTGAGCACCTATTAAGGTCAGATTGCATGGTCAGCACCAATTCCCTGTCTTCCCGCTGGTGATGTTTACACAGAACGGAGGCCCAGGACAGGTGATAGAATACTTGCTACTGATCTCAGCAATGGCTGAGAAAATCATGGAAACCACTGCTCCTGCACAACAGAGACAAAGATCCCCCTATAGCCTTAACAGATTGTTGGGGCAAGTGCTGTTAGCGAGCACCGATGAAGACCTGCACGGCACACGAGTTGATGTGTGGCCAACAGCACCAGGTACTCATTTCAGGCTGAGTCGTCCTAAGGGAGGCCCTGGATTGGTTCAGATAATCGTCGCTTCAGTTGGCCACGAGCTGGAATCGAACTTCGGGTCGCCAGGTTCGTATCGAAGCGCGCTAACTGCTGCACCACCGCTTCCCCGCATGCGCGCGCGCGCACACTCTGTGGTAGCACACCGTTTGAGCTTAATACTGTGAGATGAATATAATTACGCGGCCTCAAGTGGTGTTCTTTTTTTATCCGCCGTATTTATCGTCGACTCGCGTCTTCTGTTGAAAGCCCTCATCCAGGTGCTTGGGTATTCTCGGAGGCAGCAACGGCGGTATCAGTTGGGTGCTTCCTGCGCCCAGGGTAACGCCGTCTTGGCGCTTAAATAGCCATTTGCCTTAGTTATCTCAACACGCGTCCACAATTGGAAAATCAATTTGCTTGCGCCGCCTTCCAGCAGCGCCCTCGCTCCAAAATTGCTTCAATTTGTCACAATGAAGCCGCGTTTAAGCGCGCGTTGGTGGAGGGAGCGGCGTAATCACGGGTGCTCGCCGACGTTTTGATTGTCACGCGTCGGCTATCGCCCGCCCCGCCGGGGTATAAACACCCAGACAAACCGTCGTCATCATCGTCGTCGTCGTCGTCTCCGCCACTGTGATCGTCGTTATGGTCGCATTTACGCGGCGCCCGCCTCACGGGCCAGTGTCAACAAGCCGCCGACGCACGAGCGGCGATGCAGAAGTGTGCTGGGCGTTGGAGATGTGGGTTGGGAGGGGGCGAAAAAGATTACGCTTGAAGAGAATACGTGGCAGGCCTGCTGCGACGGCTTCAGACATCACTCGCGCTTGCTGCCATAATTCACCCATAGAGAGGCGCCGTAGTTTGGCTGCGTTTGCAGGGATTTGCGAACGTCACGAATACACGGCGTGGTATCTAAGTCTCTTGAGCTATTGCAGTCTTCGTTGTTTAACAGTGAACCGTAATGATCTCAAAGTGTGCCTTGGTGTTTGGCTCCTTTGAGTCTCACGGGTACTTTAATTTTCATGCTCTGGCCTTGACAGCTGATGATGTTGACTCGTTCAGGTTCCGCGGGTTTTATTTTATCGACGTAAAAATCGCTGTTGGCTTCCCGCAAACTTTTACACATTTCACCAACCCCAGTGGGATGATGTGTGCCGAGACATTATCCAAATGAGATTACAACTGTGGATCTATCTCGGCTTCGAGGCGAGCGATCTGACCGAAGCTCCATCCGGCCTGGTTGATCACGCGGCTGCCCGGACAAAGCTAATTCAAAATTCTCCACACTTAAACAATTGTCCTCGCTGTTTTTGATATTCTCTTTCGAGGTGATATATATGTTTGAGGTACATGAATTCGATTTGGCAGGAAAGCTTGCAATATTCATGAGGGCGATGGACTTTAGCCCGCTGATGGGAGTTCTTCCTCTGACAGACCTCATACTCGGCGCTAACTTTAATTATTCACGATTTTAGGCTGCCTGTATTTCCTGGGACTTATACATTTGCGCACCGTATAAATACGGAGCACACAGCCGAAGTGATTTAATTTGCTGGGTTTTCGTGATATAAATTCTATTTCTTTATAAAAGTTGTAATGTGGACGTTGTGCTGGGAGGGGGGGTGGGTGATGAAATTTTAATTTCCTTTGCCCAGGGCTCGCGATAATTTACAAAGAGTGCTGGTGGTTTAACAAAGCACAATCATTTATCAGAGTGCACGAACATTGCGCAACACTAATTTCGGATCTAAATTGAAATGCCTCTAGTGGGGCCCTCATTACCTGGACTGTTTTCAGCCTTGGCTTTTACACTTTCTGTCCCCGGAATATGTATATGTGTGTGTGTATATGTATATGTGTGGAGAGCAGTAGTGTAGCGGTTAGCGCACTGCATTACGAACCCGGCAACCCGAGTTAGATTCCCGTTCACAGATAAAACCAGTGACAATTATCTGAACCGGTCCTGGGCCTCCCCTAGGTCGACTCAGCCTCAAATGAGTACCTGGTGTCGTGTGTAAAACAAAGCCAGGCAGGCGTGGTGCTGGCCATCAACTCCCCTCGTGTGCCGTGCCGGCCTTCGTAGGTGCTCGCTAACAGCACTTGCCCCAACAGTCGGTCAAGGCTATATGGGAGATTTGTGTCTTTATCTTTGTCTTTCGTGTAAGTATCCGTGTGTCTGCATCTGGGACGTCAACATCGTCTGCGCTGATTGGTCGTGGCACTCAATGTAGGTCACAGCCGGCAACAGAACCCTACTTCTGGGTCTCCTGTAGGTTAACTGAGACTTAAAACTGAGTACCTGGCACAGCGCATTGTTACCAGCGTGGGAGAGATAAAGGCGGCCATGTGGGATGCTGGCTACACTACTCTGCCATGCTTTGCTATCGTGTTTACTTGCTATTGGGATATTGGCTGTTCTCTATGTTTAAATGGGGGATCTGGTTTTGCCCGTGTGTGTGTCTTATAGTCTTGCATTCGTGACAGGATTGTGAGTTGGCTTAGTTTAACTTGGTGCTCTGAAGAAGGCCCCATTACCCGAACTGTCGTAGCCGTAATGCTGAATTGCAAAACATTTACTGGCAACTGCAAAATGAATGAGTGTGTCATTCCTCAACCAGGTCGTCTTGCTCCGAGATGATGAATCTCAATGGGGCTTGCACCTGGTTTATAAAAGACAATGATTACATATACCATCCATGCGTGCATTGACAATGGTTGATGAAATAAACAAAAAATCTGAATGGAATTCAAAAGAACCCACAGACAAAACTCCTTATTGTGAAAGACCCAACCTAGAAGATCCCCGAGTTTGATATTCCACGAAGCTCGTGGTCCACGCTACACCGCATCCACTGCACAAACCATAGCAGCAGATGCGGATACCTGATGCACAGATGGAAAATTAAAAACTCTCCAGTAGCGTGCGACTGTGGTCATCCAGAACAGACCGTACAACGCACAACGACGCAATCCCCAGATCCACAAGTACGATGGAGGCGTCACGGCGATGACGATGATACACTCCGCCGCTCATGCCGATGCGGTCGTCTGGCTTGACCACCTGAATGGGAAATCGCAGTTGTTGCTTTGCATCTACATCAGCCGTACGAAAGAGGAAGATGAAATACAGTATAAAGAAAACACATTTTGCATAGTTAACGATAATGAATGGCACCTGCGATAATAATATATGACGAAATCTTCCCGATTTGTGCCTAATCTTGTCAGTTGCCAGATTCCGGATTGTTTTTGGATAGGCGACTGCCACACATACACAGGTGCTATAGGCTGCTTTGGTGGTATGCTGTGAGCAGCAGAGGGCAGACAGTGCAGCAAAAGCCTTTATTTGACTGTACAGTACTTCCATGCTCCCTGCCTCTGCCTACCGTGATGAACTTTTTCAGTGAAGTATGGTCAAATAACCCCAACGACCTTTGAGGGCAACCTCGCCCAGCAGTTGTTCATTCGTGTGGAAAAACATATGCAGAGTACCTTACTCGTGGTACCTTGAAACCCCTAACTTTTATTTTTTACGGCATCAATTTGCCCCAGTGGGAGGCAGCAGCAGAGCAAAAATAGGTTGCGCAGGTCTGTGTGTTTGGTGGAGGTGTGCACCACCGCGCCTGCTTTGGAGTTGGCGAGGGCCTAGGTGTGGAGTTCGTGTTCGCACGGTTTGGCCCGGCCTGGCTCACGAGCCCATGGGAGTCCCAGACCCTGGCTCCTGGGGGTTCGCGTCTCAACCCAGACGCACGCAGGCGCTCGGAGCCGCGCCGACCCCACCGCAACCAGGCCTCGGGGTGGGTCAGCGCAGAAAGGCGGCTGCTCAGAGGGCGCAATCGGGTACCTGATACCCCTACTCTACCCGACACCCGGCTACCTGTACCCGATACCCGGCTACCCGTACCTGGCCGGGTACCCTGGTGCGGCCGGGTACGGGTAAGGAATCAAAACCCGTTTGCGACCTCTGCGGTTGCTCTCGCCGTCACGTCACTCGCCTGGGTCGCCTTCCTGGCAGTGCGTGTGTGGCGTTACCAGTGCGGTCGATTTGTTGTGATTCGTACGAGTCCGCCCTTTCGTCCGCGGGACCGTTGGTGGGGGGGTCCGCAATGCCCATGGGAAAGCGGTGCGCGGAACTCGTGCCAGATTGCACGATTTCGTGGGGTTTACTTTTCTGGGTGGCCTGAGTGTTTGACGGGTGGTCGACGGGTGCAGAGGGGTCGGGAACCACCGGACTCACCGAAGCTATGCCGTACGTTCAACGAAACTGGCTTCTTAGTTAAGATTGCTTTCTAACCTCGACTTACTTGGTCGGTAGGGAGAGGAGGAGGGGGCAGGGGGGGTGTGTTAGCGAGAGGAACAAGTGCCGAGCCCTTCGAGCATTGGGGGATCGTGGGGGGCGTTGAGGACGCAGACCCAAGGCCTGCCGGAGTGGTTTCTGAGCCAGCAGAAGCCCGGTTGCTGATGGCCCATGCGTGCCTTTCCCCTTCCTCCTTCAGCGTAGGTTTTCTCCGGGGCAATGTCGCCGCTTCCTTGTGCGTGACGCAACAATCACTCGCTCTGGAATTGGTTCAGCGTACCGAGTGCAGGCTCCCCGTTCAAAAAAAAAAACGAGCCCGGAGACTTGGCGAGGTGTTTATTGGTGAATATGTGAAAAAATACAATGTCTTTTTTTCATCTTGAATGCTAGTCAAAAACACCTTCCCAAAAGTTGAGCTCTCAGGCAATTTGCTCAAAACACAGCCCCATTAGGGTGAGGATGCGGAATCTCAACTGGCACTGCGTTAATCTGCTCATTAGCATCAGGAGACGATCCCTTTGCCTTGTTAGGAAATAATAATAAAAAAATAGAAAAGAAAACAACAAAGTGCATTTGAGATCTTTATCCGCGAGCGCAAAGAGAGGCAGATTAATGGCTTTTCTGACGAGTGGAGGTCTCACTCAAGTTTACTTTCATCCCCTCAGCATGTGTGCATTTTTGATAATAGCAACAGCGATGAAACGTGCAGTGACAGCGCTGCCTGGGTGCGCTTTCTCCCAGCCTGCATTGCAGTGCCTCTCGTAAACATTTTGCTCCCACAATCCAATACCATTTCAGTTTGCTCATGGGGCTCATCATGGCTCTGTCAGAGCAATGAGCCGGCCACCGTTGAAATCCTATACTCGAATCCGTGATTAAACAGAGTTTATTTTAAAGGTTGACAGTTTAATAGACTCAGCCTTGTTACCAATCACTGTTTAAAAAAAAAAAAACACGTATTGCGTTTCATACAATGAATCTTTACACACATTTGTCATATGAAATCGGTTGTACGTATCAGATGGCTGATGTACGGCAATCCACTGTTTCATAGACTGTGCCGGAATGAGAAACGATTGTGGAAAGTGCGTCGTCATTTTCCAGGGTCCAGTCTCTCGGGCGAGTTTGTCCAACCCTGAGTTTATTTCAGCCACCCTCCTAGTGCGGATGGAGGTCAGGGCTGAAACAGTGGCGACCAGCTTGTGTTTCGCAGCAAGAATGGCCGAGTTCAACTCCCTACCAAGGCGCTTTTCCACGTGCATTGGTTTCCTCCGGGTTCTCCGGCATTCCTACCACAGGTTACAAACATTACACAATGAAACTGGGTATTAGTCTAACATCCCAGTGCAGAAAGAATGCATGCAGACTACACAATTGGGGATTACACGTAGCAAGCAGCAGTAACATCGCACCCCCCACTTCAAAAACTTGGCACGACCCTCCTGAAAAAAAGATTATTGAGACTCATTGCAGATTATCTGCCTAAACAAATATAATAATTACAAACTACTCGTACTTGTGTGTGTTCATAAGCGGAGTGCTTCAGAGTCCGTGTGAACACGCAGGAGCCTAAAACAAAGCCAGTTCAAAACACAGCACCAGCGCTCGTTGATTAAAGCAATTAATAAGGCGCGCATGGAGAAATTTACAATATGGACTGACGATGGGCACGCAATTAAAAATGGGAATGCGATAATACAGCTTTGTCGCTGGTGCCGCATTTACAGGGCGTGCAGGGCCCGCATCAAACCGTTACACTACATTAACAGCAATTGACATTGTGTTTGTGCACTGGCTGATGGCGCGGGCAATATTCGCTTTCAGAGCCAGTCACTCTTTGAATATTTAAAGCATTTTTTTTTTTTTACAAAAAAACCCGGAGGCACGTTGGGCTCAACTGATCGCGCCAAAGTCGGCGCGTTATTGTGCTCCGTCCGCCCACAAAACCGTTAACGGCCAATGAATTTACATCGCAATTAATTCCTCGCGCGCCAGCCAGCGCTAGATGGAAACACTGGCAAGAGGCCCGCGGAGTGCCATATTTAAATATTAAACGGGATCGCTAAATGAAACGCGCCTCTGTTTGGGGATCGCTTACCGGGAGGTGGATGGGGGGGAGTGGCCAGGCAATCGCGCGGAATTTTTGTCGTTTAGAGAGAGCCACTAACGAGTCGTGAGTTAATCGACTAGGTGTTGCTTGTGGTCAGTAGGGAGCCGTCTTCTTAGGGCTGTCTTAGAATTTAGGGCTGAACGATTTGGGGGAAATATCTAATTGTGATGTTTCTGACTGATATTGCGATTGCAATAAAAAAATGTTTTAAGTCAAGCTTCAGTTCAATATTCACTGCGTAATAGATTTAAAACATGTGATGGAGCATTACCACGTGATACCATCACACTATGAACTGCTCTATATATTCCAATGCAAGGATGAGAACTTAAAAGATATGAATTGCTTCCAACATTTATTTATTAAAATGTTTTGATTGAAATAGAACAATCAAACATAGAACAATTGTTAAGTTAAATAAATAAAGTTATTATAATAAATTATAAAACTATTCCAAACCAGCAGTTTTTTCTTGATGTGGTTGTCCCACCTGATGACGATTGCTTGTGTTGCGATCGAAACGTCGTGATCTATTATTTTTCTACTCTACGTGACTTTACCGAAAGAACCAAAGAGTATGGATTCCTGCAGTCACGAAAGCTTCATACCACTTCATCGTTCGTCAAAGCGATGGTTTTAGTAGATGAACGTGATCATCATTATTATTATAGTTTTTCTCCGTTTAAAGGTTTACCATAGTTTACGTACAGGCGCATTGCTTTAATGAAGACACCTTTACAGAAATAGAGTTTTGATTGGTTGATAGACCGCGAAGGGGAGTGAACTTGAGTTGGCCAAGAGGGGCATTTGGGTGGTGCCAGCAGAGGTTTCAGCCCAGCGCCACCGTCATTATAGCCCTGGCCACAACGCTCACCTGAGCAGGGAGAGATTTTGGCAAAAAGGCATCGGGCACGAGTGACATTGAAACTTTATCTAAGGGACCGTTTCTGCCAGGATAAAAGTATTAAAAAAATTAACCCGTAAAAACTAAGTTTTTTACTATAAATCCTTTATATGTGTGGCGGCTAGAGTCCTCTCGTCCTCTGGCTTGAGATGGCTGCCACCTATGGGTCAGATGAATGCCTGCCACCATTAAGCAATTGGTTATTAAATATAATACATTTTTTCATAAAAAGTGTAAAATTTCACGAAAATACATTGTCACGCACAACGAGTCTGTGTGCAAAATGTCAGCTCGATTGGATCACGGGAAGTGGGTTAAAAAACGACCGAAAGATTTGCACGGTCGTAAGCAAGCAAGCAAGCAAGTGAACTTAATATAAAGGATTTAAAAATAAGAATGGGTTTTAGCCTTTCTGACAATTAAACAGGTATTAAAATTTTCAGCCACAAAATAGATGACTTCTGAAAGGAATCAAGTCTGCATTAACCACACGTACTTGTGGCAAAACATGCAAGCAAGCATGCTCTGATAATACATGCACTGTCTTTGAAACTGATGTGTCAGACCGGAGAACGCCAAAAATCGAACATCACAAAGACAATGCACGTAGCAGAGCATTTGTAGCTCGCGTTTTTTTTTAACTTGAGCGACTTCTTGGCTCCTATTTGTCAGCAAACTGTGGTGAACGATCTTCTGTTTGTGTACATGCCCTTGAAGTAAGTCTTGTCTAGCAGAGATATCTGCAGTGCTGCATGTGCCCAACAGATCAGAGTTGGAGAGAGCATGATTATACACTGGAATTGCTTCTCACGCTAATATGCTGCATTTTCCTAAGCACGTCCTCGTGATAAATAGTGAAATAAAGAGGTTTGCCGATAATTGGAATGCACGCTAGAAATTCAGGGCATGGCACAGTAAAGCATCTTGGAATTTGGGAATAGATCGTAGCAGAAAAGTGTTGTGGATGTCATTGGGTCGAGGAAGTTGCAATGGGTGGGGACACGTGGGTGGGACACGTCTGCGGAATAGAGGAGGTCAGTTGACCCAGACGGGCATTAAGAGTGGCACCCAGAGGCTCAGTGACCAATGAGAAGATCCGAAGCCGGATAGTGGGATACTGTAAGAGCAAACCTGGAGCATGCATGCCAAAAAGATCATTTATGTTGAACTTCTTTCGCACCATACGTAACGACGAACCGCGCTAATCGGAGTTGCAGGGGAAGGACAAACTAAACACAAAAATCAGTCCTAAAGAAATGCGTTTTCAATCCAGTTGATTTAAAAGTGCATTTCTCCAGTGGCCTCGTAATATCCGAAGGAAGAGCGGCCGCAGAAGCACATCTGAAAGTGCGCGATGCGGTGACCGCCTTTGTTCGATGGCCAGCCAAAAGCCGCTGCAAGGATGACCGGAGTGTCGCGTGATGGTGGTTTAAGCTCCTTTGCCAAGCACGCCCAGCCACCGTTTCCACTACTCGTGTAAGAACGGCACCAACGGCACCAGATGCCCCGCATTTTTGCCGAGTCGAATTCGGGTGGCAGTACGGCGCAGTGGTAACGCACGGATGATTGTGTTGTGTGGAGTTTGCATGTTTCTCCCCCTGTTCTCCGTGGGTTTTCTCCGGGTTCTCAGGTTTACAGCCCCCCCCTCCCCCCCCCATATCTAAACCAAAACCCATAATATGTAATTGGTATTTATCAAACATCGCAATGCTAAAAAACGACCAGAAATTAATTCAATTGTGATTACACACAGCGGCGGTAACACCGCCCCCTACTGTGAAATCTCAGCATGACCCTGAGGCTTTCCTTGGTGAAAAAGCATAATCATAAACAAATAATAGTTTCTTCTCAGTTCAAGTATCAACTCTCACGGGTGATGTGTGTGATTGGGAGTTGAACCCAGGTTACTCGGAGGTTGGTGCGGCGTATTCGCTAACCATAACATCACGCCTAACTATGCATCACTATATATATACACACACTCACCCCTGGCTACGTACGGTGCAAAGGAAGTTCAACAGACGTACATATATTGTTACGGTTCGTGTTAGCGAGCACCTATCAATGACTACACTGTACTGTATATTAGTTGTGTCGACGGTCCCACATCCGACAATCCCTATAAATCTATAAATATTAAATATGCGCGCACACACACGCACAGACAAAAACATGCACTCTCCCACGCGTGCACGCACACACACGCACACGCGCGAGCGCGCGTGCATATCCACACTCGCGCAACAATTTAAACATCAATAAATGTGTTCGGCAGTAATATACCACGTGTGTTAAAAAGCTGTGTTATTTGAAATGCCACGCCGGTAATTGTTGCTGCCCCTAATGCGGGGTTTTACAGCCTCGTTTACAACGTCGCGCCGTGGCCACTAAACGGATCATATTTTATTTGTGCACTATTAATCTCGATTGCTTTATGTGCGGTGGCCACTTTTGTGGGCGATGGCACTAAGAAGCTCGCGGTGTCTGTGTCCGCAAGCGCTGCACGTGCTTTGCTTACACGTGTGTGTGTGTACGTAGGCATGTCTCTTGGAGCCAAGGGGGTTGTGAGTTCGAGCGTGCGGGGAGCGGCGGAGTAGCGGTTAGCGCGCGCCGCGCTACGAACTAGGAGGCACGGGTTCGACTCCCCGCTCACGGTCAACACCGGTGACGATTATCTGAACCGGTCCTGGGCCTCCCCTAGGTCGAGTCAGCCTCAAATGAGTACCTGGTGCGGTGTGTAAGCATCGCCGTTGGGGAGACAAAGGCGGTCGGGCGTGGTACTGGCCACTCACCCCCTCGCGTTCCGTTCCGGCCTTGATAGGTGTTCGCTAACAGCACTTGCCCCAACAGTCTATTAAGGCTATACAGGGGATCTTTCTCTTTGTAATTGCTTTAATGGAACGTCTGCACAATCCTTATCAGGTGCGCGGTGTTGATAACCCGTAACCCTTCAAAGACCGGGAGAGCGGCCTCTGTTTCTGTACATATCTGTGGCCTGCAATGCGATTCCAGTCCTCCTCTGTCGTGCCGTTATTTCTCCCTTCGCCGGTGAAGCAACGTGAAGGATCTCGACTGCGTTGGAGGCCGCCCCCCCTTTAAATCGTGGGAGCGGTAGATAGCGTGCGAGCGGAGAGGGAATCTGTTCACGGTGAGATGAGTGGATAATGTAAATCATCCTCGGCACCCCCCCCCCACTGCCCCCCCCCCCCTTTTCACCCCCAAAAAAAGATGTATTGAAATGGGTCGCCCATGTGCCCTGCGACGTTTTATGTGCATATACGCCATAAACGCATTGAGACGAGCTTCTGTAAATGGCACATTGCAGTGCCAGGCTAGTAAATTAAACCTTTATATATATTAATAAAGAATAAAATATCTTTCGGGACCTATAAAAGTCTTTCTGAGTCGCGAGACCATTTTTTTCTTCAGAATTGTTTTCTCAATGATTTTTTTTCTTTCGCAAAATATCCTTTCATCTGTGTGTGTGTGTGCAAAAACTGGAGTGCCTGGCGAGGAGAATACTCGTACTCTATCGACAGAGAGATGCTGCAGATCGACTTGATGCGCTGCCTCTTTAAAGATGTCTTAACTTTCAACTGTAAACTATTTATATCTTGCCAGGTTACTTCCCACTGAATTATATAGCTCTTTTTCCGAAGCCAAAAATAATAATAGCTCAATGAATTTGGCTTATCACGTGGATATTTAAAGCAGCAAAATACTCTAAAACGCGTGTTTCTAAATATGGAGGGGAAAAACCGGACGACCGGGAGAAAAATCCACACGACCACGGGGAGAGACACGCAAACTCCAAATATACCGCAGCAGGTGTCAGGGTCGAGATCGAACCGACGACCTCCTGTATACCAGGCGAAGTAGTTAACATCTCCTAGCCACCCTGGTGTCAACGGCACCATCTGAAATCTTCCCACCTTGGAATGTCGCGAAAATGTAATTGCAACTTCTATGACTAAAGGGTAATGGACTAACGCATCTTCATCGTCCCAATTGGCTCTCCACCGTGATATTTACTCAACAACTTTGAATCAGATACTCGCAGTCGCATCTGATTACAATTCAAGTTGTTTATGTACCTAATTTGCCCTCTTCCCTGGTTACTACTTGCACCTATAATGTTCTTAGGTTTTTTCGGTGAAGTCACGTAGGTAGAAAATTACAATTTAAATTAATAAAAGTAAAATTAAAATAAAATAAAAATCACGACGTTTCGGAGGAAACACAAGCTTCCGTCTTCAGGTGGAACCGTCACAGCACGATTGCTGTTTTAAGTAAGAGCAATCGTGCTGTGACGGTTCCACCTAAAGACGGAAGCTTGTGTTGCCTCCCAAACGTCGTGATTTTTATTTTATTTGTATTTTGTTTTTATAAATTTTAATTTTTTACCTACGTGACTTTACCGAAAAAAACCTAAGAATATGAATCATTGCAGTCACGAAAGCTTCAAATCTAGAACCTATAATGTTCCCAGCCAACACATTAAGCTCAGACCCTTTGTGTTCTCACGTGTAAGAAATCTAACTCGCCCTATTGCAATGAATAGTTTGTCATAATAAATAGCAATTATTCACCCGGAAATGAACTTGGAGTGGGCTGCTCTCCTTTGCCAGAATAATTAGCTTATCGAATTTTTACATCCATATCAAAGGTTCGCTGTTAAGAAGCGTGATCCAGTTATCTGCCAGCCCAATAGCATGCCAAGTCCTGTAGTTGGGTGTTTAATGCTTAATACAAATGACTGAACTGAGTTTTTTTTGTTTGTTAAATGAAGCTCTTGATGTTGATTACTGATTGCGCATTCAGGTGGCTGTGAGTGTTTTAGTGGTTAGGGATTAACATTTTATTGGGGGTCTGTTGGGGGGTGAGGGGGATCTCGAAGCCTAATGCTGATTAGTGGTGATTGCGTAGTGGAAAGTCGATGGTTCCTGAGTGCGTAAGAGATTTTAAATCCTGCCCCGACACCACCGGGGATGATCTCAGTGGCGTCGAATTATTCCGTGAGCAATCGCAGACAGGGCCTGGCGAGGAGAACACTCAAATGTAATCGATGCTTTCCATTGCGAACTCCCGGCAACGCTATCGAGCACCGGGCGAGGGTAACGATCTCGCGTGTGACTGTTGTTTTTTTTCCCCCTCCTTAAGACGCCGGGTTAAAGGTTCTGTCTCTGTCTCGACGTAAAAGCTGTTGGAATGTGGGAGCCTCTCTGCGGCATGAAACTTCGTTCCAGGAAATCTGGGCAGGACGCGCGCGGTGGTCCCACGCCGGACGGCAACACTGCCTCAGGGGAGTGCCCCTGTTATACGTGTCCCAGTCATACGTGATTCGTGGCCCTGTTATACGCGTCCCAGTCATACGTGATTCGTGCCCCTGTTCTACATGTCCCAGTCATACGTGATTCGTGCCCCTGTTATACATGTCCCAGTCATACGTGATTCGTGCCCCTGTTATACGCGTCCCAGTCATACGTGATTCGTGCCCCTGTTATACGCGTCCCAGTCATACGTTCTACGTGCCGCTGTTATACGCGTCCCAGTCATACGTGATTCGTGCCGCTGTTATACGCATCCCAGTCATACGTGATTCGTGCCCCTGTTATACGCGTCCCAGTCATACGTGATTCGTGCCGCTGTTATACGCGTCCCAGTCATACGTGATTCGTGCCGCTGTTATACGCGCCCCAGTCATACGTGATTCGTGCCCCTGTTATACGCGTCCCAGTCATACGTGATTCGTGCCGCTGTTATACGCGTCCCAGTCATACGTGATTCGTGCCGCTGTTATACGCGTCCCAGTCATACGTGATTCGTGCCGCTGTTATACGCGTCCCAGTCATACGTGATTCGTGCCGCTGTTATACGCATCCCAGTCATACGTGATTCGTGCCGCTGTTATACGCGTCCCAGTCATACGTGATTCGTGCCGCTGTTATACGCGTCCCAGTCATACGTGATTCGTGCCGCTGTTATACGCGTCCCAGTCATACGTGATTCGTGCCCCTGTTCTACGTGTCCCAGTCATACGTGATTCGTGCCCCTGTTATACGCGTCCCAGTCATACGTGATTCGTGCCCCTGTTATACGCGTCCCAGTCATACGTGATCCGTGCCCCTGTTATACGCGTCCCAGTCATACGTGATTCGTGCCCCTGTTATACGCGTCCCAGTCATACGTGATTCGTGCCCCTGTTATACGCGTCCCAGTCATACGTGATTCGTGCCCCTGTTATACGCGTCCCAGTCATACGTGATTCGTGCCCCTGTTATACGTGTCCCAGTCATACGTGATTCGTGCCCCTGTTATACGCGTCCCAGTCATACGTGATTCGTGCCCCTGTTATACGTGTCCCAGTCATACGTGATTCGTGCCCCTGTTATACGCGTCCCAGTCATACGTGATTCGTGCCCCTGTTATACGCGTCCCAGTCATACGTGATTCGTGCCCCTGTTCTACGTGTCCCAGTCATACGTTCTACGTGCCCCTGTTATACGCGTCCCAGTCATACGTGATTCGTGCCCCTCTTCTACGTGTCCCAGTCATACGTTCTACGTGCCCCTGTTATACGTGTCCCAGTCATACGTGATTCGTGCCCCTGTTATACGCATCCCAGTCATACGTGATTCGTGCCCCTGTTATACGCGTCCCAGTCATACGTGATTCGTGCCCCTGTTCTACGTGATTCGTGCCGCTGTTATACATGTCCCAGTCATACGTGATTCGTGCCACTGTTCTACGTGCCGCTGTTCTACGTGTCCCTGTTATACGTTCCCCAGTTATACGTGTCCCTGTTATACGTTATTCGTGCCCCTGTTCTACGTGTCCCAGTCATACGTTATTCGTGCCGCTGTTATAGACGATAGAGCTGCGCTGGGCCCAGACTGGGCGGCGTTGCACCCCCATGAGCGATGAGGCCTCATTGCCTCTCATTGCTCCTCCGCCATGCCTTCTTGTCCACATTCCTACATCCTCCCTAACAAGTGAACATTGGTATCCTCAGCTCATTAGATTCAATCTGTTGTTCTTTGATTGGTATCCACCTTTGGCTGTTTGTGCATTTGTTAGCTGTTCAGCATCTGATAAGTGAAACACTGTCGCGGGAGTTTAAACTGCTCATACGTCAAATTTATCCCAATTTCCCCTAGGTTCAAGCTGCCACATTACAAATATCATCTCCACTTAAGTAATTTTCCCGCTCTATGAATGCCTCGGAAGATTAACCTATTCACATTGCAATAAATCCATCGGGCTAAATATTTTAACGTCTTTATTTTTTTTTGTCACGCAGAGAGAAGGTAATGTTTCTGTGCTACATCAAGAGCTGTTACTCTCTCGCCGCTCCACAATGAACGGTCCCCGCAGCTTCAGTGGTGTGCTCTTGCCAACAACATCTGGCAAAAACGAGAACGCCTTGTGACGGTACACGCACTGCTGATGAGACCCGGAAGGTTGAGGCTGGTCCAGAGGTGCTGTTAAACATTGCTCTAACATGTCAATAAGCAGATGGACTGGGTTGTTTTTTTAATTCGATTCGAAGCTTTCGTGACTGCAGGAATTACTCTTTGGTTCTTTGGGTAAAGTCAGGTAGAAAGAAAATATTATTTAATTTAATTTTCTACGTAACTTTACCGAAATAACCGAAGAGTATTTTTTTTTATGTTTACGAGAGGCAATGTTTTTGGTTTATTATGTATTCTGTATTTAAAAACTCATTCTTTTTGGAACTGCTTTTTGCATTTAGTTTGCTGTCCTTCCTCCGTACCTCCGATCGGCATGGTCGGCTACGTACGGTGAAAAATAAGTTCAACGTGCCCGTACATACGTACATGCCCCTTGGCGCGGACTGCAGCAAACACTCCGGAGCGCCGTCTCACTCTGCCACTATCGGAGGCACCATCAGGGCCGCCGCATTAACGACTCCGTTGGCAGGGTGGAACTGACAGACTGCCTTTTAATGATCCGAAGGGGGGTGAGGAACGTGTGGGGAGGGTGGGGGGGAACGCAACGCGACTCGGGCCAAACCGCACGCGTCAAGTGGGCTTGCCGCTCCGGTGCAGAGCGATTGACGACGAGACTTTTTTTTTTCTTGGCCGACGTTTCGCCGCGACGCTGGGAAATATTTTTTGACGATGGCCGGGTGGCCTCGCGGTCGGAGGGCTGGCTGGGAGACAAAGGCGGCCGTGTCAAGTTGGATGCTGGCCCTACCCCCAACGCCCTCTAAATCACGCCTTTTGCTTTGCCGGCCTTAATAGGGGCCCACTAACGGCGCTTCACTTTGATTGGGAATCCACTGGAGCAATGCACTTTTAAATCTAGATTGAAAACTAATTTCTTGAGAACTGGTTTTCGTTTGTTTACTTTCTTGGTATTCCCCCGCACCTCTGATTAGCACGGTTTGGCTACGTACGGTGCCAGAGAAGTTCAACACACAGTACATACACGGAGGATTGATTCCCGTGACACACGCACACTGGCGTGTTCTTTCCTGCGTGGCGTCTAAACTGGTTGAATCTTCTTGGTTCTTTAGGTAAAGTCACGTAGAAGGGAAATAATAAAATTTAAAAAATAAAACATAATAAAATACAGCGGCCGTCTTCACCTGAGGACGGCTGCTTGCATTGTGGCCGAAACGTCGTAAGAATTGTATTTTATTATGTTTTTGTTTTATTATTATTTTATTATTTCCCTTCTACGTGACTTTACCGAAAGAACCAAGAAGATGAATCCCTGCAGTCACGAAAGCTTTAAATCGAAGCTGGTTGAATGTTTGTTGTCAAAGCTTCGTGATTGTGGACAACTTGCAGACCAAGGGGCGACAAAAGAGGTTGTTGTGCATGATCCCTTCCCTGGTAATGTCTGCGTGGCGGGATACAGGACTCTACCCAAGCACAAGGACACTCTGTGCTTACTTAACGCGAGTCCCTCGGACGATCGCTCTGCCGTATGTTCGCAAGATGAGCAGTTTCCCGCTGGTTTTAGGAAACAAAATGATTCCGAGTTGGTGGGGAAATAAGCAGCTTTGTACATGTTTCCATCAAATGTCAGCAGCAATGGCCGTTGGCACCAAGACACAAAGCACATGCTTCGCCGTACGTTTTTATTTCTTTATTTTTAAACTGCACTATTTACTACGGAGTGTGCATTAACGTCACTGTGACGCTAGAACGCTGGCGACGTCTGCGGTGTAACGCAGAGGCAAGACCCGGAACACAAACTGATGAAATTCTGTTTCTCTCTGTAACCGTGGACACACTGTTCTTGTAAAGTATAGAATGCATCCAATAGCCTCTCGCCTGACCGAATAGAGATTATGAATACAATAGACATACTCAGGATATGTATGTACGTATGTTGAACTTCTTTCGCACCGTACATAGCCAACCGTGCCAGTCGGAGTTGTGGGAAATTGACGAATGAATGCCTTCACCTTTACATAACCACGTGCTCATAATTCATACGATCCTGTTTCATGGAAGAGCCACATCTGATACGATGTGTACTAAAAACACATCGTCCCGTTCGCACGTGTGCTTCATTATAGAAGACGTACCTAGGTACCGTACATGCCTTTGTGTTTCCCGACACTTTATTGCACCGCATTTCAGTTGCGCCGTGGTTCGGCCCCGCGTGTCCATGACCCGCCCGGGGTTGCGAGATCCACCTCCTCCCCAATCTGATGTTTGCGGTGGCGATTCCTGGGCAGGGAGCGCGCGGATGGGAGCCACGATCGTGGACGCGCTGGACACCCTCTACATCATGGGGCTGCACGAGGAGTTCATGGACGGTGCCCGCTGGGTCAGCAAGCACCTGGACTTCAACGTGGTGAGCACGGAGGGCATACCGCCCCCCCCCCCGCGCACCTCGCCAACAAACCCAGGGCCTCGGCAAAGCCCGCCCGTGCGTGGTGTAAATGTCTCGGTTAAAACGTGTGACGGCGAAAGGTAAGAGAGATGCCTGAGTAGTTAAGTGGTTCCCGCCCGCCCCCCCCCCCCTCATGATGGCCTTATCAGAGCCTCTGTGTAGCAGCAACCACAGAGTTGTCCCGGGTGTGCATGTGGGATTCCGTCGCGACGAAACCAGGTTTGTCGCGTTGTGGTGCCCTTGAGGGTATCGGTCATCGTTGACCCTAACACGAGTGGCACACGCAAGGGGCACGAGGTTGTCCCGATGCCAACGGGGGGGAGCCCTATGTTTTGGTTCTGTTTGAAACGACTCTAATCAGCAAGGTGAATCGATTCTAATTTCATCGATTTTAAATGCATAAAGAAGCCTTTTTACCTTCAAACTGTTTTATTTTTTCGTAGTTGGGGCACAGCCCGGACGTTATTCAGTGACCTTGTTTTAGAATTTTTAGAATCGCTATTGCGCCAAACTCATAGCCTCGGCGATGATTGCCGCTGAGGTCGTGACGGGTTTCATTTTCCATTCTTCTTGCTATATGGCCCGTGTACCGCTCCCGTTCTGCTGTAATGTACGCTGGTGCCTACTTTATCGATTGATTGATGAAACGTTTAGTAGTTTGACACTTGGGTTTGGCTGAGCTCATCTCTTAGATTCTGAATATTTATTTAGACTGGAGGAATCCGATGAGTTATATAGCTCTTTTTCACAGTTGTTCAGTAGGGGCGGGCCAGAAATTTACAACAACAAACAATACAAAAACACGATCGGAGTGCAAAGTATAGTAAAGGTAAACAAATCACATTTTTTTTATTGTACCAGGTAAATCCCACTGAGCTGCCACATATATATATATATATTTTTCAGAAGTGACCTGGCCACAAATGAGATAGCTCGACGAAGCGGCTTATCACGTGAAAATGTATCGCAGCCAAATTAGAAATTTACAGCTGCCAAATAATCTAAATAATCTCCAAAGAATAACATGCACGAATGTAATGGACGGTTGACACTCAAGAGACAAATCTTTTGCCGAGCGTGAAACAGCCCCATCTGGTGTGGGGGTGAGAGAGCCCACCCCTCCCCCCCCTCCCCCATGCGGTGGTACGTATTGAGGTGTGAGTCTGGTGTCATCTTCCTGCCCTAACACGAGGCCCTGCTGGACCGTGAGTCATTTTAAAGAATTTTCTTTATCTCACGACGCCAACCCTTAAAAAATGGCACAATTGAATGGTGATTTCGATTTAAAGCTTTCGTGACTGCAGGGATTCATCTTTTTGGTTCTTTCGGTAAAGTCACGTAGAATGGAAATAATACAAATAAAACATAATAAAATAATTCTCACGACGTTTCGCTAAATTCCTCTTGATATGCAAATTCTTTTGTCAAGGCGCTCTTCCCCCCTCCATCCCAGCTTAAATAGACGCTCCAAGCCTGGGGTTGTCATTCAGATTCTGTCTTCTCGACAGACCTGTTCTCCACCTGAGGACGGCTGCTTGCGTTGTGGCCGAAACGTCGTGAGAATTATTTTATTATGTTTTATTTTTATTATTTCCATTCTACGTGACTTTACCGAAAGAACCAAGAAGATGAATGGTGATTAATTCAAATTTTGGAGGAGAGAAAAAATTGCTTATCCGATGTAAACACGTTACAGAATTTGTCAACTGATGTTTAACCGAGCAGCCCGTGAGCCTTAAGGCCAGTCTCCCTTTTCCTGTTGCCATTTCACGAGGCAGCCTCAGACCAGTGTCACCGCCATCACTGAGTCTCATCAGCAAGGCATCAGCACCCTGACTCCTTGCCATGGGGTTTGCCCAATGTGAAGGATGAAAGCCATTCTAAAACAACATAAACATCTTCTTGGTTCTTTCGGTAAAGTCACGTAGAAGGGAAATAATAAAATAATACAAATAACACGTAACAAAATAATTCTCACGACGTTTCGGCCACAACGCAAGCAGCCGTCCTGCTGTCTTTCCGACAGACATGTTCTTCACCTGAGGACGGCTGCTTGCGTTGTGGCCGAAACGTCGTGAGAATTATTTTATTATGTTTTATTTTTATTATTGTATTATTTCCCTTCTACGTGACTTTACCGAAAGAACCAAGAAGATGAATCCCTGCAGTCACGAAAGCTTTAAAGCAACATAAACATCTCAACGGATTAATGACATCAGGGCCCACTGCAAACCCTCAAAAAGTGCATCAAGTGTTCTTGCCTTTAGGCAATAAACATTCATTTTTCAGAAAATGTCACTTCATCGGTGTATAAATTTTTTGAACGGACAGCTAATAGTTTGTTTAATGCGGCAACATATGGCTCTTATGAGAGATCAAGAGATTGAGATGTTTGCTGATGGCTTATCGAGTGTGGCATAGGGGAATGCTTCAAAGTGTTTTTTTGTGAATTATTTACAATGGGTTAGAGTTGGTCGTGCACTCACGATAATTTGCCCCTTACGGTAGACAAAGAGAGTAGCACAAGATAGAGTGCAGAGATGTTTGATAACAGCGCAAGACATCGGTAGGTTGGTAGGTATGTATGAATGTATGTTCAACTTCTTTCACACCGTATGTAGCCAACCGTGCTCATCAGAGGTGTGGGTGAAGGACAATGAGTTTCAATCTAGATGACGATTTAAAAGTGCTTCACTCCGGTGGTTTCCTAATATCGGAAGGAAGAGCGTTCCAGACGGCCGCAGAAGCGCATCTGAAAGCGCCACGCGATGCGGTGACCACCGTCTTTGTCCGATGGTTAGCCGAAAACTGCTGCTGCAGCGTGCATGGCTGTAGTTGGCGAGATGGTTTATGCTTCTTGACGAGATCCGCAAGGTATTTTGGTTCATTCGTGGCAAGCGGTTTGCGTGTAACGAGCGCGACCTCTACAATGTACTCGTTCGGGCAACCGGAAGCCAACGCAGGCTCAGGGAGAGGGTATACGAGTCCCCGGGGTGGGTAGGCAGGCAGGTAGGTTTTCATTCTTGTCAGGTGGTTAGCAGTGGCGTAGCCTGGTTAGCTTGGGTGTAGGAAGTGAAGCGGGGGCCCCATTGTCCCATTCCCCCCTCTGCTCTTCGTAGTCCGGCGCTTGGGCACCCTCCGACCCGTCGGTTCCCGGAGCAGTTGCACTGCCTGCACACTTTTGCTCCCGTTAGCTGCGGTGCTTGTTGCTGGGTGTATATATAAGCAGTCTTTATTGAGAGCCAGATTGTGGCCAAATTAAAACCGTTTTAGCTCTTCCAGGGTAATGCACTACACACGGCGTATATTTATACCGAGACAATATCAAAACAATAATTAAAGAACAAAAATTGCGATCAGTTTCAGTGCGAGGCTGGAGTGGCATGTTAATCGAAAAAACACGTAACACGTTTACACAATGAAGATAATTACTTAATTATATATAAAAAGAAAATGTGGCGAGACAATGCAGCCGCTATATACTGCAATAACAGCCGTAAATTGCAGTAATTCAATCTTAATAAAATATGCTTGGAGTAATCTGCCGGAGCTGCATGCATCAGCCAGCCTTTAAAACATTTATAACTGCGATGGCCCATTATAGCTTCAACCGAGAAAATGATATTTGATTGAGATGGTAGAACCGATAAATGAAGCATAGACCTATAATATCATTCCATGTACCCGAAGCAGCGTACATTAAAGTTTCGAATTAAATCGCCCAAATTTCCCAACTCACTCCCATTGGAAATGAAGTAAATTGTGTGCATTATAAAGCCTTTAAGGCCCATTTGAAAAACGCATCTATTTAATGAAGCCTACCTTTCCTCTGGTTGATTGCGATGTGCTGTCAGGCTGGTAGGGAATAGACAGTTTCTAATAAAGATGATGATGATGATGCTGGTGCTCATGAAATCACTCACGTGCATAGCACACAACTCTGTTTAAACACTGAACGCAAGTCCGCACCTCCGATTGGCTATGTACGGCGCAAAAGAAGTTCAACGTGCATACACACTCGGGGCTCATTCGTGCACTGAATAATTCGTTAACCCTTAGGGCAGCTCCCACTCTCGGTTCTATTTCCTATTCCCTATAAATCCCGAGCACGTAGATATATTGCACTGGTCTCATGCTGAACACCTTCATACCGAGGTCACCGTGAATGATTTTTTTTTTCTATATTATAACCCTTCACCCAGGAAGGAGCTGACGAATACAACATTATTTTCCAGGGTTATACTCCGGCTGATTGGGATGTTTTTGGTAGATCCTTGAGTGAATATTCTCCTGTGTGGAAGGGCACCTGAGTCCGAGTTTAGAGGGTCTATCTCCGCACAAGAGAGGTTTCTGTAACTGCTTGCTCTCATCGCCGTCATCGTTGTCATCGCCATCAGCTGTGATCAATCCCACTGCAGGATGAAGGACTCCTCAAGCCTCTCGCGATGTGTAATAACCCGTGTGGCATCTTGCGCACGTGCTAACTTCAGCTCACGGCGTCTTCTACAGGTGAAAAGGGGTAACTTTCAATGCCATCAGAAAGAATTAAGCCTTTAACGTTTATTTCCTATGCTCGCTTAACGACCAAATTAATTAACGTGGGACCAATTACCAGTCGCTAAGAGGGGTTCTACTGGGCAGATCTTTTTCAGAAGCGACCTGGTGCCACCAATGGTAGCTCAACGGAAGTGTGGCTTATCATCACGCGGACATTCATAGCAGCCAAATTACTCTAAACGTACGATTGTAAGGGTCGCACAGCGGCAACGGTCATGCCTCGCAGCAAGAAGTCCGTGAGTTAGATTCCTGACTCACGCTTTCCTGTGTGGCGTTTTGTGCGTTCTTCTCATGATGTGCGTGGGTTCCTTCTGGGTTCTCCGGTTTCCTCCCGTAGCTAATAACAAAAGCACGCAACCTAAGTGGTGTCGGTCCAAACATCCCGATGACGAAAAACTGCCTGCAAAGTGCTCAATTGGGATTACACGCAGCAGCAACATTGTCTTCTGCTGCAATGACGTGGCAGGTTCCTCCTAAAAAAAAGGTCTTGATACTCTGTAAAGCTTTCCCGGGTAAATAAAAAAAAGAAACACATTCCTGCGGAGGGAGCTGGTAGGAACGTTGGGTTGCTCGGTCAATGGCCAGGGTCGACGGCGGCGTGGTGTATTCCGCAAATATGCCCGAATGTGAGGGCGGGCACAAGCCGGCGTGAGTAGGTTAAACGTTGAGTTTTATAAGGGCACCACGGGGTGACCAGCCCCTCCCCACCCAGGCCCACCCCTCCCAACCCCCACCCAGCTCCACCCTCACCACCCAGCCCCTCCCCACCCTCCCCTCTCCACCCAGCCCCACCCCTCCCATTTTTGGATTCATGACGGACGGACGGACACAATAATCCCCTGTGGGCTGGTGTAACCAGGGAGTATAAACAAAGTGCCTCACTGCTCAAACTAAAGCTGATGTGTCGCTCCATCTCCGTCGGTGACCCTGAGCAATGAGATGGAAATTCCATATTCCCATGGCAGAAGCTGTTCACGTCATAGGACAACCACTGTTGCATCCCACCTACGGGTTGTTATCTTATTGACCGCAGAAGGATTGTATTTCTCAGTATTGGAACTCGTAAGTGGAGCACTGTAACCCGTGGCATGACCTAGCCCGATCGCGAGTGGTTTTCTTTTTTTTTAGGCCTTGCAATGTTTACGACGCTCTGCGTTTCGCTTCCTTTCAGCCCTCGCTCAGTTTTGACTTCCTCCGCCTGGAGGTTCGACTCTGCCTTCGTTTGCCGCGGCCGAGCCGAGCGGGTGCGAGGTTTCGGCAATAGGAGAGGCCATTACAAAGTCCACCGAATCAATCGGCGAGTAGAGCAGCCGCTGCCCCCGCGCGATCGATGTCTGAATAAGCCAATTGGGGTTCACCTGCGCTGCTCCCTGGCCCACGTCGTGACGAACGCACGGCGATTTTCGATATGCATTAGTAAATTAACAACAACAGCAATAATAATTTAGGCTTGCAACGCGTCCGCCTCCACGTTGCTCGCTCGCTCGCTCCGTCGAAGGGAGAGGGAACGACTCGGATGCACGAGGAGGAACCGCAGACGAGCGGGAAAGGTGGCAGCCAGGCGGGTGAGCCGTAACAAAGTCCCACCTTCCCCCTCCCAAGCTCTGCAATCCTCTATATATGAAGGTGTTATCAGTCAATCAACGAGTGTTTCTACGTGAGAGGAAACCGGGCCACGTGGAGAATGTCCATGCTCGCGAGGGGGGCAACCCTCTTTACCCCATACAGGTGGAACAGGTGGCGTTCACACTAACTCTGCTGCCTTCTCCTGGCGAGCCAGGCTATTGGCACCTCACCGATGCACACGGGGAAGCAGAGAGCTTCGCGACATCTGTGCGAGACCCACCTGCCCTCGCCGCTGCCTCCACAGCGCTGGCTCTGCGGGCTGCCACGTGCAAGCGTAGCTACCGTCACTACCAACGCCAGCCAGCGCCCTTGCGGGGTGTGCTAGGGGAGCTAGCTCGTGCCCCTGGAGCTACGTCACGCTCGTCAGCCAGACGAATCGGCGGAGCCAGCAGCTGCATCGTCTCTCGCTGTGACCGTCATGATCGCTGCTACTGCTGTCAGGACGGGGGGGGGGGGGGCGGCGGTGGTGGCGACAGAGGCTCCCACTCCGCAATTTGAACCCGGCTCCCCGAGTTCGATTCCTGGCCACGGCTAACATCAGCGGCGAGTGATAGAGCAACCCGTTCTGGGCCCGTCTTTAGCAATCTGCATTGACAAAATGTGGTGAAGTATGATACAACAATCCAGAAAACTGACGTTTCCAGATAGTCGATAAAAAATTCTCTGTCCGTTTGTATTTAATTGTTGTCCGAGGAGCACTCTGTGTGAAGCCAAGAGTGGCTGACTAAATTGTGACGAACCACTAGCCGTGCCACCTCGTGTGGAGGTGTGGAGCCTAGTCAAGGGAAACGCATCCGTCCTGTGGTAGGATGGTGCAGTGGCTACACTTGTGCCTCACAGCGATTAACGCCTGGGTTCGATTACAGACTTGTGCGATTTTGATTGTGGCGTTTGTATATTCTCCCCCTGTTCTGAATGGGGTTTCTTCAGGTTCTCCAATAGCTCAGACAAAGCGTCCCACATAACTGGGTATTGGGTAAAATATACGCAATGCTGAGAAATCGACTGTAAATGACTCCTTTTTGGGTGTACACACAATCGCGACGTTGCCTCCCACTGCGAAAACTTTGCAGGTCCCTCCTGAAAATGGTCCTTGAGACTCGGCGAGTTGCTTTGCGGGTAAATGTGAATTAAATAATGAAGACAATTGGTAAAAAAGTGGTATAATTTTTATTTGGGGTGGGGGGGAGGGGGGGGGGGCATTCCCTGGCGCAATCGTGATAAACTGCCCGCCGTGATGATTCCACTGACATTTCTGCGTTTCCTGATTACGATAGCAACAATTTGAGATGTAATGTACGATTTCTCTAAAATAGAATTGTTAATACAAAAAAAAAACACCCCACAGACAATATTTTCTTGTCCACGTGAATAATGCACGCGACCCGTTATTTGCCAGATTTGCTAAATTGTCACCGCACGCTTGTGCATTTCTGCAATTGCAACGTAAAATAAAATTGACAAAAAACAATAACATCCTTAGAAAAACAACAACACGCACGTACACACACGTGGGCTTTCGCGAGAGCTTAGTTGCATCGTGGAATGCGCGACAGCTTGATTTATCGTTTGTTACTTTGTGTTGCGTTAAATTTAACAGCCCTCCTCTCTCGCTGTCTCTTTACCCCCCCCCCCCCCCTTCAGACTCTACGCCACTAAATGTACTCAGCCGGGGCCCTCCTTTCCCATTGCTCACGATTGATCTTCATTTCACTCTTCACCTCCGACTCCGGGGGTCGTTCCTGTCGCCGCCGCCGCAACTGTGCGCGTTTGTGCGCGAGGGGATACGTTTAACGTCGGGGCCGGGTTATTCGTGAGCGCCGACGTCCGCTGTACCCCTGCAGCCGCTTTACGACGTCGGAACTCGCGACAAACGTCCGTTACCCGCGACACGGGCGGCGGTAGTGGTGACGCACGGCGCTGCGCTTTCGAAGCCGGCGGCTCGAGTTCGATTCCCGCTCACGACGAATATATCAAACCGGTCCTGGCCCTCCGCCAGGTCGACCCAGCCTCAAGTTAATGCCTATTTGCGGTAGTGTAACGGTTAGCACGCTATGTATGCATGTTCATGTATATGTTTGTGTGTACAGGGAGTGTAGCGGTAAGCATGCTGTGCTATGAACCCGGCGACCCGTGTTTGATTCCCGCTCATGGCCAACACCCAGTGACGAATATTTGAACCGGTCCTGGACATTCCATAGGTCGACTCAGCCTTTACACAAACATCGCCGCAAGGGAGACGAGGGATGTGGTGCTGGCCACCCACCCCCTCGTGTGCTGTGTCGGCCTTCATAGGTGCTACTCGCCAACAGCACTTGCCCCAACAGTCTGTTACGGGAGGGGGGTCTTTGTCTTTGGTCCGTGGCACACCTGTGATCCAGGCACAAGGAAGTGGGGTTGGTGTATGATGCCAAGGTCACGTGTGTGCCAGGACACTGACCTGTGGGGTGTCCACAGAAGGCAGTACAGCAAAGAGGTTGCTGACAGGTCTGTACACTTGCGCGTGTGTCGTTCCCTGCACATTTGAGCCTTCTCCAAGCCACGTTGGCCCCTCCCCGCCCGTGCGAGATCGCAACGTCTCAACAGACAAAGACACGGGGCCAAATGTCCCGAGCTCGACCCTCCCCAACAGAGAGCCGCAATCAACTCGGATAACAACAAAGTCACCGTAAATCATTGCACCGTGTCTCCCTTGGGACATCAGACGCACACCGAGCTGGGCTGCTCGTATGTACATCACTTTGTCAGTCCCCTCCCCATGCCTCGCGGGATCCCTGGGGGCTATTTGACCATACTTCACCGCGCTCGCCAGTTGCGGTTGCTGAAGGCGGGGAGCATAGACGTTTGGAGCGTTGATATACTGCACGCCACAGAAGTGGGATTTTATTGTGCTGTTCTCTGATGCCCACAGCCTAGCCTCAGAGCAGCCTATAGCACCTATGTTATGGATGGTGGCCGTCCATCCATGGGGGACATTCTGGGTGAACCGGTCACCGCCAAATTGTGTTGTGCATGGAGGCATTTCAGTGTTCTTTCCCGAGCAAACAAAGGGCGAATTGAGATGCAATGCAAGTTGGCGTCTTGCTGCAGTATTTGTTCCATTGATAATTGCCATTGATCACTCCGCAAGCTGGGGGAGTCCCGACTCGCGGTTACGTACCCTGGCCACAGCCTCGTGTCCGCCGAATTGTCAATAGGCAATGTTGGCTTTTGCATTGAATCTTGTCGCCGTCGAGTGAGCGAACGACCCGAGAAGACGACGCCGCACGACCACTTCAGTTGTTTAAGGTCCCCCCACCCTCTCCCTCCCACCCTCTCCCCTCCACACCGAAGCGATGAGTCGTCCCTCATCATGCTTCTTCTCCAACGAGCGTTCCGCCACCCTGTCATAGTCATCCAGAGTTTACTCATCAGAGTTGAAACAGAACAGCTTCAGTGCAAAGCTAGCTTCAACGCTAGCACCCGTGGTGGTGAGATGTTAACTAGCTTGCCTGGTATGGAGGAGGTTGTGGGTTCGATCCCGACCTTGACGATAACTGTGTATTTGGAAGTTGCGTGCGTCTCTCCCCGTGGTCGTGTGGATTTTTTCCGGGTCCTCCGTTTTTTCCCTCCACATTTAGAATCACCGTCACGCCTTTAGAGTATTTGGCTGCTGTAAATTTCCGCTTGATGATAAGCCACCCTTTTGAGCGATGATTTGCGGCCAGGTCGCTTCTGAAAAAGAGCTACATAGCTCAGAGGGCCTTACTTGGTAACAAAAATAATACTTATTTACTAAGGAAAGCCACACTTAATCTGAAGATTATTTTTTCAGGAAAGTCCTGGATTAGTAATTTTCGGCCAACTCTAATTACATTGGATGTTTTAGCTATGGATACCAACTGGAAAGCTCTGAACAAACCCGTATATAGAACAGGGGGAGAAAATACAAACACCGCACAAGAAAAGGAATCGAGCCCAGGCCCCTTGCTGCTGCGAGACAACACGTGGTACAACTGAGAGCTATAGAGCTCAGTGGATCTTACCTGGTAAAATTAAACACAGTTTAGTTTTCGCTCATGGTTTAGTTTAATGCAATCTCTGTGCATGGGGTCATGGAGTAACCAGGCCAATAACGCAGAACTCGCTTCCCACATTCCACGGCTCACAAACCGGGACATGGCACCACCTAAGGCGGCGCTTCTCAACGTCTCCCGTTGAACGTCGCTGGCAGGTTGAAGCTCGCTCGATATCAGCGGAACGCCGAACCCAAAACAAAGGAAAGAATCGCAGTTGGCCCAACTGCGCGTGGGAGCTGACGACGGCCGTCTGCTGCCCCGTCACTGCGCACCAGCGACCAATGGGGAGGGGAGACGGGCAGGAGGTGGGGGGGGTTTGGGGGGAGTTCGGGGGGATGGATCGGCAACTGAACGGCATGGAGGAAAGTTCGACTGTCCCTCACTTTTGGGTGCAGTTGAGATTCTTTCCTGCGATTCCGAAAATACAACGGCACATCTGGGAATTCGCCGCGACACACACCGGTTGTGAAGCACCGAGCAGAGTTAGCCAAGCTTTAGACGTACCGATTCATTGATATGGTGGATGAGAGTGTACGTATTTATGTATGTATGTGGAACTTCTTTTGCAACATACGTGGCCAGCCGTGCAAATCGGAGGTGCGGGAAAGAGTGAATTGCTTGGTAACCCATTGATCTCAAATAGTTATCGCACAATTTAATATTATTGGCCACGTGGAGAAATGTAACCGATACCTCAGGTGGTAGTGACCAATCCGATATTGGCTCTGAGCTCGGGGACTGTCGAGGTCAACCGGGCCCAATCACAGCGGCTGCTCACATTGCAGGTTGGTTCACGATTCAAAACCACGTAAGTGCTTTTTTTGTGTTTACAGTCATACCTCGGTATACGACCGCTTTGGAATACGTCGAATTTGGGACACGTCGTGTTTTGACGAGAGAAAAAATGCCTTGGGGTACGACGTCTTGCTTTGGGATACGACGCGCTTGCTAGCGCTTGTATGGGTCGGGATGAGTCACCGCGTAACCGCGTAGACCCCGTTCACGACTCCTCCCCTTCCTCACCACCATCCTCGTAGGCTACCAACTCCTCTCAGCAAGGTAAAGGGACGTTAAATGTTATTTTTTATTTACATTTCTTTTAATTTATTTATGCATTTATTTTAACTTATGTATGCATTTTAGTAATAAGTCGTGTCTAAATAATTTTATACAACCCCATTAATGTATAATATGCCATATAAAATATAATTTCTTATACTCTGGTACGGATTATTTCCTTTCCCTTTATTTCTTATGGGAAAAATGCGTTTGGTATACGTCATTTTCGGTCTAAGTCTTACCTTCTGGAACGAATTAACGACGTATACCGAGGTGCCACTGTATATTGTTGTCATTCCCCCACACCTCCGTTGAGCATGGTTGGCGACGTATGGTGCGAAAGAAGTTCAACGTACCTGCATATATCAGCAATGGATCACAACGCAGTTATTCAGCAACCGCTGATGGTTTTTGCCGAATGTGCAGAGGCCGAGTAATTTTTTTTTTTTTGGACACGTTTTAGCGTGTTTTTTGAAACTCCGTATATCAGCAGTGCTGGCTCGGTGCCCTGACATGGCCACTATGAAACCCTCTGAGCCACCCCAGGCAACCTCATCTACGCCTCTATATAAGGAACGAAGCAGGTGGACTTCTCCACAAATCTGGCTGTCGCCTGATGAAGCTAGTTGTAATTACTGGCGAAACGTCGTACTCGAATTGTAAATGTTGTGGTTTGGCTCTCCAACACACCGGTGTTGCTGTAATAGTGACGAATTGGCATGTTCTGTTTACGTGACACCCCTAACTAGTTGGCTGTGTCGGGTGGTGGCGGGTTTTAATGACGCATTTATATATTTACGCGATCTAACCCAAACAACCTCTATTATGGATGCTATTGGTCGCGAAAGCCTGCCACGTGTTAAACTGACGCGGCTTTGAGTCATTCATGTAGCGTGCTACTCGTCTGTTGACTCTGCTTCTCTGGCCATTGGCCGTGTGAAGCGTCCGATCACAACCAACGAGCTCACCGCAGTCATTATTGACATTTCCCGAGACGAGATTCAACGCAGCCGCCCATTTGGTCGCATTTTTAGTTTCATTTTAATCGGATCAGAAAATTGGCGTTGAGGCCGCGCTTGCCCCAGGCGTGTGACACCTTTACGTGACAACCCGTGGGCGTTCGCTCCGCGCGCTAATGTGCGTCGCCGTTTCGAATTGTACATTTGCTTAATCGGTGCCCCGCGTAATTGTGGGGTGAAACTGAGTCATGTCAATATAGGCGGCTCAGTGCAGCGAGAGCCGGTGCATTGTGTGTTCTGTTTGTGTGTGTGTGCGTGCGGGCGAGCGTACGTACAAATGTAACAGATTGTTAAGGTATCATCATGTCCCACAGTACCAAGAATCCAGGTTGAATTCCAAACCGCGATGTGGATGCTCGGTGGAAATCGGTCGCTAAAATCTGGCCTCGGGTCTCCTCCCATAGGTTGACTGAGCCTTAATTTGGGAAGCTGGTGTCATATCGTTCAACTGGTGTTGTGGTCGCGTTTTGGTATTTGCCACGCCGCGCCCTAGAGTACTAAGGCTGCCTGAACAGGTGCTCACAAACATCACAGTCTCACGGACTAAATGAACGATTGTTGTATCTCGTCCTCCGTGCGTTCGATATTGCCGGGTTTCTTGGATCTCCGCGTTGTACCGCTCAGGGGAAAGAAAGGTTCAAAGGTCGGCCATGATGAACGTTATCATTGGCAGATTGTGTCTATGCCTGGTCTGTACCCAACCCTTGGATAAATTCATCCTTAAACTGTGTTTTATCATCTGACAGAGGGGCAGTGTTGGCGTGAATATTAGCACAAGGGATACAAATGTGGTCAGGTGTGTGTGATGCTTTTTCCCATCACCCATTCTGTTCCATGTAGCCTTTACTAGTCGCTCGCTCAGAAATCAGAATCTTAATTTATCCTGGAAGAATCCGATGAGCTGTTAAGCTCTTGTTCACAGATGTCCAGTTGGGGCAGGTCAAAAAGTTACAACAAACACACGATAAAAGTGAAAAGTATTCGAAAGGTAAGAAAATCACAAAAGATATATATACAAGTTCAAATTGCAGTACACCAATTCCCAAACTTAGGAAAGACAGCAAAAACAAGAGCAAGAACAGTCCCCCAGACCACACAAAGACAACACACATTCCCGCATTAAAACCGCCGCTCGCTAACCACGACTATCCTGGGACTCTTGACCAGTGCAGAAGGAGGTTGGTGTGCTCTAGATTTGAAGTTTTCGTGACTGCAGGGATCCATACTCTTTGGTTCTTATATACAGCCTCTTGTTACAGCAGCCCTTTTGCCCACTTCAGCAATTGTTTCTTGCTGTGGTTGTCCCACCTGATGACGGACGCTTGTGTTGCTCCCGAAACGTCGTGATTTAATTTATTTTATTTTATACCCACGTGACTTTACCGAAAGAACCAAATAGTATGCGGTTGGTGTGCTTTTGTGTCGACGGCAAAGCTTTGACTTGGTGTAAAAGAGCTGGCGTATTAACGACGAATTATCGTTATGCTTACACTTGTTTACCCAGAACTGCCTCTCCAAGTCTCATGAGCTTTTTCAGGAGGGTCCTGTGGCGATTGCACAGTAGGAGTCAATGATTTCCATGGAGGTGAGATGTTAACTACCTCGCCTGGCATACAGGAGATCGTGTGTTCGATCCCGACCCTGACACCTGGGTATTTGGAGTTTGCATGTTCTCCCCGTGGTCACGTGGATTTTTATCTGGGTCCTACGGTTTTTCCCGTCACATTTAGAATCAACGTGCGTTCAGAATATTTGGCTGCGATGCATTTCCACATTATAAGCCACTTCTTTGAGCTGTCGATTGTGGCCACGTCGCTTCTTTAAAAGAGCTGTACAGCTCAGTGGGCCTCACCGAGTAATTTGGTGGAAATGTTCTAACTCAGAAAACATTTGGACCATGATGCCAGCACACAATGACCTCCTCTCTCTCTATTGCAGAGAGAGAGAGGAGGTCATGGGATCTATAACGTCCGCTGTAAAGTAGACGGAGCACAGTAACATTAAGGTCACTATGCAAAATATGCGACTTCCAAAAAGGCCAAAGGACATTCCAAATAAAACCCTCATCGACGACCCCACGATTGCTATGCGCGGCGTTGATCTGCCAGGAAAACTGCGGCGCTCCGTAAACCGTTTCAGGACAGCAACAGGTCGCTGCGCACACCTCCTCCACAAGTGGAGAATTAAAGACGACCCACGGTGTGACCGCGGCCAGCCGAACCAGACGATGGACCACGTTAAATTTCCTTTCACCGCTCTCCCATTGACATGTTTCGTTGCTTCTACATACTATTAACATTCCCTCCCTTTGTTAATGCTACCCCCTCCCTTTGATGCTGCTAATCCTGAATAATGCATGGGCATAATATGACTTTGAAACCCCCCCGCCCACCTCCTACGCATTGTCCATTAATATGCTAAATTCCTCTTGATATGCAAATTATTTTGTCAAGGCGCTCTTCTTCCACCTCCAACCCAGCTAAATATATATGCTCCAAGCTTGGCAGTGTTTCATTCTTCACCTGAAGACGGCTGCTTGCGTTGTAGCCGAAACGTCGTGAGAATTATTTTATTATGTTAGATTTTTATTATTTTATTACTTCCCTTCTACGTGACTTTACCGAAAGAACCAAGAAAATGGACCACGTTGTGAACAACCGCATCCCACGCCGGCTCTCCGGCGGACTGAGCGGTATTAGTCGCGCTACTGCTGAAGCTATCGCATGGTTCACAGACTTAAACTTGGATGTGTGATTTGCACTTACTTACCATACGCTAGAAAGAAAGTATCAATGAGGGGTGGCCGCTGGATTCTAAGCGTGCACCCCCGCACCCATTAAACCCAGCGGAAACGAAACTTTTTGGTTTCAGGGGTGGATATTGATGACGGACGGGGAGAGATTGATTCGTTCTCTCGGGGAAATATACATTTCCATTGAAAATCGCTTGACGCATTTTCTACTACCCATTACAGAATTTGGCTCACAGCAATGGATGGCATGGGCACTTTCGCAACTAATGACTGCGTCTGGCAGTCCATGCACTCAGGCAGATGTCCTACAGCTTATGTTTTACACGGAGAGAATATCGCGGCTAAAACCGAAAATGGCATTTTTTTTAAACAACGGTGGCAAAAAACAAAAGCTGTGTTTTTTTTGTTTTAAATGCACAGAGTTTGATCATCAATTACACGAGACTTGTCCCATCAGCGTCAATGCACTAAGACTCCATCCATCATGGGACACCCCCTAAAGGCAGCAGATCCTCATATTGTATTTTAGGAAAGGCACAGTGGGGGGGTGGGGGGCATGGGTGAGTGAGGGGGGGGGCAGTCACTGTGAGTCACGTGGGTGTCCGGACACCCCCCCACCCGCCCCCCCCCGCCAAAATTTGTCGATGTGGATATGGAGAGATTCGGACACGTTTACGGCCCTGGTCAAAAAATAAAAAATCCCCCGTATAGCCTTAACAGACTGTAGGGGCAAGTGCTGTTAGCGAGCACCTATGAAGGCCGGAACGGTACGTGAGGGGGTGGGTGGCCAGCACAAAGCCCGACCGTCTTTGTCTCCCCAGTGGCGATGTTTACACACCACACCAGGTACTCATTTCAGGCTGAGTCAACCTAGGGGAGGCCCAGGACCGGTTCAGATAATCGTCACTGGTGTTGGCTGTGAGCGGGAATTGAACATGGGTCGCCGGATTCGTAGCGCAGTGCTCTAACCACGACACTACCACTCTCCACAGTCAGCACACACATCCACACAGCCAGTGCACACACGGTAAGCACACACACACATTCACACAGCTAGTGTACACACACACAGCACACACACACAGCACACACACACAGCACACACACACAGCACACACACACAGCACACACACACACACAGCACGCACACACACACACATTCACACAGTCAATGCATCACACACACACACAGCCAAAAATCGCGTAGCACAAGTGCAAACGACGTGCGCGCGTGCCGTACGACTCCCCTGCGTTTCACAGGAGAGTCGCGTCCCGTGTGCACACGTCATTCACACGCCACCCTCTGCCACCCTGCACCATCCTGTACCACCCTATGCCACCCTGGGCCAGCCTTGTGCAATATTCCGCGTGCTATCAGCCTGTGCTACGCTGCACCACCCTGCACCATCCTGCACCATCCTGTGCCACATGCACCGCACCACTTCCCTGCGCTGTGGACGTGGTTCACGGCACACCACGTCACTGTAGAACTGCAGTGTTGCATCTTCGTCCCCTTATCCGTGATAGGTTTTTTTTTAGCGGAAAAGAGGAGTTGAGTGGCAAATTCATCCTATTATCCATGTTTACGCATTTTCTTGTGGATAAGCGGAGTAAAAAAATAATGAATAACCGCAGGTAATCGGATTCCCAACGTTCATACCAGGTATTCGCGCGGATAAGAGGAGTTCCGTAGTTTACGCGTGTAGGGTATAGGATTGTGGCTTCATAGTACATCTTTCACACTAATGGTAGGTTTTTACCCTTTTAACTGGTACAAAACTGACACCTTTATTCAAGGCATCATGTTTGCAATGACCACAACACAAGTAGTCAATAAAGCAAACAAAAAGAAGCAACTCTGATAGGGATAATAATATGCACTGTCCTTGAAGTTGATTGGCCCACACCCGAGACGGCTTTCTTTAGAGCCTAGTCCCCATTGGTGTAGGGCCAGATGACACCAGAAGGCGTACAACTCAAAAACAGTGCAATATCAGAGTATTGAGAGTTTGGGGTAAACATTTACACTATTAGATCTCTTTTACCAGTGGCAAAATATAATGGTAGGTTTTTACCCTTTTAACTGGTACAAAACTGAATAAAGGTGTCAGTTTTGTACCAGTTAAAAGGGTAAAAACCTACCATTATATTTTGCCACTGGTAAAAGAGATCTCATAGTGTAAATCTTTCACACTATCAAATGCTGCCATGTAATTAAAATGAAAAGCGAAGATACGGAATTGGATCTGGAGCAACTTGTGTCATTTTCTAATGTGATTTATCTCCAGTCGTTATATTTTCACGAGCTTGCACAGCAGTGGTTTCGCAAAAGCGAAGTTAAACACACGTTAAATTGGGCCTGTCGGCAGGATTGCACATCGCGTGGCAACAGTAATTAATGACAACATTAGCAAATATCGGGTCGTTGTGCTTCTGCAATCAAACCTATAACAGACGGGAACAATTCGTGACCAGGGACAGTTACCGCTTCCCCAAGCGTGTGTCTGTGCCCCTTGCAGCTTTCTATAAATAAACCGGCGAAAGTCCACCTCTCAAGCCAAATTAAACATGAACGTGTTTCGTCCGTCAGCCTTTCTCAGCCTTTAACAGCGGTCAATGCCTTTCAAGCGAACTACTGATGGGTCGGCTCATGTTGCAGGCGGGAGAAATCCACAAAAGAAATACTTGATGGTCAGATCAGTGTAATTGCACAAAAAACGCATTGTGGACTGTCTCGGAGGATTATGGGCCACAAATGAAGGAATAAGTAGATTGCTAGATTGGTCAATTAAATGTCCACATGATGATAAGCCACTTCGTTGGGCTATCATTTGTGGCCAGGTCGCTTCTGAACATTAGTTATATATAGCTCAGTGGGCCTTACCTCGTAAAATAAAAAATAGTTTATCGTTTAGTTTGGACAGAAGTCTGTTTTCTTATCTCTACAATGACAGGTATATGACCCATCAAAATGGAATAATAGAGCAGGCTGAGAAAAGTAACATCAGTTTCAAAATGCAACACAGACACGGTGTACACAAGCCACTGAGCCGCCTATGGCATTGTGCAAAAATAAAAACCCATCAGCAGTTCCTGAAGAAGTGCATTGTGGTCCTCTTGTCAGTTAATCACATCTGGTCACGTGCTGAAATGAAGGCAGCCTCGCTTATTGAATTGACTCTCTCCGGGTCGTTTTGTGTTGTGAAGCGATGATTCTCCCAGAGGAGCCCTGTGAAACGTCCACGGCAGAAGTGACGTGGTTGACATAGCACTGTCCTTAAGCACAACTTTATTTTCTCACAGCAAAGTGTTCCACGGTATTTTGCAGAAGTTATGTGAAAGAAAACTTTGCCTTTGAATGCGCACGTCAAGCAAAATATATATATAGCCTCCTTATTTTTAATGATGTTTGCGATTGAGTATCTGACACGAACATTGTTGATCAATTACAGAAAATCCTTTCAAATGCCAGACGCGTTGGCTGCGTGAGATAAATAAGTGCTGGACTTTTTTTTGTGCAAAATTGTATTCCAGTTATGCCACTTGGGGTGTCATGGCCGAGTGAGTAGAATTTTAAATCTGCTTTAAAACCTCCGGGCACTAAAATAACGCGAGACTTTTTATTTTTTATTTTGCCATGTAAGACCCCACTGAGCTATGTATATCTCTTTCAGAAGCGAACTGGCTATCACAAATGATAGCTGAACGAAGTGGCTTATCATCATGTGGGAAATGTATATCAGCCAAATACTCCAAACGCACGTTGATTCTTAACGTGGAGGGGAAAACCGTAGTATATGGAGAAAATTCCATGCCGGCACGGACAGAGTTAATTCACCGAGTCTGAAGACAGTGGTATGTTTTTTTATTTTCTGGAGGTCCTAATTCATGGATATTTTGACACTTTTATCGTAGCGAAAAAATGTGCAGACAAGGCAGCTGCAGAGGCCTACAGAAAAATCAAAGGGCAGCTCCAAATATTTGGGAAACTTCTGTCACAATCATCCGAACAATATAGACGCAAGTCTCGTCGTGAAGGTAATTATCTATGTTCTTTGGTTCTTTCGGTAAAGTCACGTAGTTGTTTTATTTTATTTCTACCCACGTGACTTTACGGAAAGAACCAAAGAGTATGGATTCCTGCAGTCACGAAACCTTCAAATCAGGATTAATTATCTATGGTTTCAGAATACGTGGCTTATCGATGGAGTAACGGTTTGGCCACATGCACAAACATTGCGTTGAGGTGATTTCTCAAAATATTTCACCTGGACAATCCTTTGAGGTGGAACAAGTCAGTGGTGACGGTGCCCAGGGTGTCAATTGACACACGAAGAGCAAACACGTAATGACACCACGCATTTAAAAATCTACAACGTACACAGCACGCATTTACAACAATGAATTTCACACCGAGTCGAACACATGAATGAATAAATAAATACGTAAATAATTAAGTGGTGCACGCCGCAGGTTCACACAAAGTTGAATGTACTCCGGGTGTAGCGCTTACAAATGCAACGTTGCTGTTCAGTAGAGGGTTGCTGAGAGCACCATCACCATCCCAGCATTGATGAAGAAGTCGGTTTGTCCGAGTGCGTCCGGCACCATGGTGATAAAAAAAAACTGCAACCTGTCACCTGCCACTGCCGCGCAGTGTTCGCACGGTTGGCTATGTACGGTACCAAAAAAGTTCAACATACATTCAAGACAAAAAAAACAAAGATCCCCCTTATAGCCTTAACATATTGTTGGGGCAAGTGTTGTGAGCGAGCAACGATGAAGGCCGGTACAGCACAGGAGTGGGTGGGTGGCCAGCACCACGCCCGGCCGCTTTTGTCTCCCGAGTGGTAATGTTTACACACCACTTCAGCTACTCATTTGAGGCTGAGTTGACCTAGGGGAGACCCAGGACCGGTTCAGATGATCGTCACTGGCGTTGGTCGTGAGCAGGAATCGAGCACAGGTCACTGCTACATTCCCACTCCCTGTACACGCATACGTACATTTACACGCATACGTACAAAGATATCGCACGACTCAGAAGCGCGAGAAGGAACCACAGACAAGACAGTAGCCATGCAGTGAGCCGCCACCGAATCCCCCTCCTCAAGCTCTGCAGTCCTCTATATATGAAGGTGTTTTCATGTGGAAAGAAACCGAAGCACCCGGAGAAATCCACACTATTCCATGCAACGGGAGCAGGTGGAGTCCACATTTTTCTGAACTGCATTCTCGTTGGGAGCCAGGGTATGACTCCTTATCAACGCCCACTGGAAGGGGTTTTCATAACATCCGTGCGTGATCCCCACCCACCTTCGCTGCTGCCTCTACAGTACTGGATTACAGGCCACCTGCAGCGTAGGCACCACCGCCCGGTCAATCCGGACAAATAATTTCTACCTGAATTAGAATCCTAATTATGGTGGCATACTCTCCGCAAGTATTAAAGCCAAGGTTGCCGTATTGTGCTTATTTTGAGAGAGCACATCCGCCAGAGTGCTTATGTTGTTTTGCATCCATTAGGTTGCAGACGGTGTTATGTCTGCGATACATATAGACAGTCGTGACTTGAGTGCATGCTGTAATTGTTCTTGAAAGTCTAGTAAACTGTTATATTTAAAACAAAAAGAAACGTTATTGTTGTAAGTTTCGAGTTTATTTTCGATCTATGTTGATAACTGGAACGCTCCGAAAAAAACCTATCGTTCATATTTTGGCTACCACAAAATGATGGCCAGAGGTTGTGATTGGTTTCACTCGTAGGACAAACTCAAACCTAATGTTTTAAAGCAGAATTCATGCTAAACATTCATGAAAATGTTATACAATCCCGATCACCAGCAAACCAAGGAATTGTCCTCCAGAGGATTTTGCCGTGAAAAGCCATCGAAAATGGGAAAATCCTCACTTAGCAGTCACTGGTACAAGATAAAGCAGTGAGTGTATACCCATGAGTATGTCCGCACATTAATCCGGATTAAAAACAGAATTACAGGATGTGCAGAGAAATTAACCAAGTCAAGATCAAAGTGTCTGCCTTTTAAAACAAGGGTGGGGAAGCACTCATGTTCATCATAACCATGATAAGTCAAAGCAAATATAAGCATAATTCCTTCCTGTGTCTACATTTTTTTAAAAAGTGCTTTGACTCAACTGCCTCTTGGTTTCCAAGAACCATAATTATTATCAAGCGCCACTTGTTTAAGCGAGCCAAACGCTGGATCGGTTTCGACCCGGTCTCGTCAGCGGGTCGGGCTCGTTAAAACAAAATCTGCCGGACTCCCGGGTGACAATTGTTCGCGGTTGAGCGAGAGTCCGCGAGCCCCGTTGCCCTTGAAGCGCCTCTGGGACGTCTTCTCGGGGTCAGTTCCATTGTGGACAGCGTGAAGAGCGGACTCCCTTCGGGGTGTTCCTCGATGATGTTTAGTTCCCCGTCCCCCACCCCGCGCGCCTTGTGACATGGTGTGTAAACCTGATAGCACTCTATTCCATACAAAGGGAACAGGTGGAGAGCACATTGTTTTCTGTACTGCGTTCTCCTTGCGAGCCAGCGTTATGATTTCTCAACGTCATCTGTGCGTGATCCACTAACCCTCGCCGCTGCTTCCACACATTTACAGGCCATCTCTGTAGCGTAGCCACCACCGCCCGGCCAAGTTGGAAACATTATTTCTATCCGAAAGTAATTTGGTTGGCATGTTCTCCCAATACTTGTCAATGTATGTATGTAGGACGTATTTCGCACCGTACATACCAAACCAATACTAATCAGAGTTGCGGGGGGAGGACAGCAAACTAAACACAAAAAGCAGTTCTAAAGAAATTCGTTTTCAATTTAGATTTAAAAGTGCATAGCTGCAGTGGCTTCCTAATATCATAAGGAAGAGCGTTCCAGACGGCTGCAGAAGCGCATCTGATAGGCGTGTGATGCAGTGACCGTCTTTGTTCGATGGCTGGCCCATAGCCACTGTCAGCATGACCGGAGTTCGCACGATGGTTTATGCTCCTTGACAAGATCAGCAAGGTTTTGTGGTTCATTTGTGGCAAGAACTTGGTGTGTTAATGAGTGACAATTATAATATTTTAGACATCTCACCCGGATGTCATTCCAAAAAGTTGGCCAGCACCTTCTGGCACTTTCGTACACAATGCTGTCAACACTCCAGCCTCAAACACGTGAATCACCATCTATTCCACCTTTCCCAAAGTCACAGTCAAAGCATCATCTCAGCAGTGATTGCCACGTGAATGACGAATGTGGTGATGATTACGGTGACGTTTCCACGTGATTTCATGTGTTTCTAATTTAGCTTTACATTTTCGTTACATTTTTTTTCTCGATTTTGCTCTGGCGTCGCGTCGCGAAGAATTGTTTTGTAGCTCTCACAGAGCATTAGAGAACGGCCCACTGAAGCAGATAGCACGGAGCTAGTGCTGAGATTCCCTCAAGTGACCTCTGGGCCAGGGGCGGTTTCTTCATTAGGGCGATTGGGCGACGCACCACCAATGTCATTCAACCACAGAGTCACGCTAGCCGTCACTGTGCCTCTGGATATAGTCCAATCAGCGTCATGTCACGTTCTGTGGAGTACCGCCTCTTTTTGGGCGATTTCACTCCGTCTGAGAATTGCCCCGAGTGGCCCCATAGACTTACATCCAAAGATGTTTTTTTTCGAACGGGGGGCGCGGCAATGCATTCTCTATGGCTTCCGGGAGGGCTCGCACTAACGTGCTTACGTCATCATACGTAAGCACGTTTCATCCAACAATATAATTTGTCGCCACCTAGTGGAATCTTTAATAAAAGAAACTTGAGTGGATTGTATTAATAGTGAGTATAGAAACAAACAAGATGTATTGTAAGAGTCACTTTATTTTTCATTAATATTAAAGAAGTGAAGTTGCCTTTACATGCTTAAGCTGTTAATTTATCCATTGCATGGATGGACCTTATCCTAATCAATCATCCAGACATTTGCCCCTCCTGAGAGATTTTGCAGGAGCCGCCACTGCTCTGGGCCACAGATAGTCGTGGACAGCACTTCCTGTTCGCTCTGCGTACGAGAGTGAGGTTTGTCACGTATGCTGTCAAGACCGACATTTAAATTCCAATTTGCTGGGATTTCACCGAATATAACGCAGAACCAAAATTGGACAAGCTTACGTCCGCGGATGGATTTCCTTTCCAGCTCAGACCCCGCTTGCTTGACCAATCGCCACTTATATAACCTTGGTGTAACTGCTCTCTCGCTAATTCAGCAGTTCCACTGCTGGATTATATATTTTTCCACCTGAGGACGACCGCTTGTGTTACGATCAAAACGTCGTGATTTATTTTATTTTATACCGACGTGACTTTACCGAAAGAACCAAAGAGTATGGATTCCTGCAGTCACGAAAGCTTCAAATCAAGATTCAAATGAAGATCAAAATTGGTTGTTGTGCAGTCTTTGGTGGCCGGGCTGAAGCCATCAACTCATGACACGTGGTGTTTTAATCACAGGTGGCGGCTGCTGCCTGGATTCGAACCCAGGTGTTCGGCGGTGCCGGCTCAGCCCTTCTAACCCCCCCACCTCTCCCGCCCAGAACCATCCGGCCACCTCTCCCATCGTTATTTCTAAGCCCCTTGCGTGAGCACAGCGCCACCCGGATGTGATCAGAGCAGCAGTCGGTGGCGCGTTATTTCCCATGCCCACAGGGAGGTCCTCTCTGCGTGTCTCCTGCTCCATAATGGAGCCTGCGATGGGCGAGAATGGCCTCCTCCGCATTGAGGTTCTACAGTTGTTGATTGCAGGACGTCGGGTGATGCTACAAAAGAGTCGAGTGTCGGGTGAGCAGTCTGTATGTTTGTAGGCATGTTGAACTTCTTTAGAACCGTACGAAGCCAACCGTTCTAATCGGAGGTTTGGGGGGGAAGGACAACAAACTAAACACAAAAAGCAGGTCTGCAGAAATTAGTTTTCAATCGAGATGATTTAAAAGTGCATAGTTCCCAGTGGCTTCCTAATATCATAAGGAAGAACGTTCCAAACTGACGCTGAAACGCGTATTAATGCACGCAGTGCGTGTGCGCGTGTGTGTGTGTGTTATTGTCTGTGTGTGAGAGAGTGTGTGTGTGTGTTTGACCTCCTGCCAGCGGGAGTTCGAAACTTCACGTGGCCTCAAGGTGCACATGGCCTGGCACAAGCGTCGTGGTGATGTCACCGCCACTTAGTGGCGAATGGCGGTTGTTGTTGTTGTGTGTGCGCCAGTTTTGGCTCAATGGCTCTGACACTACACTCTGATCCCAATAGCCAGGCGCTAATGTCGGTGGCATGAGGCGTCCGAGCCTGTCCTGAGCTTCCCTCGAGCTGATTCAGCTCTGAGCGAGTGCCTGGTCCAAAGGGTGATGCGGTGGTGACGCTTGTGCCTCGCAGCAAGGAGTCCCTGGGTTCAATTCCCGACCCGGGTGTCATTCTGCGTGGAGTTTGCTTATTTTCTCCCCCCCCCGGCTCTGCAGAGTGCTAGTGAGAGTGAGCACGCTCGCACACACTCACACTCGCTCGCACTCTGCACAGCAGGGGGAGAATGTACAAATTCTACGCAGAATGGTTGACGCGGGCCTCAAATGAGCAACTGGAGCGATGGGTAAATGTCGCCACGAAGGAGACAAAGGTGGCCAGGCATGATACTGGTGGCCACCCACCACCTCATACAGTGAGGGAAAAAAGTATTTGATCCCCTGCTGATTTTGTACGTTTGCCCACTCATGAAGAAATGATCAGTCTATAATTTTAATGGTAGGTTTATTTGAACAGTGAGAGACAGAATAACAACAACAAAATCCAGAAAAACGCATGTCAAAAATGTTATAAATTGATTTGCATTTTAATGAGGGAAATAAGTATTTGACCCCCTCTCAATCAGAAAGATTTCTGGCTCCCTGGTGTCTTTTATACAGGTAACGAGCTGAGATTAGGAGCACACTCTTAAAGGGAATGCTCCTAATCTCAGCTTGTTACCTGTATAAAAGACACCTGTTCACAGAAGCAATCAATCAGATTCCAAACTCTCCACCATGGCCAAGACCAAAGAGCTCTCCAAGGATGTCAGGCACAAGATTGTAGACCTACACAAGGCTGGAATGGGCTACAAGACCATCGCCAATCAGCTTGGTGAGAAGCTGACAACAGTTGGTGCGTTTATTCGCAAATGGAAGAAACACAAAATAACTGTCAATCTCCCTCGGCCTGGGGCTCCATGCAAGATCTCACCTCGTAGGGTTGCAATGATCATGAGAACGGTGAGGAATCAGCCCAGAACTACACGGGAGGATCTTGTCAATGATCTCAAGAAAGCTGGGACCATAGTCACCAAGAAAACAGTTGGTAACACACTACGCCGTGAAGGACTGAAATCCTGCAGCGCCCGCAAGGTCGCCCTGCTCAAGAAAGCACATATACATGCCCGTCTGAAGTTTGCCAATGAACATCTTAATGATTCAGAGAACAACTGGGTGAAAGTGTTGTGGTCAGATGAGACCAAAATGGAGCTCTTTGGCATCAACTCAACTCGCCGTGTTTGGAGGAGGAAGAATGCTGCCTATGACCCCAAGAACACCATCCCCACCGTCAAACATGGAGGTGGAAACATTATGCTTTGGGGGTGTTTTTCTGCTAAGGGCACAGGACAACTTCACAGCATCAAAGGGACGATGGACGGGGCCATGTACCATCAAATCTTGGGTGAGAACCTCCTTCCCTCAGCCAGGGCATGGAAAATGGGTCGTGGATGTGTATTCCAGCATGACAATGACCCAAAACACACGGCCAAGGCAGCAAAGGAGCGGCTCAAGAAGAAGCACATTAATGTCCTGGAGTGGCCTAGCCAGTCTCCAGACCTTAATCCCATAGAAAATCTGTGGAGAGAGCTGAAGGTTCGAGTTGCCAAACGTCAGCCTCGAAACCTTAATGACTTGGAGAAGTTCTGCAAAGAGGAGTGGTGCAAAATCCCTCTTGATATGTGTGCAAACCTGGTGGCCAACTACAAGAAACGTCTGACCTCTGTGATTGCCAACAAGGGTTTTGCCACCAAGTACTAAGTCATGTTTTGCAGAGGGGTCAAATACTTATTTCCCTCATTAAAATGCAAATCAATTTATAACATTTTTGACATGCGTTTTTCTGGATTTGTTTGTTGTTGTTCTGTCTCTCACTGTTCAAATAAACCTACCATTAAAATTATAGACTTGATCATTTCTTTGTCAGTGGGCAAACGTACAAAATCAGCAGGGGATCAAATACTTTTTTCCCTCACTGTATGTCATGCCGGCATGAATAGGTGCCGACTAACAGCACGTGTGCCCCTAGACACATGTGAGACTAATTGTGGATGTGCGTCTATGTAGGGAACAGAGTTGTAGTGGTTAGGACACTTTGCTGCAATCCTAGCAAATTGGCCCCAAATCATCAGTAGTGCATGGTGTCTGAAGCTCTCCTGGTTCTCCGTTAGGTCAGGTCAGCTCGCCCTCAAATTCGTACCTGGCATGGGGTACTGGGGACAGGTTTCACCGTCTCTTGTGGACTAAACCTGGCGCTGGCCTCGTGTTCTTTCACGGACATGACAAGGTGCTCCCTTAACACTTGGTCCTGTGTACGTGCAAGACTAAATTTAGGATTTTTTTTATCTTTGAGTTGTGTTGTTTTGGGGTTTTTTCGTCACGATAATACAATACGACATAATCTGGATTTGATTCCTACCGCATACATCATCACCAATGTCAATTAATGTCTGAACTGGATGTTACCATCAGGTCGGTTGGCTCGGCCTCAATTGAGCATCTGGTGTAGTGATGTGACACCACTACATGTGTTAAGCCAAACTGAATAGGTGCTCACTAACAGGACTAGCCCCAAATTTCCACCAAGGTTAGTGCAGGATATTTGTCCATTATTTGGACTCGGGGCAGGTTGTCACGTGGTGTATAGGCATTGAACATGCTAATGGTCATTATTTCAGCTCACTGGTAAAGTTAAATAATATTTCTCACAACCAAATTTTGCAATGAGAGGCGACGTTTCACTTGAAACTGCGCCAAGCATATTCAGCAAATTGAGATCCTGGATGTCATTTTCCGATTAGTATGGTTGACTGCGTACGATGCATGCATACAACTTTCTGGCTTGTAACCTGACTTCCTGGATTTTCCTGAAGATGGTCGGCGCAGTTTCAAAAGCGAAACGTTATAATGTAATTGCGAAATTCTGTTGTGAGAATTATTCTTAAACCTCACCAGTGGGCTGCAACAGTAACAATTAGCGCACCATTAAACGCTTGTGCTTGTGGCCATTCAATTTGTTTGGCTGTGGGGTGGCGGGAAAGAGTCCTATGACAGAAACTTGGCCAGATCGTTACATGCGCCGACCCAAAAATCTATTCTGAATCGTTAAACACAACGGCTTTCTGCCTAAACTAAAACTAAACTTTTTATTTTCATTTTACCAGGTAAGGCCCACTGAGCTATGTAGCTCGTTTCCAGAAGCAACCTGGCCACTCAATGAAGTGGCTCATCATGTGGGAATTTATTGGAGCCAAATACTCTAAATACATGTTTCGAAACGTGGAAGGGAAAAACCGGAGGAGCAGAAAAAAGTCCACTCAACCACGGGGAGAGAGACACCGCAAACTCCCAATATACAACAGGCATCAGGGTCGCATGGGTGGAAAAAACCCGATTTTTCCAGCGGCAGGCATCGGGTTTTTTTCTTTAATACAATTAAACCCGATTTCGGGGAATTAAAACCTGGTTTAATGAATACGAAACTCTGATCCAAGGCTTAGGCTGCTTCCTTGTCGGTGCTGCTATTGTACTCGGGGGGCCGTCGGGCACGGGGTAGTCGTAGAATGCGGCGGGCAGGTTGGTCTTGATGAACACGAGGAGCTTCTCCACAATCGTGGGCACCGCCAGTGAGTTCCTTCGCTTGGAATGGATGAAGCCCATCGTTGAGAAGTGCGGTTCTGCAATTAGAACCAATTAAACCGGATTTCTCCCAATCTCAGATGATCGGATTTAATATAAAAAGACAATTAAACCCGATTGTAAAAAACCCGACTGTGCCACCCTTGCAGGGTCGTGATCGAACCCACGCCCTCCTGTGTACCAGGCGAGGTATTTAACTTTTCACGTGGTGCCCCCCTATGCAGCATATATACCCACAGTTATATTGACAGTGGCTCACAGGCAATGCGTTAACTGACGCCATTCCTACTCGGGCCAAAATGCTTGGCAATTGCGCAGCGTCATCGCGTGCCTGCTCTGGTCGCTGCGTGGGTGAAGCCGCTGCACCTGGGAGTGTGGTGAAAAAGTGGCCCTGATTGGGATAATTAAGCCGAGGCTCCCGGGAACATTGAATGTGGGGAGCCACAGGTGTCGCCGGCCACCCTGGTGAGTAATTTTCACTGAATCAGAAAGCCCTGTTAAGTTGCCCCCAACAGTTATTTTGGACCTTCAATGCGGAGCACTAAAAATGGACTTTGCGCCAGGCCTGCTGATTCTTGTAGCTGCCCTGGGGTGGCATGCGTTTCCGTGTGTGCACTCGCACATGCGTGTGTGTCCGTATCAGTGTGTTATGTGCGTGCGCACGTGTGTGTGTGTAGGCGAGCCTGTTGTTCGTGTGATCATGAGCAGTGTTTAACCCTTTTCTACCAATTTCAGGATACCCTCTCTATGCCTGCGAGAGCCCTTGCTACAATATTTTCACCGACTTTAAACGTTCTCGGTGGACCGCGGTAAAATGCTGACATATTTTGGAACGATGCAAAGACATTCTCATGAGGTGGCAACTTCTGCCAGGCGAAGCGTTGTAAGCAGGGCCATGTAGCCCACTTGCGCCATCCGCTACGTGGCCAAGCAAACCTGTGTTTGGTTGGACGGTAGGGACAAATGGGCAAGGCATAGGGTAGAAGCAGTGGTTCCCAACCTTTCTGGGCCCCATAAAACACCGTTTAATATTCCAACATATTCACTGACCACCGTGCCCTAAACACATAATGTTCAAAATTAAAACTATGCTGCATGGTAGCACTGTTGGCTGCATACGTTGCGGAAGACGTTCAACAAGCACGGTAGTATCTGGAACACAGTTCTGCGGACCTCTCCCCGTGGCCTTTGTGGACCACAATTTGAAACCACTGGACTGGAGAATGCATGGGTTGATGCGGCACACAAAGAATTTAGAGTTGAGTGACCTTTCTGCCAAGTGGTACCGGTGGTGTCAGGGGTAAGCCTCTGTGCGGAAAGGGGTGCCCCCACAAAAGACAACGATTCCCCGTGTAGCCTTAACAAACTGTTGGGGCAAGTGCGGTTTGCGAGTAGCAGCTCCATGAAGGCCGACACGTCCCACGATGGGTTGGGTGGCCAGCACCACACCTGGTCGCCTTTGTCTCCCCAGTGACGATGTTAACACACCGCGTACTCACTTGAGGCTGAGTCGACCTAGGGGAGGATCAGGACCGTGAAGGGGTCGCCGGGTTCACACGGCAGCAGCGCGCTAATCACTACACTACCTCACCCCCACACACACGCGCACAGTAGCAGTGGCAGAGATGCTACTGGGGAGCCCGGTGACAGCTGCCCCTTGGCAACAAGCGGATGCGGAGATGCGATGCTCAACAATAACGAGCAACTGCCAAAGGCGGATGAGAGTGTGCGATTGTACCTGCTCACCTTTACACTGGCAGCCCGTAACACGCGGGTCTGCCCTGTGACCCCCTTCCAGTGAGCCTCTGCCACTTCGCATGGCCTCAGAGCGCACTTGGGGTGGCACCAGTGCTGCGGATACGTCACCCGCTGTCACCTCCAATTAGTGGCGGGGAATGTCGGCTGTTTTATTGTTTTGTTTCACTGTGCATGCTGCTATAAAACTCCCTTGTGTCACTTTTCTCATTTTAAATTGGATTGGCACCTAACTTGCTACATATGCTATAGCTCTAATAGAAACACACACATAAACCATATTTCTTATTCATTTAATTCTGAAGAGTTTTTGTTGTTTACTTGAGTTTTATTTTGCGTGCTGCGTGAGTATTTTTAATTGGAAAGCACTAATGTGTTCAGACCACCTTCTTTAATATCTGATCGCACCCGTGAAGCTAGGCATGCTTAGTGCCTGGTCAGTGCCTCGATGGGCAGTCACCCGGCGTGATGTGGGTGAGTGGCACCAGATGGCTGAGCAGAGGACACTGTGTCCCCTGGGCTGTGTAGAGTATGATGTGACTTGCGTTGTATGCAGTGGTAGTCGATACGCAAAGACATCTGGATGATGAACCCATGGTGGTGGTAATGGTTGGGTTGTATCGGAGTTGGCAAGTTCTCCACGTGGTTGTGTGGATTTTTTTATCCAGGTTCTCCATTTTTTTTTGTCTCCACATTAAGAATCAACATCACGCATTTAGAGTATTTGGCTGCTTATAAATGTTCTACTTGATAAGCAACTCCGTGGAGCTATCATTTGTGGCCAGGTCACTTCTGAAAAAAAAGAGCTGTATAACTCAGTGGGCCTTGCCTGGGAAAATAAAAACAAAAAATATTTTAGTTTTTTTCGTTTAGTATACATCACGAGGGTGATGATGAGCATCACACCACTGGTCGCGTCATTCGTAGAGGTAGCGAATTCTCCCTGGGTTGTTCGCCTGGCTATACAGCGAGGCAGCGGCAGGGTTCACGAGCACTTGGCGGTTAATCAGAATATCGAAAATTCAAATCGGATGGACGGTCCACTTGGCTTTTGGCTGGGTTCGGCGGCGGTTAATGTTTCAACAGCACGCGTACATACACGTGGCACTGCCGCGGCAGATTTTGAATCGTTGCTCGTGTCGTCGAGAGATTGGCCCCCACCAGTGGAATGTGGAATTTCCACCACAGGTCATTTCCACAAGTGAAGGCAGCCTGAGTTAAAACAAAAAAAATCAGCTTGCTAAGACAGACACAGTGTCACTTTGAAGGTAATTGGCCTATACTCTTTGGTTCTCTCGGTAAAGTCACGTAGGTATAAAATAAAATAAATCACGACGTTTCGGGCGCAACACAAGCGTCCGTCATCAGGTGGGACATTGGCCTACTCATTTCCAAGTACACGAGGGGATCGTGAACAAGCACTGGGAAGCAGACGGCGCTGAGTATTTTTACGCTGAGTGCACCTGCGGTGATAATCGGGGATGTCTGCTAGATTCGAAGCAAAAAAAAAGCCCCCCTCTGCAACAAGCGTCGAATGCACTGCTGCCGGGTCGGGTCGCCACCTTTGTATTCACCGAGTTCAACAAGTCGTGCCCGGTGCAAGAGAGAAGGACCGTGGGCAAAGTTGGCGAGGGCAACGTTTAAGGTCCCGCCGTTTTGTACAACCGCCATCGCAACGTTCCCATCGCGATGACGCCGCCTGCCGCCGCCGAGAGCTGTGTCTGCGAAGACGCACGACGTCTTGAGACTCTCCCCCCCCCCCGCCTTGAAGTGCTTGGGGGAGCCGCCGTGACGCGTGCGGCTCGTTGGGCCGTCCCGAAATGCATTATGCATTTGTTTCCGTTTGAAGCCGTCCGATAGCGAGCGAGTCGCGTGGAATGTGCTCATTATAACGTGTGAATAATGTTTGAGGTTACAAGGCTGCCTCCGTGCGTGCGGCTGTAGGATCTGGTAATGGCAGCAAGGCCAATCAAGTGCGTAAACACGCCTGTGGAGTGTGCCACTTCCACCCCCCCCCCAACCGTATGCACTGGGATCTGGTTGTTCCCCCCATTCCTATCAAGCGATCAATCACGCCCCAGTAACATCGCTGTGGGTTCAAGACTGTGGCCAATACAAGGGTGGCAGTGTGGTGCAGTGGTGCCACGTGTTGTCTCGCAGCAAGAAGGGGTCTTGGTTCGATTCCTGACCTGGGCGCCTTTCCGCGTGGTGTTTGTGTTTTCTCCCCCTGTTCTCTATAAGGGTTTCTTATGGGTTTTCCAGTTTTCTTCCATAGCTAAAACATCCAGTGTGATTAAGAGTTGGCCAATCATCCTAATGCAGGACTCTCCTGAAAAATAATCTTCAGGCTGAGTGTGGCTTTACCTGAGTAAATAAGTGATTTTGTTTTTACCATGCACGTCCCACTGAGCTGTAAAGCCCATTTTTCCAAGTGACCTGGTCACAAATGATGGCTCAACGAAGTGGCTCATCATGTGGACATTTATAGCAACCAAATACTCTGACACTTTCTTATAAAATGTGAAGGGGAAACCCGAAGGACCCGGAGAAAAATCCACGCGACCACGGGAAGAGATGCACGCAAACTCCAAATATACAGCAGGCGTCAGGGTTGGGATCGAACCCACGACCTCCTGCATACCAGGCGAGGGAGTTAACATTAACAAAAGTCAGGGCACACAAGGGATATTTAATTTATTTCAACAAATGTTCAAACTGACTTCCATTCGCATTCATGCATGACTTTTCTTTAGATTTTTTTTCAAATTACAGTGGGTGTAATTTTCGAATATTCATCAAGGATGTTGTCTCATTTCAATGCATTCAGGGTCCTTGCTCGAGTTGTGTAAACGACGGATGTGAGGTGATCCCACAGTAAGCAGATAAATACATATTATTAATGATAATCGATACAATATTAACTTAATATGTGTTAAAATAAATGAAATAAATAACCCTGTATATTACAACGTATTTACTTTTGCAGGATATATATTTTTTCTGAGAATCAAAACACAATTTCAGGAGGGTCTTGCCTCAAGACCTCGTCTGGCTAATTCAACTTCAGGCGTTATTCGAAATGAGAGGGGAAACTGGAGTGCCTGGAGACACCCCCCCCCCCTTCCCCACACGTATGAGGGGAGATGGCCTCACAAAGATCTGGCACAAGTTGAACTCGGAAATCGACTTTTTTGCTGTGCTGCCATCTCCTGGCCAACACACGGTCCCTGTGCGTTTGGGAGTCTCCAAAAACACACGCGAGATGCAGCGCCGACCTTCGCCTCCAAAACACTTGCTGCCACAAATGCATCACTTACAGATTGTAGGGGCGTTAGTGAAAAAACAACTGGCTAATCGCTTTGCGTAAAACACTGAAATGCTCCCACCAAATGGTGCGGTGGGCACGGCCTTCGCGGAAGCGCGCCACCGCCACTTGTTGCAGAGGTTCGCGGTTCGAAACCGCGGCCGCCCTGGTTAATACTGCGATGTGTGTATTAACCGCTTCACAGTGGACGGTAAACAAAATAAAATCCCGTTACGTCATTGTTAAAGAGTAGGCCACTTTGGGCAAGCATGTGTTTACATAACCCATCAGCCAAACCCCTGGCCTTCTGGGAGTGCATAGTTTCAGCCATACTGTACCGTGTTTCTATCAAAAACGAATTACTCTGGATGTAGCGGAGAGAGCCCAGTTGTGATCAAAGGCAGGAAAGGGATGCAGAGGAAAGAGAGAGCAAGAGAGAGAGAGGGCGAGAAAAGGGAAAATAAAACATTAAAGAGAAGAAAGAAAGAAGACTTGCCGGGAGAGAGTGCACATTGGAGTGAATTAACCAAGCAAGCAACGAGAGGAACCCAGGTGGTTACCTTCTGATAGAAGCCAGCGAGCCCTGCGAGAGGCCCACGGTGTCACCATGTGGCCAGCGAGAGGGACCCACGTGGTTACCTTCTGATAAGAGCCAGCGAGCCCTGCGAGAGGCCCACGGTGTTACCGTGTGGCCAGCGAGAGGGACCCACGACGCGACAGTGTGGCCAGCGAGCCCTGCGAGAGGCCCACGATGTTACCATGTGGCCAACGAACCCTGCAAAGAGGCCCACGGTGTTTCACCGTGCGGCCAGCCGGGTACCGTGCAGCCAATGAGCTCCACGAGCGAGGCCTGCGACATGACCGCGCGACCAGCGATGGGGACCACGCGACTTTGCTGTGCGTCACACCTGCATCAACAATGCTCCAAAAGTGGGTGGTGTGTGCAAAAATCCCAAGTCAAACAACAACAACAACCACAAGACAACTTAGATTAAGGCTATCAGTCTAACTCTGTACTACAGCAAACAAACATGGCCAAACCAGTAAACTTTTGCACCAGAAGCGGGGATATCTCAATCTGCCGGCGCGAGTGTGGAGCCGCACTGCAGCATCGTGGTTTGTGAAACACTGAAGACGCGCGCTTGCCTCATGAATGAATGATATCTACGTTGGCGTGCGTCTGTGCTTTTAGAGTAGGTAGAAGAGTGATGCTGCAAGTGGTTTGTACACGAATCTTGCCCGCAGTGCACATCATGACCTCTGGCTATTTTATATCTGAAGCCGCTTTGAACTTTTCCCCGGTCAACTCGGCCTAAAAATTGTGTCATTGGTTCACCGTGTCAGCATAATCACTCGGGAGACCACGATGTCCGTTGTGCTGTCTCCAGCAACTTCCCCTGTGCCCGTATCGGCCTTGACAGGTACGCATTTTGAACTTCTCTCGCACCGTATGTAACCAACCGTGCTAATCGGAGTTGCGGGGAAAGGACAAACTAAGCACAAAAAGGAATGACGAATGATGCCAGAGGTCCCATTCTATTCTCTTTCGCATTTATATCGCGCCCATTCACCCACCCCCGAAAGGCCAGCATGGTAAGGCGTGGGGTCAAACAGCCCCCACCGACTGGCGTGGCATGGGGTCGGCCTTTCATCGAGCGGTGGATTAACAAATGGCTGTGAACGATCCCAAGTATCGATGTTGCATCGCTGCAACTTGCTGACCACCGCCCCTCGCCCCTTTCCTTGACATCTGCGAAAAAGAGCTTCACAGCTCATTGGATAAGCCACTTCGTTAAGCCGTCAGTCGTGGCCAGGTGCCTTCTGAAAAGAGAAGCGCTCATAGCTTCGTGGGCTCTACCTGGTAAAATACAATAGTTTATTTTTACTTTTTTTTATTGTTTTTACGATTTGCTTTCCCTTTGCACTCCAGTCGTGTTTTCCTATTGTTTGTTGCTAGGAAGTTCTGACCCACCCCCGACGTGAACACCTGTGAAGCAATTGCTTTAAATCGCTCATCCCATTCCTCCAGTGTAAATAGATATTCTGATTTCTGGATTCCTCCTCCAGTCCGAATAAACATTCTGATCCTGTGCATGGATGCGCACGGGCCAGGAAATCCAACCGGGCGTTCACCCGCGTCGCGGTGCGGTGGCGTGAAGCGCTTCACCGCCGATGCCAGCTCTGTTAGGGGGGCCAAGCGTACATCATACACTGGGAGTGTCATGCTGCCAGCTATGGCTGCAAGTTTGCTCATACGTGTTCTGTATATCGTTTATTGTTAAATTTAAATCACAGTTGCTATGATGACTGTTGTTACATTGTTTTTATTGCTTTATTTTAGTGATTTGAAAACATATGGTTAATCTGAATTGTCTTATGGTTGTTGTTGTTGTTGGCTTGCACCACATTGTGATTTTTTCACACAGCGTTTTAATACTTTTTTGGCGGGGGGGGGGGGGGGGATATTGCTGGTTTATTCCAGGATGTTTCTGTTACTCGTCATCGCTTTGGGATGTTCTCTGTTCATATTTAGTTTGTTGCGGTTGCACCCGACTCAAGAGCCGCATGGCTCACAGGGCTATACCTAATCAATGAAACTTAATTCTGCCCCCCCCCCCGCTCGCACGTCGTGCCAGCCTTGACAGGCGCTCGCAACGTCACCTTGGTCGTAGTCTGTGAGATTGAACGCGAGATGTACACAACAACAACAACCGCCATTCGCCACTAAGTGGCGGTGACGTCACCACGACGCTTGTGCCAGGCCATGTGCACCTTGAGGCCACGTGAAGTGTCGAACGCCCGCTGGCAGGAGGTCACGGGGCAGACCCAGGTGCCACGGGTCGACTGACCGAGATGACCGAGATGTACGCACACACGCACAACACGTGTGCGTGTTTACGTTGGTCTTTTGGGTGTGTTGGTTTTATTTTAGCAGAGTTTCGTGTGTCGTAATGTGAAGAAGCCAAATGTGTTTGGGGTGGTCTTGCCAACCATTTTAAACACCTTAAACGTTTACATTAAAAAAACAATGACAATCGTTCTAATATATATTAAAACACAGTACACGTTTTAAAGATAGTTATTTTATATTGTCTTGTGTTAAGACTTTACGGTGAATAGATGGTTCTGTTTGCAGTTTTTTACAGATTCATATCTGGCGGGAGAGAAAATGATAACTCTTGTGCTTTGAGACAGGGTGATGTGCCAGCTTAAGTGAGCAATCCACATTATGGTGATACTCCCACTGTATTTCACGTACGTGCTGTGTGCGCGCGCGTGTATTCGCTCACACACACACACGAGGCAGCGAATATCCCTTTCATTATATTGTGCTGGAAACGAGCAATGCGGGGAGTGCTGTCGTGGAGCCAATTGCACTTGTGTATAAGTTATTAATGCAGATGCAGCCCATATGGCATGAGTAATGCATCGACTGGCAGAGTGACTAATGCATGGCCAAATCAATATTCACAGAACGCGTTCCACTTGAAATGGGGCATTGCATGGAGTGGCAGTGCCCTGGGGTTTTTTTTTAAAAGCCTGGAATAGTTAGGGGGGCCAAGCGCACTTACAGTGCGCGTGCCCCCCCCCCCTCCCTCGTAATACAGTTGTGATAATCCCTCGGAGTATTCGCAAGGGATTGCGTTCAGGAGATGATGCTCGCGAACAGCAAATTTTGCAGATATTGATATTGGCCTATGAAGGTAATTCATCTCTTTAATCAATTTTACTTAAATTATTATGTAAGTAAGCTGTTGAATACATGAAAAGTATCGTAATAACACATCTCTTTATCTCATCACTTTATCTGTCATCACTTTAACTCTTTTCACTTTCTCTCTTATCACTTCATGTCATCACTTTCTCATCACTTTATCTTGCATCACTTTCTCTCTCATCACTTTCTCTGTCATCACTTTCTCTATCATCACTTTCTCTCTCAACACTTTATCTCTCATCACTTTCTCTCTCATCACTTTCTCTCTCATCACTTTCTCTCTTACCACTTCGTCTCATCACTTCATCTCATCACTCTCTTTCTCATCACTCTCTCCCTCTCATCACTTTCTCTGTCATCAATTCATCTCATCACTTTCTTTCTCTCTCTCTCGTGTAGAGTTGCAAATGCGATTCGTGGATAGAACAAAATCGCGAATAGCAAGTTCGTGAATAACGAGGGGATTGCTGTTATTCACGAACTTCGTGGTCACACGTAGAACTGCCCCCCCCCCCCAGCCCGACTGAACACTGCTGGGGTGGGAGGCAAGCGTAACCCGTCTTGTTCGGAAATGACAACAATCACCTACTTCTGGAGTCCATTAAAACTATTTCACTATTTTTATTTCACCAGGTAAGGCACACTGAGCTCTGTAGCTCCTCTTCAGAAGCGACCTGGCAGCCAATGGTAGCGCAAACGTAGTGGCCTCTCATGATGTGGAAATGTACAGCAGCCAATACTGATTCTAAATGTGGAGGGAAAACCCAGAGGACCCGGAGAAAAATCCATGCAACCACGGGGAGAGAGACGCGCAGACTCCAAATATACATGTGTCAGGGTTTGGATCGAACCCGTGATCTCCTGTATACCAGGCGAGGTAGTTAACATCTCACCACCGTGGCACTTCTGTATCACTTCATAGGCCTCTCACCCAGAGGTGTGCAGCACTTACTGCAAGCCTTGTACTTCGTATCATATCCTTGTGGATTAGAAAAAAGTTTTGCTGGCTGGATTCATGGCAGCCTGGCTAGATTACTGGCATACGTCCACGTGTCCATGGGGCGGTGACGTCACCGCGCCCATCTGCTTGATGACCGAACCGCATCCGACAGTGTTGGGTCGGGTTCATGCACCGCACTGACATCACATCTCCCAACCCCCCACCTCACATACAAATGCGTGGGACGTGCTATCATACTAGGCAGATGCAACGGTCACGTCCAAAGGAACGTTCAGTTCAGGCTGCTGGTTACAAAGAAAATAAAGTCTTGTTTTTGGCCCCGCGGCTAGAATATGCCGCAGTGAGTGAAAAGCAACGCGGCAAACGTTCCGTAATCTATCCAGTAGAGCATCGTTGAGTCTCAAGACTTTTCTTGGGGTTTCTGGAATTGGAAAATGTTAACTCTTTCCTTTCTAGAGAGTGTTCTGCCTGGTGGGAAGAAACCCGAGTAGTCGGACAAGGAAAACTGCTGCCTACAACAACAACAGCACAGGTCTGCCAAGGCAGGTTATGAACCCACTCGCTGTACCGCCATTTCCTGGATACCTCTTGACCCAGCAGGGTTAGGTGTCGCACAAGATTAAATCTGCTTGGTCTACCAGATCTGTTTAACACGTAGGAGTAGGCTTTCACGACTAATATTATCCATCATTAAGGTTTATTTTGGGTTAGATTGCATAAATATAAATGTGTTGTTAAACCCGCCACCACCCTACACAGCCAATTAGTAAGGTTTGTTACGTAAACTAAAACGTGCCAATTAGTTACGAGCTCAGCACGCCGCTTGTGTGTTGTGGGTTTACTCTCCAACTCACTGGTGTGCTGAACTTGCAACTAATTGGCACATTTTGTTTTACGCGACAAACCTTACTCATTGGCTGTGTCGGGTGGTGGCGGGCTTAACGACACATTCATATTCACGCGATTCACCAGATCTGCCCCCCCCTTCCCCATAGCACGAGAATCGCAGGAGTGACCGCTGACCATGCCGAGACCATCGCTCACCACGACGTGACAGAACCTGAGTTCAAGCGCGTTTTGCGGCTCAATCCCGAAAGCAAAGTGATGACCTTATATTCTTAGGATTTTTCGGTAAAGTCACGTAGGTAAAAAATTTAAATTTAAATTAATAAAAGTAAAATAAAATAAAAATAAAAAATCACGACGTTTCGGAGGCAACACAAGCTTCCGTCTTCAGGTGGAACCGTCACAGCCACGACAGCTGTATCAAGTAAATGAGAGATTACAAGAGCTACCACTCCGTATATATAATGGTTGAAGAGGGGAAGGGCCAAGTACGGCACACTGATGACCTTAGCAGTGTTTTTGGGTCAGTTCTGCGACGCAGTCCTCCAAGTCACCTGACCACCTCGTTTTTGAATCGGCGCGTGTGAGCCATAGATCGCGTGAGTTTTTCGCTGCTCTTGGAAACTAATAACGAAGCATTGGCGTGAGAGAGATATGATGAAGCGGTCGTTTCCTCGTTGGCACACCTTCCGCCACGCTGTGAGGTTTGCGCTTTTGGTAATTTATTTGGTGAGTTAAAAAAAATGTTTTAAATGGATTGGGTTAAAATTACTTTGCAGTGTGCTTATTTTTCTTGAGAAACTGTAATGCAAGCCGTAAATCAAAACAGAACAAAACCTCACTGCAAGGTAACAATGATACAGTCTTAAATCAGATTTTATGCCCAAGCAAACAGCTTAATAAATGAGTTGAAAATTGCATATTTCAGAACTAACTTAGCATGGACCCATGCACACACATACGTGTGCGCATGCACTTAAACACTCAGACATATCACGGAGACACACACACACACACGCTCTAACAGATGTATACACGTGAAGGCAAAGGTCCCCCGTATAGGCTTTTCAGGCTGTTGAGTCAAGTGCTTCTCACGAGCCCCAACGAAGGCCGGCATGGTGTACGAGGCGATGGTGTGTCCAGCACCGTTCCCAACCACCTCTGTCTCCCGAGTGGCGACATTTTACACCCCGCATTAGGAACTCATCTAAGTTGACCATGGGAAGGCTCAGGACCGATTGACATATTGACGGTGAGCATGAATCGAACTCACCAGGTTGGTAGCGCAGTGCACTAACCTCTGTTACCGCCGCAGTAAACAACAACAACAACAACCGCCATTCGCCACTCAGTGGCTGTGACGTGACCACAGCGCCTGTGCCAAGCTGTGTGCACGTTAAGTCCATGTGAAGTAAAGTGCGCACACACATTGTGCGCGCGCTTAAGCACTCTCCGTGTCTGTGCTTTATTTGCAATTGAAATTGCATCATCAACTTCATGAACGCTGGCCTCTGGTTTGACTTTAACATCGGTGAGGCTCACGATGCACTCGTGACATCTGGCCCAACTCCTTTGTCAGTATTTGTTGCAATCGGCAATATGCCTGAAGTGCGCAGGAAAGCCCTGATTCTCCGCATGTCAGAAACATTTGCTGTACTGTATCCTTACAAGCACCAACGAATTTTCCCCATCAGCGAGTGTCTCTTTCCTGCCTCCCAAGTGGCTGGATTGCAGGCACCTCTGCCACCTGTCCTGACTTCTGTGGTCCTTTGTTCCCATCAGAACAGCTGCAGGTCATCCCACCAGCAAGTGTATGATGGCAGTGAAGGTCATGGGTAGTGATCCCCAGCCCCTAGAATCATCTATGGGAAAATAATATTAAATTAAATCCACTTTAACTTGCAGCCATTTTTCAATCCACTGCAGTACAAAGGACTCCCTATGCCACGTCATACGGAGCACGTGCCTGGCCGAGTGGCGTTTCTCCGTAGCTGCACCGGCAGTCATCCAAAAACTCTCTCCCACTGCTGCACAGCGGCATCCAAGCACCATCTGCCTTCAAGCAGCAGCTCAAAGCTCTCACCTGTCCAGGCTCTCACCTGTCACGGCTCTCACTTGTTCAGGCTCTCACTTGTTCAGGCTCTCACTTGTTCAGGCTCTCACTTGTTCAGGCTCTCACTTGTTCAGGCTCTCACTTGTTCAGGCTCTCACTTGTTCAGGCTCTCACTTGTTCAGGCTCTCACTTGTTCAGGCTCTCACTTGTTCAGGCTCTCACTTGTTCAGGCTCTCACTTGTTCAGGCTCTCACTTGTTCAGGCTCTCACTTGTTCAGGCTCTCACTTGTTCAGGCTATCACTTGTTCAGGCTCTCACTTGTTCAGGCTCTCACTTGTCCAGGTTCTTGTCTGTCCTGGTTCTCACCTATCCAGGCCCTGACCTATCTAGGCTCTCCCCTGTCCAGGCCCTGATTTGTCTAGGCTCTCCCCTGTCCATGCCCTGATCTGTCCAGGCTCGCATTTGAGGGACTTTGAGCTCTATCTCCACGCCTCCCGAGATCTCGATCGAACATTGAGACCTTTCGGTGAAATATACACATTTTTATAAATTTAGTTTTATCATGTTATTACGGAACCACACTTCGCAATGGAGGCGAGTGAGCCTCGTGGAAAATGCACGTGCCCATGGAACAGCGGCATTGGCGCCGGTCTATCCGACCGCAAAGCGCGGCTCCCCTGTATGTATGTATACATTGAACTTATTTCGCACCGTACGCAGCTAACGTACGCAGCTAACATACGCAGCTAACATACGCAGCTAACCGCGCTAATCGGAGGTGCAGGGGAAGGACAACAAACTAAGCACGAAAAGCAGTTCTGCCTAAATGAGTTTTCAATTTAGATTTAAAAGTGCATAGGCTCCAGTGGCTTCCTATTATCTGAAAGAAGAGCGTTCCAGACGGCCGCATGAGCCAACACTACCCGCGCCGCCAATTCCTGGGCGATATCACTGGCATCCACCAAGCCTCCACAGAGGCTATTGATTGGCTTCATAACCTCGATATCCACACTCTTATAATGCTGCAAATGTCACATTCATTGCCATGCGAAAGAATAAGTGCAGAATGGTGAAGGTAACTTTTGTTAAGCTGAATGGTGGACATATTACGTAAGAAGTAACGTTCTTGCAAGCCTGTGTGTGTTGGTTTCACTGTTTGTGTGTGTGTCTTTGTTTGCTCATGTGGGGAGCAGTAGTGTAGCGGTTTGCGCGCTGCGCTACAAGCCTGGCCTTCCGGGTTTGACTCCTGCTCACGGCCAACACCAGTGACAATTATTTGATCTGGTTCTGGGCCTCCCCTAGGTCGACTCAGCCTCAAATGAATACCTGGTGCAGGTTAAAAACATCGCCACTGGGAGACAAAGGCGGCCGGGCATAATGTTCGCCACCCATGCCTTTGTGTGCCATACCAGCCTTCATAGCTGCTGGCTCACAGCACTTGCCCCAAAAGTGTGTTAAGGCTACACGGAGAATCTTTGTCTTTGTACATATGTATGTGTATGCGTGTTTGTGCTTGTGGGACTCTGTCCAGATTCTTCCAGGATCTTTGAGCTCCTCGCACTATTCTACCTGCTTACACCCAGGATGTGTCGTGGGCAGGCCAGCCTGAATGTTTCAAGCTGGCACAGGTGTTGGCACACGGGGTTCCTTGTTTCGCAGGAATAGATCAGGGGGAGGGCGTAACTGTCATCGAAAAGACCCGGTGGTTTGTATGAAAGCGACCGGGTCGGGCAGCTTCCACGCATCATTATGAAGTTGATGAAAATACAATGCAGCTCACCTTTATTGAGGTGAGACATCTTCACGGATACGGGAATTCTGGTACCTTAATTGCAACCATCTCATTACTCACGGAGAGTTGAAGGGTGGAGTGTTCAATGGTACAAAGGACCCATGCAGGTATTTTGTTACTTATATTGGGCTCTTTTCAGCAAGCAAGGATGCATTGGCTGGGGTAATGTAGCCCGCATGACCTGCCACTGCACGTTCAAAGAGATTCTGTTTGGTTGGATGAATGGGGTTAAACGTACACAGTACAGGCTAGAGAAGAAATGGCCCGATTTAGTCCGGGCGGATTTGGAGCTGATTGGACTTGCCATTGACTGGAACCAGCGGTGACAACATCGGCCTCCGTGAAGGAGGCTCATAAAGGACGTTACTGGTCAGTTGGAGGCAGTCGACCCCCAACAGTAGCGGAGGGCAGAGGAGTGACGCTCACAACAATGAGCAGAGTGCAGGGCAGCTAAAACGCAGCAACAGTGTAAAATTCTCCGGGGGCGCAGGTGGTGCATCAATCTTGTTCATCCATGCCTCCTGCCGGTGAACTTTTGAAGCTTCGTGTGACCTCAAAGGGGACCGATCTTGGTGCAAGCACCATAATGGGCACTACCAATTCGTTTTTCGTGGTAACGACTGCTGTTGTTGTAAGTGTGTGTGTATGTACGGTTAAAAACCACAGCATAGTCAACTTTGTTTTGTGGAAGCCCTGAGTCAGTGATGGAAATCTCGTATTCCTTTAGAAGAGAGCAGTCCGTCGTACGCACAGAGTACCACGACACATTCTCGCGAATTACGTCGTATCAATAAGAGACACCTGTACTGGGACTTTGGTAAAACTGGCGCAGAGCAATAATTGGCCCGGGCATGAATGATCAATGAATACACGCTACATATTTAAGACGCGAAGCATTTGCTCGGTTTTTCTCACGTCGCTCGCCGACATGTTGGCACGGCGCGGAAAACACTGTCAGCTCGTCACATCCGCAGCCTTTTAAAAAATACCCACATCGACCTGGAGGAGATGCGCTTGACGAGCCCCCCCCCCCCCTTCCCGAGCCTCTCCTAAAGGCCGCGTGCACCGCGCCGGGGAAGAAAGAAGAACAAATATAAATAATAATTGACAAAAAACTTTAGCCACTTGTTGAGCTGTGCTCGCGTTGATGCCGCGTGAAAACGAGAAATGTCACCGACGTTGCGCGCGACTCTCTCGGGCGGGCTCCGTGATCACAGGCGCCTGCCAAGCAGGGCACAGCCGAGAACGTGAGTGGCAAAGTGGCAAAGTCGCGTGCGAGAGACGACGTCTCTCACGTGCGAAGCGAGTGCACACTTCTCGACGTCTGTACGAAAAAAAGAAGAAAAAAACGGTCTTATAATTCATTAGATGTTTCATTATAATTTGGCTTTATTCAGTTATGAGTAATGGGATCGATGTGTTTAATGCATGAGGCGAGGGATAAGCAGTTGAATTGCCCTTTATTGGAGCATTAGTTGCCCTCTGGTGTTGGATTAGACAGAGGCCTATTGCATTGACACTCATTGAAGTGGGCATGCAGGCCCATCTTCCAGGGCCTTTCCCTGGAGTGACGATGTCCGAGTGTGTGCGTGTGTGTGGTGACTGAGCAGCTGTTACAGAAGGGACGATTCTTCATCTTGTGAATACATGACTCCAATATCAAGCGGGATATACGTGGTCATAACTTTAGATATATGTATACAAATGTAACAATGAAATAAATAAATTCATGCCAGAAATGTCAGCATGCCCTTCAGAGCATATTGTGTGCTGTTTAATCGTACATATTTAGGTACAAAGAGCCCAGATGCGCCTGGGTCACTCGGGGGACTCGGGTTAAAGCTTTGCCCCTGTCAAAGCCAATGAGCAGTCACTGTTGTGAGGCTGGGTTTGAATCCTAGGCCTCGTGTAGACCCCTTGAGTCAGCATAAAGAATCTTCAACAAGGCTGGAGGAATACGATGAGCTACTTTTGTCAAAAATGTCCAGTAAATTTCGATTTAAAGCTTTCGTGACTGCAGGGATTCATCTTCTTGGTTCTTTCGGTAAAGTCACGTAGAAGTAAAAACCGCGTCGTCACGTGTCAACGAGCCGCACGTCTCGGACAGGTGACCACTGACGTCAGAAAAATAGCCCCGTTGTAGGCGTGGGAGGTTTCACACTTTTTAAGCAGATCGACTCCCAGCATCGAGGGCCCAATTCGGCAGACAGCCACCGAGTGAAGCCGTCCGTTGCACCTGCGCGGAGAGAGCAGATGCGCAAGTGCGTAAGTTTGACATCGTCAACGAACCACTCGGAGTTTTGGCTTGTGTGGTTCTTTGTTAAGTTAATTTTGCATTCTAAATGGTTCGGGACAACCTTGGCCCATCAGATAGATTTAACTTTATTAGTACATCCGATAACTGGACAAGGGACCGCCTCAGGTTTTTTGTATATATATTTAAAATGTAGAAGTGATCATTTTATCATGCTTTGTTTTCCTGGTGATTGCCTTTCGTTTGTTATAAGTACAGTGGAACTTTCTACAGTTTAGCCATTATGCAAACTGTCACCAAATCTATTTTTGGTCACGGCTTCTCATCACATTGCAAGTCACACCACTACAATTAATAAAACTCAACGATATGAAAAATTGCAAAGGGAAAGTGAAAAGTAAAAAACGATAAGCGTATAATCATCGTTGGCGCGCGGACACGTCGAACTGAACAATTAGCCATGGTTGAACCACTCCCCAATCCTTTATTCTAACTTCAGTTAAAAGATCATTATTCTGACTTATTATTGAGTTAGATCACGTAAATATGAATGTGTCGTCAAATCCACAACCATCTGACGCATCCAATTGATAAGGTTTGTCACCGAAAGAAAACGTGCCGATTAGTTACTACTTCAGCACACCAGTGTGTTAGAGTGTAAAACCGACAGCATTTACAAATTTGAGTTCGACGTTTCGCTGGTGATTACAGCCAGCTTCATCAGCTAAGAATGTCGTGAGTTTCACTCTCCAACATGCCGCTGCTCCCGAAGGAGTAACTAATCGGACACGTTTTTTTGCTTACGTGACAACCCTTTGCTAATTGGCTGTGCCGGGTGACGACGGGGGTGAGAGCTGTGAGTGTTTCACTGGAGACGAGGCCGCCTTCTCTTCCACTGCAACACTAACGACGGGGAGCGCATTGCCAGCCTTGGGCACCGGGGCCTGGCAGCGGCTAGGGGGAGGGTTACTGCTGCTGCTTGCTGCTGTTGCTGCTGCTGCTGCTTGCTGCTGCTGTTGCTTGCTGCTGCTGCTTGCTGCTGCTTGCTGCTGCTGCTTCCTGCTGCTGCTGCTTGCTGCTGCTGCTGCTTGCTGCTGCTGCTGTTGCTGCTGCTTGCTGCTTGCTGTTGCTTGCTGCTGTTGCTTGCTGCTGCTGCTGCTGCTTGCTGCTGCTGCTGTTGCTGCTGCTTTCTGCTGCTGCTTGCTGCTGCTGCTGCTGCTTGCTGCTGCTGCTGTTGCTGCTGCTTGCTGCTGCTGCTTGCTGCTGCTGTTGCTTGCTGCTGCTGCTGCTGCTTGCTGCTGCTGATGTTGCTGCTGCTTGCTGCTGCTGCTTGCTGCTGCTGTTGCTTGCTGCTGCTGCTGCTGCTGCTTGCTGCTGCTTGCTGCTGCTGCTTGCTGCTGCTGTTGCTTGCTGCTGCTGCTGCTTGCTGCTTGCTGCTGCTGCTGTTGCTGCTGCTTGCTGCTGCTGCTTGCTGCTGCTGTTGCTTGCTGCTGCTTGCTGCTGCTGCTTGCTGCTGCTGTTGCTTGCTGCTGCTGCTGCTGCTGCTTGCTGCTTGCTGCTGCTGCTGCTTGCTGCTGCTTGCTGCTGCTGCTTGCTGCTGCTGTTGCTTGCTGCTGCTGCTGCTGTTGCTTGCTGCTTGCTGCTGCTGCTGTTGCTGCTGCTTGCTGCTGCTGCTTGCTGCTGCTGTTGCTTGCTGCTGCTGCTGCTGCTTGCTGCTGCTGCTTGCTGCTGCTGTTGCTGCTGCTTGCTGCTGCTGCTTGCTGCTGCTGTTGCTTGTTGCTGCTGCTTGCTGCTGCTTGCTGCTGCTTGCTGCTGCTGCTTCCTGCTGCTGCTGCTTGCTGCTGCTGCTGCTTGCTGCTGCTGCTGCTGTTGCTGCTGCTTGCTGCTTGCTGCTGCTACTACTACTACTGCTGCTGCTTGCTGCTGCTTGCTGCCGCTGCTTTGCGTTTGGAAGTAAGAAATGAAGAGTGAGTGGAGAACTGTGTATTCAGGCGGCAATGTGAATAATACAGGAGGTTCTGAGAAGGTCAAGAGATGTGTTGTGTTTGCAGATATGGGTTTTATGAATTACATAAGCCACTTTGCTAGAGTAGAGAGCTCAACTTTCACATTAAGAGACGGGTGTGAGGCGTTTGTGTTGCTTCATAGGTCAGAGAGCTGGACTTTAACAAAAAAAAAGCTTTTAAGATTAAGAGACTGTAGAGACTTTAAAAAAGCAACTAAACAGACAATCTTTTGCCTTTGAAAAAATGTGCATTTGCAGGATGCTAGGAATTTCATGGCAATTTTTTTTTTATTATCAGTTAACCCGTGGCAGGGAAGCAATGTTTAACACGTAGGTTTTCGTAAGTGGACTTCTCCACAAATCTGTCTGTCGCCTGATGAAGCTAGTTGTAATTACTGGTGAAACGTCGTACTCAGATTGTAAATGTTGTGCCTTGGCTCTCCAAAACACCGGCGTGCTGTACTAGTGACGAATTGGCCACGTTCTGTTTACGTGACAACCCTTACTAGTTGGCTGTGTCGGGTGGTGGTGGGTTTAACGACACATTTATATATTTACGTGACATAGCTATAACTCAAGATCTAGATGATCTTGACCAAGATCAACGATGCAACCACAGGAGAGACCATCACTTAAATTGCTCCAGATCTCACAAGCGTTTCACAGCAAAGCCCCAAACTCCAAGGTCTCATTTTACAGTCTTCCACAATCTCGCCTCAGCTCTCCCACTTAGCGACTGAACTTTGGGTGCCACTGAAATGTACGTGTCTTTGTCCTGCCCTCTTGCCCGTTGCAACCCCACGTCGCATTGATCGCAAGGCCCCCCTTCCGTTTGCATCTAAAACATACTTTCTTGCTGAGTGATTTTCCAGACTTCCACGATACATACGCCAACTGTCCTTCACGCGACCCCCACCCTGTTAAGTGAAAAAATCTCGACGAATGCCGTCAACTTCGGTCATCAATCTCCCCGTCTCCAGAGTAGCAACAACACCACAGGCCACGCCAAGGGCCCTCTTCAGGGCCAAGCAGCGACGTGCCAGATCGGACTCAGGACGAGGAATCCTCCGACTAAACATTGAGGGACCCTCCCGGGCGAAGTGGTCATCTGACTTGACCACCTGAATGTGAAATTGTGGTTGTCGCTCTGCGTCTGCATCAGGTTAAATCAATTACACGATTTAATGACAGGTGGAGTAATGAATTAATTTACCGCGGTTGTTTTTTTTTACAACGACAATTCCTCATGTAAATGAGCAGATTTATATTTAAGATCTTTGCCCCCGTGGATTTAATTAAGGCGTGCGACGAGATCCCCAGATGTCTCACTCGTTTGTAAGAATTCCACGAAGGCGTCGTCTGTTGGAGTGACGTTTCAAGTTACACACGTTTGGTGACAACGAAAAAAGAAAACGTCGTATAATAAGCGAAGCACAAAACATTAACGGATGCATCTGATGACAAGTGATAGCTCTCTCTACTTCATCGACCCCCACCTCCAGCCGCGTGTTTATACATTTATTTACTATCGACCTGCTCGTTCAATATCTTTAAATCAAAAGCCTTGCAGGGGTTTTTTTGTTTATTTCTTTAAATAAATAATTTAACATCACCACGCTATATCGCAACGGTGTGCCCATTCGTAGCTTGTTCAAAGAGCAGGAGGGGGGGGGGCTGTTGGATTCAATAAATATATGAACAGGAGGCAGGTGCATTCAGTACCCACAAAGATTGTTTTCGCGGACAGCTGCCTTACCGGAGGCTATGGGGCCACGCGGCGGGAACGTCCTCCACGTTACGTGCGCGCCAGCGCGCTCCAGTGTCGTGAGAGCTCCAGCGCTACATGCAGAGCGGTTGGGACCCAAGTTGTGGTCCGCAGGCCAATGTTGGTGTCCGCAGGGTGGCCCTGTGTGGCTTGTCAGATGCTGCAGTTTCGAATTGTTTACGTTTGGGAAAAAACGTAGCATCTGTGTGCGGTGGTCCTGCAAAAACACTATCCCACCCAGCACCACCACTATCCCACCCAGCACCACCACTATCCCACCCAGCACCACCACTATCCCACCCAGCACCACCACTATCCCACGCAGCACTACCACTATCCCACCCAGCACTACCAGTATCCCACCCAGCACCACCACTATCCCACTCAGCACTACCATTATCCCACCCAGCACCACCATTATCCCATGCAGCACCACGACTATCCCACCCAGCACCACCACTATCCCACCCAGCACTACCACTATCTCACCCAGCACCACCACTATCCCACCCAGCACTACCACTATCCCATGCAGCACTACCACTATCCCACCCATCACTACCACTATCCCACCCAGCACCACCACTATCCCACCCAGCACCACCACTATCCCATGCAGCACTACCACTATCCCACCCATCACTACCACTATCCCACCCAGCACCACCACTATCCCACCCAGCACTACCACTATCCCACCCAGCACCACCACTATCCCACCCAGCACCACCACTATCCCACCCAGCACTACCCCTATCCCACCCAGCACTTCCACTATCCCACCCAGCACCACCACTATCCCACCCAGCACTACCACTATCCCACCCAGCACCACCACTATCCCACCCAGCACTACCACTATCCCACCCAGCACTACCACTATCCCACCCAGCACTACCACTATCCCACCCAGCACCACCACTATCCCACCCAGCACTACCACTATCCCACCCAGCACTACCACTATCCCACCCAGCACTACCACTATCCTAACCATCACCACCACTATCCCACCCAGCACCACCACTATCCCACCCAGCACTACAACTATCCCACCCAGCACCACCACTATCCCACCCAGCACTACCACTATCTCACCCAGCACCACCACTATCCCACCCAGCACTACCACTATCCCACCCAGCACCACCATTATCCCACCCAGCACTACCACTATCCCACCCAGCACCACCACTATCCCACCCAGCACCACCACTATCCCACCCAGCACCACCACTATCCCACCCAGCACTACCACTATCCCACCCAGCACCACCACTATCCCACCCAGCACTACCACTATCCCACCCAGCACCACCACTATCCCACCCAGCACCACCACTATCCCACCCAGCACCACCACTATCCCACCCAGCAGAACCACTATCCCACCCATCACTACCACTATCCTAACCAGCACTACCACTATCCCACCCAGCACTACCACTATCCCACCCAGCACCACCACTATCCCACCCAGCACCACCACTATCCCACTCAGCACCACCACTATCCCACCCAGCACCACCACTATCCCACCCAGCACCACCACGATCCCACCCAGCACCACCACTATCCCACCCAGCACCACCACTATCCCACCCAGCACCACCACTATCCCACCCAGCACCACCACTATCCCACCCAGCACCACCACTATCCCACCCAGCACCACCACTATCCCACCCAGCACCACCACGATCCCACCCAGCACTACCACGTGCTCACCCGGCATCACCACAAGATCACACACCGCTTCCCAACCAAATGCAATCATGGAGTAATGGCGAGTAGCAGTAACGCTCGTATTTGGAAATATCCTCTTCCTTTAAGTAAATTGCATTCGGCGTGGCGTTATTGCCGAATTAATGTTCCGTTGCTGCGCGCAAGTGCATTTGCACGTTTGCCAGCAGGCCTGCACAACTGGTAAAAACAATCGCCTCGTCCTCCCAGTGTTCCTCGCTAATCCGGTGCTGCGAGGAGACGCCGCAAAGCTGCGAACATTTCCCTTCCCCTTTGTCTCTTCCCTCTGTGGAGTTGGTGCAGTTAAAGCCTCCAAATGCTCTCAAATCCTCGGCCGCGTTGCGCCGCCCAAGGTGCAGCGCACTATACAGTGCATGCTTTGAAAGCCGCTGTGGTTTGGTTTGGTATGATTATGTTGGGGCTCTGTGTGTGATGGTGGTGACCTTGGCACCAGGTGAGTGATACGCCGCTAGAGGAAGATGATTGTTGTAGATGCAACCCCTGAAGATAAGTATCTCTTATGTTGTAGACACCTATATTTTAATGGATTGCCCAAACATAAACGAATTAATTTTTTTTAAATGTACTTCAGCAGGTACGGCCCACTGAACTATAGAGCTCTTTTTCAGAAGCCACCTGGCCAGTAATGACAGCTCAACAATGTGACATCATTATGTGGAAATGTAAAGCAGTCAAATACTCTAAATGCACGTTTCTAAATGTGGAGGGAAAAACCGGAGGACCCGGAGGAAAATCCACGTGGCCACAGGGAGAGAGACACCGCAAACTCCAAATTTACGGGTGTCAGGGTCAGGATTGAACCCACGAACCTGTATACCAGGCAGGGGCGGTTTCTTCATTAGGGCGATTGGGCGACGCACCACCAATGTCATTCAACCACAGAGTCACGCTAGCCGTCACTGTGCCTCTGGATATAGTCCAATCAGCGTCATGCTACGTTCTGTGGAGTACCGCCTCTTTTTAGGCGATTTCCCTCCAGCTGAGAATCGCCCCGAGTGGTCCCATAGACTTACATTCAAAGATGTTTTTTTTCGAACGGGGGCGCTGCAATGCATTCTCTATGGCTTCCGGGAGGGCTCGCCCTAACGTGCTTACGTCATCATACGTAAGCACGTTTCATCCAACAATATAATTTGTCGCCACCTAGTGGAATCTTTAATAAAATAAACTTGAGTGTTTTTTTTTATAGTGAGTATAGAAACAAACAAGATGTTTTGTAAGAGTCACTTTATTTTTCATTAATATTAAAGAAGTGAAGTTGCCTTTACATGCTTAAGCTGTTAATTTATCCATTGGATGGGTGGACCTTATCCTTATCAATCATCCAGACATTTGCCCCCCCTGAGAGATTTTGCAGGAGCCGCCACTGATACCAGGCGCGGTAGTTAATATCGCAACACCGTTAGGCCCTCGCCATAACAATATAGGACCACAGAGCTTGGTTGGGCAATGGTGCGCTCCGATTATGACTGCATTCCGGCCTGGCTGTGTGGTTCCCTGCAATAGGGCGCCACGGTAAGAGCTCTCTAGCGTTCTGCGATGCAGTTTTGCATGAACTGACTCTGTTAACGTGTAAAACATTACCACTGCGTCCCGGGCCAGCCAACGCGAGGCTGAATATTCGTCATTCAGGAAAACTAATTTTCAGATGATCTTCAGGCGTGCTATAATGACAACTGTAGATTGCCACTGCAATGCGGTGGACCGTCTTTGTTCGATGGTTGGCCAAAAGCCACTGCTGCGAGGACTTTGCGCGTTGGTTTACGCTCCTTGACGAGACAGGTCTTTGGCTCCAAGTCTCTCCACCCAGTCGAATCTGGAGCTTTTATCTTCGTTTCACTGAACCCCCCCCCCCCCTGCGTCCTGCCCCCCCCCCCGCGCCCCCTCTTAACTTGAATGCGTCAAGTTGAAGTTTCCTTTTTTGATCTTTTGGCCACTTTTTTTTATTACACGCATTTATTTAACTCACTTTGTTGTTGTCGTATCCTCAAATCTTGTAACTCAATTTTAACCCACTTCCCAATGTAGTATCGACTGCAAACTTGGTATACTTATGACATACTGATGACAATACTATATTATATAATTAAATATGAAATATATATTTTAAAACCATATTTTTTATATGTTATGTTTTGGCTTGGGTCTAATTGTCCACACTCAACTACGTTGACTGTAAATCACCAGGGCCCCTTACGTTATGGCAAGCTTCGGGGTCACTTCCTGGAGTCGTGGAGTTCTGCCATTACCAGTACGGTGCATTTCATTAAAGCGTGTTTTTTTTTTTACTATTTTTAAATATTACTTGTTCCTTATCGGGTTCGGCTTTTCCAGAGTCACGATCGTAATTTCAACCGCTCACTATCCCTGCGTATGCCCGATGAATGTGATGTAGTCCACCGTTGCTCATTTGAGCAGGTGAGACTGTGATTACACTGGTCAACACACTTTTTCTGGCATAAGGTATTCCAACGGTTTCAAGGTAATGTTGGGGTGCTGATTCCAAATCTGGAATCAGTTTTTGTCTATCACATCAGTTTTTGAGATATCAAATATTGCATTTTCAATAAAAACTGCAGAAGAAAAATATTAAATAAATGTGGATATCTACATAAAATGATATTATAAACACACTATCCTAAAAATACAGCACCATATTTTAACACTAAAGCAGTCACTGACTCGCAACAACTCGCAATCATAAGTGACAGAGTTAATTTCGGGTAAAATCAATGAAAATGGCGTATGCCGATAGCATAAAAATGAGATGTGATAGAGCAAATCTGAGATCAGATTTGGAATCAGCACCCTGAAATTAGTCTAAAACAGCTGCAAAAGTCCAGGCCAGAAAAAAATGTGTTTTTTTTTTGTTGACCAGTGTTATTAACCCTGATGTGCACATTGGTAGAGAGTGCCTGAGACATGGTGTAAGGAAATGAATGACGGTTCGAGGGCATATCCCTGAATAGTTGCGTGTGAATGCACGGGAGCATTGCATGTGTACGTAAACATTTAATGCGCAGATAAGTTAATGGGTAGAAACGGCACGTTTTTTAAAACGCAAATTGAAATGTAAACTTAACAAGAATGCAAATTGGCGACGGCTCGAGTGGCTGGATTAATCGGATAGTAAGTTGAAGTGTACATTCACATGCATTATTAAGTGAGGTTGTTCTTAAGTGTTGTAATTATAACCCTCGTGTGAAAAATAGACGGAAATCCAGCCAACAAATAAAATGTACAGTGAGCGGGGGGGAATTCAATAATATCCTTGAAAATAGAAAAGGCCAATATATAAATAACTGTGTTATTGTCTCTATCTTTGCGTGTCTTGAATGATGCTTTTGGAAATTGAAATTGCTTTTGTTGTCACTACAAAATTGCATCGATTTGACCCGCTCTTATGAAATTTAGTTTTTTTCCTGGCCGGTTGCAAAGGCTGCAGCTTGCAAAATGTTTTTTTTCTTTCCCTTTTATCAACTTATTAACTTTAAAAATCCATATCCAGGCACCAACGAGCGAGCGGTCACTGCCCGCGAGTTGAAGGCGCATCGGTTCGAACCCAACTTCCCATTCGAAGGCCAGAAACGTCACCAACGCACCAGCCGCAATTTGTTGCGGAATTACAGGATCGTAAGTGGGAACTTTATTCACAACTGGAGGAATCCGATGGGCTATGAAGCTCTTTTTTTCACAGATGTCCAGTTGGGGTACGGGGTCAGAACATGACAACAATGCAAAAGTAAAGGAAAGGTGAGGAAGTCGCTAAAGAAATATAGTAAAAACAAATAAACCACATAAATACAAATTGCTAAAATTAATATCAATTAGATTCGAAGCTTTCGTGACTGCAGGAATTACTCTTTGGGCTTTTCGGTAAAGTCACGTAGAAAATCAAATCAAATAATAATATAATACGACGTTTCGGTTGCAACACAAGCAGCCATCATCAGGTAAGAATGAATGATAAAACACAGACACGGAAACAACATATGCAGACACACATGTAGAGAGAGACGCATGTGTGTCTGCCTATGTTGTTTCCATGTCTGTGTTTTATCTTGGTGTGTGTCTCGCTCGGTGTCTTTGTGTGTGTCTCTCTCTCTGCATGTGTGTCTGACTATGTTGTTTCCGTGTCTGTGTTTTATCATTCATTCTTACCTGATGATGGTTGCTTGTGTTGCAACCGAAACGTCGTTATTATATTATTATTTTATTTTATTTTCTACGTGACTTTACCGACAGAACCAAAGAGTAATTCCTGCCGATGTTTCAACAATAAATACGTAACGCCTCTCTCGCCCCTGACTGAACCACGTCGTTGCGTGGAGCGAGTTCGATGGTCCTTGGCCCAGTCACCAATCAATGCACACACACACACACAAAACATCATGTAATTGTTTTACAAAGAGTTTGGCACAAAGACGTACAAAAACAACAACCGCCATTCGCCACTAAGTGGTGGTGACGTCTCCACGGCGCTTGTGCCAGGCTATGCGCACTTTAAGGCCACGTGACGTGTCGAACGCCCGCTGGTAGGAGGTCACGGGACAGACCCAGGTTCCATGGGTCGACTGACTGAGATGACTGCCCCTACTGTGACAGCCTGCTGTGTTTTAGCCGCCCGGCGCTCTGCTCGTTATTGTGAGCGTTGCTCCTCTGCAAAGACATGAATACATGCAGACAAAGCCAGACATACATGCCTTCGCATGCGCACGCTATTGATGAGTTCTCTGGAGCCTTTTCAATGTCTGTGCAGCGCACGGCAGAAAACTCAAATCCAGTCAAACACGAGCCGAGGCGAACGAGTGCGGTGCGTTGCTCGGCATGTTTTCCGCACGGGGTTTGTGTGAAATTCAAAAACGTTGCACGGAATTTACATGGAGGAGGGTGGGGGTGGGGGTGGACTCATACCAGCCGTTACAGAGACGCTGCCGAGATCCTGCCATAGAATGGGCCCCATCGAGACCCTCCGTGGCCGCTGTGTTCACCGCTGCGCCACCCGAGTTTGATTCGCGGCTAATATCTGAACCAGCTCTCCTCCTCCCCCCGATCATTCTTCAACCCGCACGAACCGGCGTGGAGTGTGGTCTGGTCACAAACAACCCCTGTGACAGCAGACACGCCATGGGGAGAGGACTTCGTCCTTCAGTGGACTGACAAAGAGCTGTAATTTGTTATAAATGATTTAATGACACTGTAGATTGTCCTCTACAGGCTGGGGCACACCAGTGCAGACGAGCGTTGTCCCATTACTCAATTGAGCAGGGAGACATTTTAACTTGGATCCGCGATTAAGCCAGCTTTGCATGTGAAGTGAACGTGAGATTTTATTTGTGAAGATAATTTTTATTTCCAACTTTTTTTTTTTATTTTACCAGGTAAGGCCCCACTGAGCTATCTAGCTCTTTTTTTTACGGAAATGACCTGACCACAACTGATGATAGCTCAACGAAGTGGCTTATCACGTGGGAAATGTATAGCAGCCAAATGCTGGAAACGCACGTTTCTAAATATGGAGGGAGAAACCGGAGAACCCGGAGAAAAATCCACGCTACCACAGAGAGAACATGCAAACTCCGAATATACAGGCGTTACGCCTACGAGGATCGGAGAGATGTAAGGTGTGTAAGTGATTCTGTTGTTGTCTTCCGTTGCCATTCTCCAGCACAATGAGAATAACATTGGTTGTGAAAATCTACACAGTATAAAAAAACGCAGGCAGCCTCCCCTTACGCAGAGTGCAGGAGCACTTCATATCATGGCCTCCGTGCGATCAGATTGTGACGGTGCTCACACGAGTGGAACGTGGTGTTTCAGCACATGGCAATATTTCGGGAATTACTGAACGCGTAGTGTGGTGCCGTGTGATGTAGCGAGTAGCGTAGTAGTGCGGTGTAGTGTGTGGGGTGGTGCGGTGTTGTGAAGTGAGTAGTGCAGTGTGTAGTGTGTGGGGTGGTGCAGTGGTGTGTAGTGAGTAGTGCGGTGTAGTGAGTGGGGTGGTGCAGTGTGTAGTGTGTGGGGTGGTGCAGTGTGTAGTGAGTGGGGTGGTGCGGTGTTGTGGAGTGAGTGGTGCGGTGTAGTGAGTGGGGTGGTGCAGTGTGTAGTGAGTGGGGTGGTGCGGTGGTGTGGAGTGAGTGGTGCGGTGTAGTGGAGTGTGTGGGGTGGTGCAGTGTTGTGTAGTGAGTAGTGAGTGGTGCGGTGCAGTGAGTAGGGTGGTGTGGTGTTGTGGAGTGAGTAGTGCGTGAGCAGCGCCATACGCTGGCCCAGTTTCCCCGCGCCCCCCGCCGTGCCGAGCCGAACGTGCCCAGGCTTGAGGCAGTGCCTCTGTGCGTCCCAGCGCTGTACAGCAAAGTGGGACGGTGCCTATTAATAGAGAATTCTGCATGTATAAACACAGTGTGCAAGCAGATACATGCGAGCGGGTTGGTGCTATATATATAAGCATATACAAAGACAAAGATCCTCTATATAGCCTTTAACAGACTATAGGGGCAAGTGCTGTTGGTGAGCACCTATGGAGGCCAGAATGGTACATGAAGGGGAAGGGTGGCGAGCAGTACGCCCGGCCGCCTTTGTCTCCCCAGTAGCGATGTTTACACACCGCACCAGGTACTGATTTGAGGCTGAGTCGACCTAGGGGAGGCCCTGGACCGGTTCAGATAATCATCACCGGTGTTGGTAGCCGTGAGCGGGAATCGAACTCGGGTCGCCGGGTCCGTAGCGCAGCGTAGCGCTACAGCACAGCGACACAGCACAGCGACACAGCACAGCGACACACACGAACAGTGACAAAGACAAACAGTGACACGCACGCTTATTGTTCATAACACAGGCAGCGGGGGGGCAGTGGCCACGCACTTCACCACTGAGCCTGGTGCCCCCTCAGCCCCTGCTGGCACATCCTCGCCATCGGTGACGTTTCCTCCACCCGAGCCCGTGGCCCTCTCCTGGTGCTGTGCACCCTAACCACGAGCTCACGGTGCGGTAGCGTGGCCCTGATCGGTTACTGGGGAGGCAAAGGTGGTCTGGCATCATACGATTCCCCCCCCCCCCACCCTATACGCGCATGCCATGGCGGCCTTAGGATGGTACATGCCACAATTTTTTTTATTGATGCTTCCATGACCGGAGAAAACCATCAGCCATACCTGTCAACCCCTTATCAGTGCCCTACCTTATTTACAGACCAATTCAGGCCTTATTGGTCACCCCGTGTCCTTATAAATCTCACCGTTCATCCTACAAAGTACCATCACAATGGAGAAACACAAACAAATAGACCAAAAAAATTGGACCTGAAGACCCAATTTCCCCGTACAATAATTTGGGTAAATGTGATGGGTTGACAGGTATGCTCACCGAGTCTCAAGACTCTTTTTCAGGATGGTCCTGTCAAGATGTTCTCAGTCAGGGGTGATGCTGCTGCTGCTGTGTGTCACCCCAATTGTGTTTTCTGCAGTTCAGGATGTTTTGGTCGATACCAGTTCCATTGCACGGTGGTTTTTTTTTGTTTTGCCCTGATAACAGCTCCGTGCCTCAAGTCTAGGGCTGAATTGGAAATCTGTGTGTCTTTTTGTACGTACGGTGCAAAGATTAAGTTTGGATGGCACCGTGGGTTATAATGCAGAATACCGTGGGTGCAGAACCTGCTCGGGCATCAACGCAGCCCACGGTACATCCGTGGTTCCTAATCCCCCCGCTCCCCCCCCCCCCCCGCTTTTGTTTACCCCTTTCCCTGCTCCTCTTTATCTCCATCATTGTTCTAGATTCAAAGAATAACGACAGCAGACATGTTCAGAGACAATGACGTTCACGCAATACGGTCATGCCGCAAACCCGATGATGCAGTACGCACACCACGTGACTTCCCCAACAATTACGCGAGAAATCTTTCCTCTCGTCCTTCCCCCTGCCTCCCCGTGGAAGCTGTCACGGTCCCCGCTTGGGAGGGGGCAGTGAGCCCAAATCCCCCTTACCCCAACCACTTCATCGATTAGCTGAGCCTTCTTTTCCCGGAGTTTGTTGAAGGATCTTAAAATCCTTCTCTCACCTTTCTGAAGAGATGCCGCGACTAATTATTTTATTATGTTTTATTTTATTATTTTATTATTTCCATTCTATGTGACTTTACCGAAAGAACCAACAAGATGAATCCCTGCAGTCACGAAAGCTTTAAATCGAAACCCAACCACTTCGTTAAGCCTCTGGCGCACCGATCTCGGGAGGATTTTGCTCTACGAGTTCCTGTTCTCCCCCACCACACACCCTCTGCTGTGGACCAGGGCTTGGTACCGGGATTGCGATGAGTCGCAATGAAAACTATTTAAACAATTACAAAAATTGAGAACAGTCACCCACCCACCCCTCCCCGCCATAGGAATGTGGAATTCCCACAAACGGCTCATAACCAATAATTGAGATGAGCACCGACCCACGTAAGTTTTCACAGACGAGCCCTTGGTATTGATTTTGCAGTGTTCTGTTTTTTATCTAAATTGAAAACAGATTTTTTTTTAAACTGCTTTTTTGTTTTTAGTTTGTTGTCCTTCCCCCCCCACACCGCCGATTATAACGGTTGGTTCCGTACGGTGCAAACGAATTTCAACTACATACATACATTTATGTGGTGTAGCTGTAGCTACATCTTGCTCTCACAGAGCCAGCCCCTCACCCGTCCATCTCCTGCTCGGCATCATTTATTAACACTCTGTATGCAAATGCACCACGGGAAAGATAACGCTTCATTAATTTTTTACTGCGGTAAACCACAATAAGTGGCAGAAAGGAGGCTTGAGTAGTATGCGAAACCTCTACCGTTTTAAACAACAACAACAAAAAACCCCAGGCAGATCAAGTGCTTGGTATCCACATATTGATCCGAACATGCATGTCGAAAACTTTGTTTGCGTTCGTAACTTTTGGATATATGCACGGCTGGGTTGACTGTACATCGCCGCATCCGTGAATACGACCTCACGACTAGCCACTGCCACCCCTGGAATATAGCCTGGCCACCACGAACACCTGTCACGGATTTTGAGGTCATCTTCATCACCCCCCCCCCCACCTACGCCACTGCCACCGAGATAGGGGAACTGCACACAATGGGTTACAAATCCCCTGCTGCTAAATGGCCTAAAGCCAGCACTCCCACAAACTAAATTGCATCACGCGCTTTCACATGCGAATCTGCGGCCGTCTGGAACGCTCCTGCTTCCGATATTAGGAAGCCACTGGAGTTATACACTTTTAAATCCAAGTGGGCCTTATTTGATGAAAAAAAAATTGTTGAGTTCAAAAAAATGGACTGGCTGAGATTGGGAATCGCGACTGCGAGTCGATGAATGGCCAGGCCAGCACCCGGACCGGTTCACATAACTCCGCTGCACTTCGCTCTACAAACGATTTACATTCTGGCAAAGTATAAATGCGTTTGTCATGTGTACTTTTTACATGTAGACATTGATACGTATGTGGCACACATTCCCAAACGTTAATGACCCACATCTAAAATTGTGAATAAATGGCTGCCGTCTATGCAAATCATTTCACCCTTTTAATGAGATGTGATAATTATTATTATTATTTAGTCATTGTTTCCCAATTGAGTAATCTATCAAATTTGGTCCACAACGCCAGCATACAATGGCCTACTCGTCGAACGACGTCGCAGCATCTTTAACAGATGCTGCGAGGCGGCGGGTGCGGATATATTTTTTCACGGTTAATACACCTGCGGAATTAACCAGGGCGGCCTTCCCGATTCGAAACCGCGTACATCAGCAACAATGCCGTGGCCGTGGTCACGGGACGATGGATCTCACCGAGTGCTGTTGAATCGCGATTGTCTTAACGGTGACGAGCAGCGTTCAGGGTGAGCACCCGGCACGTTGCTCTTGTCTGATGCCTCCCTAAGGGCACCCCGGGTTTTACGCGTGGCACTGTGGTGGCACTCATGCCTCGCAGCAAGAGCAGTTGGGTTCGATTCCCAACTCCGGTGCCTTTCTTTGCAGAGATTGTACATACCCCCCCCCTCTCTTCTGCGTGGGTTTTTCTCAGTGTTCTCTGGTTTCTTCCCATAGCTGAAAATTTTAAAAACACCACGCAAATGGTATTGGCCGTGAAAATTACCCAATTGGGATTACACGTTGCCAAATTGCCCCCTTCCAACGAAAACGTGGCAGGACTCTCCTTTCATTAAAGAGTCTCGAGGCTTCGTGAGGTTTCCGCGGGTAAACGTGCGTCGTCATGATAATAATAACAACGACGACGACGACGATGATGAGGTGATGAGACGGCCGTGGTGATTTGCTGAGCTGGGGATGTTTTTGTTTTGTTGTGCCTGTCTTGAGCCGTGCTTTCGTGGTGTCTCTGTGGTCACAGAACACGGAGGTGTCGGTCTTCGAGGTGAACATCCGCTTTGTCGGGGGACTCATCTCCGCCTACTACCTGTCTGGCCTGGAGGTATGCTACACACGGTCATCTCCCCTCCCCGGACGACTGTCCTTAAACTTGACCGTCGTCGTCAGCGGCAGCAGCGGCACCAGCAGGAACAGCGTCGGGACAATCAATCGGCAACAGCATGATCGTCGTCATCGTCTGCAGCAGCAGCAGAGACGACATCAGGATAATCATTCATTGGCAACAGCATGATCATCAGCGTCATCATTAGCAGAAGCAACCGCATTGCCATCATTATTTTTAGGAGCAGCAAAAACAACATTTCTAACATCCATCATTCACAATCACCAGCAGCGTGAGCAGCAGCATCGCTGACGTCATCCTTACCCTCATCTCATTGTCGTGATCATCAACAGAATTGTCATCATCATCATCATTTTCAGCAGCGTCAGCAGACTTCAAACCATCATTCTCAGCGTCCTCGCAATTGGCGTGTTTTATGATCACCAACACCACCACCACCGCGAACACCAACCGCATTACGAGTCGTATGGCATCTTCAAATCACTGTTACCGCCGGTGTTGTACAGGGCACCAAATCGAGCCTCGATGTTCGGCATATGCACGCAATGTAACATTCTATACACGCACAGGCACGACAACAGCGGCCTTGCCATTCACCTCTAAGTCGAGCTGATGTCACCACGGTTCCTGCTGCGCCAGGCAAAATGCACAACTGAACCCTTGTGGCATGATGAAGACTCTCAAAGTGGAAGGTCATGTGACAGACCCACGTGTTTATATAGGTCGACAGTCTAAGGCAGGGTGGCACACAAAAGCGATATGGTCAGAACCGGCCCTAGACCTTTGGGGGCCCTAAGCAAAATTTGGTTGGAGGCCCCTTTGATGTATGATTTTTTTCACCCACTCGCTAGCAGTGACTCTAGGGGGCCCTCTGCTGGCCACGGGGCCCTTTGCAATTGCAAGGGTCGCTTAGTGGCTGGGCCGGCTTTGGATATGGTGAATGCCCCATTTGTCCTGAAAGGATATTAGGGGCAAGGGATGTTAGGGGCAAGTGCTGTAGTGACCGCTGGTTAAGGCTCGCACGACACAGCAGAGAGGATGTGGTGTGTCCCCCCTCCCAATGCCTTGTCTCTCCAACCCTGGCGTTTACCCACTGCACCAGGTACTCATTTCCAGGCTGAGTTGTTGACATGAAAGAGGCCTTAGATTCCGACAGATGCCGCGTGGCACTGATTGTATCCACGGTCGTGAATTAAACCCAGGTTGGTAGCGCTATCTTATGAACTGCGTCACCATCACGTCATACAAGCATACCGCATGCCGAGCAAGTCAAAGTGCCCCTTTGCTTTATTGAGCATCACATGGTGCCTGTCTACAACACTAACCCAATGTTGGAAATTCCACATTGGTATGGTGGGGACCAGTATAATACATAGACATCTGATGCACTTAACAACGAGTTAAATGTAAGGATATGGGGTTTTTTTGCGAAAAAAAAACTTTTTAATTGGGGCATCTGTGAAAACTTAAAAAAATAGTTAAGTAGATTTGCCTTTTTTGGAATGCAGCAGCTGAATTTATAATCAGCGTCGAGTTTTAATTCAACGCCGCGATATGAGCAGCTTTAAAAAAACTAAAAGTTTCGTAATCTTCTTACCCGCAGCCCTTACCCATCCATCTTACTCGATCGCACGTGACCTTTCCGGATGTGTTTATGCGCGAATCTCGCACCGACATCTACGCCATCAAACACAATGTCACAACGAGCGCGGCCGGCACGTCAGGAAGTGGACACGGCTCTTTGTATGCGGAGGCAGCCTGCGGCCAGGCCACCGCTGACGTAACTCACTTCACCGCCCTCGGCCCACCGATGAGCAAACAGCCGGTACAAAGCCGACGTTTCGGGTGACGGTCCTTCTCGAGAGCAAGCGTGCCGGTGGCTACTCTGCGCCGTGGCTGGCTGCTTGTAATCCCAGCGGCCAAACTCCGCACAGGAAGGGCTCCGTGCAAGGAGGGGGGGTGGGAATCCCTCTTGCAGTGAGGCACTAGCGGGGTGCCACTGCACCGCTGTGCAGCCCGACGGGGATATTTGTACATGAACGGCCCATGCTGGTCGCAAGCCAACCGTCTCTTCTGCAAGGGAAAATAGCAATGCACACAAATCGATAACAATCGCGAAAACAAAGGCAGCAGTTTTGTCTCGGAGCGTTAAAGTAATTACTTTAAGTAATTTAAAAGTTGAAAGACAGAAATGAGCATCGGGCCAACGTGTGCTTTCCAGTAATTGCAAACAAAGGTACGACTTTGGTTGCAAACTACTCGAGACTCAGCAAATGCTCCCTATTTCGACCCCAATTCAATCATTAGCAAATAAATTACGTTTCAATTATCATCGAGGACAAGGGGGGTCACGGTGGCCAGCGCTGCATCGTCGGATCCCACCACACCTCGCCGCCACCGCCTCTGGCTGCGTCTCAAATCCATGGCAATATCAACAAGTCGTACCGTGTTGGGAAATAAAGTTTCCTGCCTGGATTCCTGCCTGGATTCCTGGCTGGATTCTTGGGTGGCATGTGGCCAAGTGCGCGTGCACGAAGGTGACATCGCTGCGCACACCCTCCACCCCTGCACGCATGCGCGGGCAGTGCCAAGTTTTACTGGCTGGCTGCCTGTCTGGAGGGAGGGTTGTCCTTTCCGCGCACCTCCGATTAGCACAGTTGGCTACGTACGGTGCAAAAGAAGCTCAACATACATACGCAGGGAGGCCGTGTTTGTGTAAATGCCAAGATGTTGTGTTTGTTGCTTAAAGAAAAGACAGTCATTAGCAGAGGAACAGAGGAAGAAGATGTTGAGGCTGCACTCTTAAGCAGGGGCCAGGGAATTGACAGCACGGACGGTCAGCGAGAGGGGAATTCCCCAGATCACAGTGGTGGCAGAGGAGGAGGAGGAGTGACCTCACTCGCAGCAAAGGTTAACGATGGGGCCTTGCCAGAAGCCGTTGGTTGCGGGCGTGCGCTTGAAGGGGGAGCAAGAAGGAAGCAAGGGCGGGTTGAGGAATGAAGGAGCGAGGCAGTGGGGGAGGTCTTGAAGATCGTGAGGTGGACAATGTCGTGGTGTTGGTCGACAGTCTCATTCGTTGGTGTTGTCAGTCTATGTTTCATAATACAGGTGTTTAGGGTTAGATCGCGTAAGTATATAAATGTGCCGTTAAACCCGCCACCACACGACGCAGCCAATTAGTAAGGTTTGTTACGTAAACAGAGCATGCCAATTTGTTAATAGTACAGCACACCGGTGTGTTGGAGAGCAAAGCCACAACATTTACAACCTGAAACCTGTATCATATTGGTCACGAAAGTCTACGTGTTGATCAGTCTGTGTTTGTCTGTTCTTGTCGTCGCCGCTTGCACTGTCAGTCATGGCACATCCCTTCCGGCACGCCGATCCTGACGTCAAGGACGGGGATCGGCCCGGAAAGATGTCACCACAGAATGCACTTCAACTCCTCCGTGTCTTTATTAGGTCTCTGGAGCTTGCATCGCGGTGTGCTCCTTTAGGTGTTACGCACATGGGCCTTTACCTCACGGCAGTCACCCAATGCAAAGAAGGTGTCATTGGTCCGTCCTCGGGGACCGGGCTGAGACCATCAGACTCTCGCAGCACTTGTCAAATAGCGATTTAAATATAATCTCCTTAACTCCGGCATCTCTCCCACTTCAGTAAAAATGTTCTTGCTGTGGTTGTCACACCTGATGACGATTGCTTGTGTTGCAATCGAAACGTCGTGATTAAAAAAAAAAAATCACCTACGCGACTTTACCGAAAGAACCAAAGAGTAAGTAAGCGGGACTTGGATTCGAACCCATGGTGTCAGCAGTGCCGGCTCAATGCCACGACCGTGTCATATCGGTAGCGCCCCCTGGGACGCTTCGAACCCATCTGTGATCTGGTATCCGTGATGTGTATCTTCACCTTGTGTCATTCCGGGTGGCTGCCAGGATTCGAACGCAGGACCCTTAGCCACGTTTGGGGCTCCGTGCCTTTTACACAGAATCAGAATGAGATTCTGAATTTGATACGGCAGCAGGAATCCGATGAGCTATGAAGCTCTTTTTCACAGATGGCGGATAAGAACGTTACAACAACAAACGATACAAAAACACGATAGGAGTGAAAAATTCAAGAAATGTAAATAAATCACCCAGACACATACAAAATAAAACTAAACAATCCCCATCATATCAGACAAAGCCCACTGAGGTATTCACTTATTTTTAAAAAGCGACCTGGCCACAAATGATAGCTCAACATTTGGACATTTATAGCAGCAAAATAATCTAAATGTCTCAACGCATTGCACCCACTGAGCCACCCAGTTGTAGTGCGATCGTTGTCCATAAAGCCAAAATACCGCACACGAACATGAGTGCCAAACAGACTCCGTGCTGCCGAACGAGCCGTCACTCGCTCGAACCTTTTTTTTATCCCCGTCTGGAAACGGAGTTTTAGTTCTTTCAGCTTTGAAGTTGGTTTTGTCGAACCGGGCGAGAAGTGAGAACTCGGGAGACCGGGATGGCGGTCTCGTTCGCACAAAAATGGCGAGAACAAAACCAAATTAAAGTACTGCAGTGAAGCAAATATAAATCTCGATTGAAAAGTAATATCTTTATAACTGCTCTTTGTGTACGGTGTTTTGTCCTTCCCCCCGCACCTGCCATTAGCACGGCTGGCTATGTACAGTATGAAAGAAGTTCAGCATATATACATATGATCTATCGTCTGTGAATCGTTGGTGACGTAAATATTGGACCATGTGATCCAAAGGTCTGGCTCTGGTGACTGTAGCAGTCACAATGCGGACTGTTTTTCGTTTTCCATTGATGAAGGTGACCGCATCTGTCTGCTGGGGGGAGCCCTGTTCTGCGGTGACTTAGGGCTGACCACCGTTTCCTGGGTCAGAGTCGAACCCCCGGCAGCTCTGGTGCGGGGTCGGTAACGAGTACCTCGTCACACTACCTGTGGTTTCGCGTCACGATTCTCGCCACTGTTACTTCGTTAAGTTCAACATACGTACATAGCGAGGCACTGGTGCGCCGCGCTCTCCACCCCCTTCCCCCCACTCACCCCACCCCCCCCCCCCTGGTTTGGGGCTGCGCTTGCTGTGCCCACACTTGGCGACCGGGGTCACGTGGGATATCCGTCGCGTCTTGGCAAAAAACAGACGACAGCCGGAGCGCCTTTTTTGCTCCGCTGACACGCTTCGGGACATGCAAAGCGTTTTGGGTTTTAGGGGCCCTTCCGTCTGCGAAACACCAGGCTGCAAAACGGGCAGCGTTTGTGGCCTGAGGCAAGTTTGTCCTGCTGCATCTGCAGCAGGATTGGGGGATGCATTCGCGGCGAGCTGTCAGTCTTGAAGTGTGTGGATCTGAGCAGAAGCTGGTGTACCGCCTAAGGTCGCGTAACTTTAAGTCTTACCGATTGAGTTGTATGGAAAAAAAGGGCTTGCCGATCTGCTCATTTCAAATGGGCACCGCGGAATTCACCGTTTGTCACGTGAAGATATCGAAACTGCCAAAGTGATGGCAACTCTGGTGGAACTGACAAGCGAAATATCTGGTCTGGGATTGTGGACTATGTGTGGCCACAGTGGACTCAAGTCCATGGCTGTGAGCAGGAGAGGAATAATAAAACTCACCGCCCTCCAAGTTGATCAATTGTTACGATTCAACGACGGTGATTCGATGGAAGAAAAAAATGTTTAGTCATGATAGTAACCGTCGAACCTGTAGTGTCTGCAAGCGGTACTCGAACATCTGCATGCATTATTGTAATTAACTTTTGCGCTTGCATTAAAAATGCGCACAACATATCAGTGATGAAGCAAAGCAATAAACATTGCACAGCATTTGTCAAATTCACTGTCATGCCTACTTTAATGATTGTGCTGTAGGAAACACGCTAAGAGTTTCATCCCCTTAGGAGTAAATTTTACCGTGCGAATATGGAGAAAAACGTATTTTTGTTTAATCGGCTAAATTGGCCAGAATTTAAAACTGATAAAGGCTTCATTGTTTTTTGTGTACAGTCTGTTCCCCTATAACTCTGTCACTGCGCTCCTGAAGAACACCGCGTTATGGAAAAATCACGTTATAATGAATAATATAGAATTGTAGGGTAAAGCAGAGCCCGCGATAACACGAGAGATGCATACGCAGGCTGAACAAAGACTTCAGGCATGTGGGTAGCATCAAGAAGCATCCAGCAGTATCCCACTGCCTTGTGTGATGCTACGCCAAGACAGCCGTGTAAACCACTTAAAACTACTCCCATGACGTAGTTCTGTTCACGCGATCGCATTATATCCAATTCGCATCTACGTTATAAACAAAAAAATCCCTCGTACGTTCATCGCGTTATATCCAATTTGCGTCATGAAAACACACGGCGTTATAGAAAAACTGACTTGTATCCCCGTTTGTCCCTCTGTCTCTCTCTTTGTCCATGTTTCCATTTGTCTCTGCATCTCTCCGTTTGTGTCTCTGCAGCTCTGTCGGTCTCTTTGTGACTCCTTTCCCTCCCTGCGGCTTAATTTGTTCTCCAATCGCTGTCTCTCCGTGTCTCCCGGCAGAGCCAAGACGTGAAACTATTCAAACTCGTATCTCTCTGCTGAGCAATGCATGTTGCACATTAGCGATGGAGAAATACGAACACTTGCGCTTCGACTGGGCAGTCTCATAGACCATCGAGGCGATTGCCATTAGCAGGCACTTGCTAAGGGCTAACATCACGCTTATTGAGCTGGCGTCACCAGCACCATGTCCAGCTTGCCTTTCCCTTCCCGTTGCCGATGTATAGACACCTCGTGACGTGGCAGAGTTCACTTCGACTGTGAAGCAGGTTTAGACAACTTTCGCCACTGATGTGAATAGCAAGGAATCGAACCCAGATTTCCCCCGGATGTTAGCACGGCATGCGGATTGCTAAGCCAATGAACATTACACACACTTACTAATCCTCGTTTACAAAGACAAATATCTCCAATGTAGCCTTCAACAGAACCTATAAAAAAACTTTTATTTTTTTTCGCATCATTCATGCTCATAGCATCCCATAAGGCTGTACATTAATTATATATGAGGACCAAAAACCCATGTGCGGCCGCTACCAAGCAAATTAACAACTCTACTACCTACCAAGCAAAATCTAATCTGAATAAACAAATTAAGTGAATGGCACCAAAACAAATAAAGCACTACAACAACGAAAACAAGTTTTCACAACAAGAGAGAAATGAGTCCACGAATTCTACTATGCCACATCTCAGCCCACATTCCCAACATCTCAGCCCACATTCCCAACATCCCAGCGAAGCCGGGAAACCTTCACAGGAGGGGCGGTGGTGGAGTTGACAAATAATTCCGGCTCATTTACATAAATCGCTGCGATGTCCATATATGCATTACCTATTTTTCAGTGTTTTGCCTGGATGAATAAAAAGGCACACGAGGAGGTGGGTGGTCAGAACCACACTCAGCCGTCTTTGTCTCCCTAGTGGCGACCCTGCACACACCACACCAGCTCCTCGTTTCAGGCTTTGTAAAACCTAGACGAGTCTCTGGACCAGCCCTGATCTCACTCGCCACTGATGAGATCTGTGGCTGAGAAACAATGCATTGGCATTGATCAGACACGGATCCATGTGTTTGATATTCCACGAAACTGATGGTCCACCTTAAAAGGCATCCGCACAAACCGTGACAGATGAGGATACCTGATGTACAAATGGAAGATTAAAAACTCTCCAGCGTGCGACTGTGGTCATCCAGAACAGACCGTACAACGCACAACGACGCAATGCCCTATCCACAAATACCACGGAGACGTCACGGGCGATACACTCCGCCGCTCCTGCTGACGCGGTCGACTGGCTTGACCACCTGAATGTGAAATTGCAGTCGCTGCTCTGCATCTGCACGAGCCGTGCGAAAATAAGCAGAATGCGCCGGCACGCATTCGCTCGCAGATGGGGCGCGTCCGCCCTGCTCGCCGCTGCCGCCGTAGCGGGAAGCCGACTCCGTGACATTCACAGAGACGCCGCCGTCTCCCAGGGGAGGAACGCCGCCGCGATGGCACGCGTCGCCGCTATCCCCACAAAATCCTCGTGTCCGTGTTTGCGCAGCGGCCATCTGCTGTCCGCGTGAGCCGGCGACCCCCTGGCCCCTCACCCTGGCACGCCGCTCGCTCCCCGTCGCGGATGGGAGGACCCATCCCACCCCCCCCGGCTGCCCGGCGTGGCTTGCGCCGTAACCCTGTGGGCGATGCGCGGGATGCATGCCCGTCAGTCAGCGGTGCTCAAACGAGAAGTAAAAAAAAATCCAGCTGAAGGCGAAAGGAAGAGACTTGAGATTAGATGGTGACAGATGAAGTTTAATGGCCAAAGTGCCTTTGTTGTGCACCGTTGATCATCAAGGGGGGGGTGGGTCTTTCGTCATCTAGCCTCATGGAGGCATTGGCTTGGGCCAGAAATTTTTTGGATGATCGGGACATATTATGTATAGGACAGTTACTTAAAACGTAGGTTTCCATAGCCAATGCAGTGACCATTTTTTTTTAGGATTGGATCCCACATAGTAGTTTAATGACACAAGCTTTGGTGTTTAACTACAGCTTGGCCTCACCCAAAACTAAACACGGATCAAATACAATTAACTCTTCACTTGCCGCAAAGTGGTCCTCGTTATTATCGACGGCGACGGAAGCTTGTGTTGCCTCCGAAACGTCGTGATTTTTATTTTATTTTTATTTTACTTTTATTAATTAAAAATTTTTACCTACGTGACTTTACCGAAAAAACCTAAGAATATAGATAGTGAACCGCCAACCCGAGGACCGGGATATAAACTCCGAACGCCCCCCCCCCCCCCCCGTGAGTCGAGCGCTCCCAATCACGGCAGCACCGTCGCGGCAGGAAGAAAAAAAGCAAATAATAAAATCGCAAGAGTCACATGCGGGCGGCGGTGGGGAGGTGGGGAGATGCATCTGCAGCGGGAATTCAACTGGGACGATTGGCTCGGCAGGGCCCCGTGTGGTGGCTCTGTGTGTGAGCGAGGTTATTAAACAACTGTCCCTATCCCCCCCCCGCCCCACCATTGAATGTCACGTCTTCTCAATTATTAATCTTTTCATTTTGAACGGGCCGGAAATTTGGCATTCAAATTTAATGTTGCGCACACACGCACGCGAGACTTTTGAGAAAAGTGGTTTAGGGATATGGGGGGGGGGGGGGGGGGGTTGGGGTGCTCTTTGCCCCCCCCCCTTTCCTCCTACCATCTCTTAAAATTGAGTGACCCCCCCCTTTTTTGCCCACTGGTGTCTTTATAATCCAAACGCTGAGCCCATTTTTTTATGTTCAACATTTTAATTTTCTCACACACGGGAGAGAAAAGTGGTTAGGAGAGATTGCGATTTTTTTTAGGAGGGGGGGGGGCTTTTTGCCCACCCCCTCCACCGCCCCCCCCCCCCCCTTAAATTGAGTGAACCTCCCCTTTTCCCATTGTACGGTAACCACATCGGTTCCTTTTATCCTCTAAACTCTGAGCCGAGGAACATTGTTCAACATTTTAATTAGCTCGCACGCGCACACGCACACAATGCCTGCTGTGTCCGGTGTGCCGTGAGCATCATCATAATGAGCAAGTGGCTGTTGAGGTTGGCACATTGAGCATTCCAGTCTCAACAATGATGAGATGATCACCACAAAGTGCGAGGCTATAATTTCGACCCGAGTTAATGTCGGGAAAGGGTCAGGCACAGGTTTGAGATTCGGAATTTCTTCTACTGGTAACAATGTGCATTAGGTCCTCGGCTTAAACCGAGTTCACAGAGGCAGGATACACGTACAAAGATCACCCGTATAGCCTTAACACGGAATGTTTTTGCGAGTACTGTTATTGAGCACCTATGAAGGCCAACACGAGGGGGTGGTTGGCCAGCACCATGCCCGGCCACCTTTGTCTCCCCGATGTAAACACACCGCACCTGAACCGGTTCAGATATTCATCGCCGATGTTCGCCGTGAGCGGGCCGAGTTTGTAGCGCAGCACTAACCCCTGCGCCACCACTCCCAATATATACACACCAACATACACACCGTCAGCAAGTGCTGTTTTCAATGAGCGAGATCCACTGCCGGAAACGTCGCCGATTATATATTTGTTCTTTCGTTTGAGGCAATGAACGTGACGAATGCGTTGAGTTATTTTGCTGTGAACAAGCGCGTGTTTTTCAAGTTGGCAAGGTGCATGTTTGCCGATGTTCACAGCGATGCTGAAAAATGACCCTACGGGTTGCTCGGTGGGGATTACGTGTAGCAGCGTGGCGCCTGACTCTCAAAGCCTGGCAAGACCCTCCCCAGAAACTGGTCTTGAGACTCAGTGAGGTTTGTGTCGGGTACACAAGTGTAGTAATAAAAATAATTATAAATATAGAAATATGAATTATTAATATAGTTTTAATATTTTTTAACATTCTTATTAATTAGTTAGTATGTACTCTTTGGTTCTTTCGGTAAGTTACGTGACTTTACCGAAAGAACCAAAGAGTAATTCCTGCAGTCACGAAAGCTTCAAATCTAGTTGGTATTTGCTATTCATATCAAATTATTTTATTATGAATATTAATTGCTCACAATGATTATCAATAATGAATAATTTAATGCGTACCAATGTATAATAAATCAATAATAACGTGTACGCCATTAGAATGGGAAAGGGTTAATTGATTGTGATTAATAATGCTATGAATTAATTTATATTTACTATTAATAGTTATTCATAATAATGTTTACGAATAACGACGCTTGCTCCGTTGATTTCAGAATGCGCGGTGCGGAGCGATTGCTCGCACATTCAACGTGAGACTGCGGATCGCGCGGTGCACCAGTTGGCAGCGTCGTGTTTTCTCGACAGGCGTTTGTGGCTTTTCATTAAATTTCTTTGGCTTCTCGGGCGATGCCCGGACCGATCGCACAGATTGATTACGCGTACGATGTGGTGTTTTTCCCCCATCTGTCCTTTGTCCCACCTTGTTTTGTTGGAGGGGGAACAACGTTACAATAGAAAGGGGCACGCGGATTGGGTGCAAATATTTCGTTTTTTTCATCGTCATTGTGACTTCGGAGAAGGGAACGAATGAGGGTGCGAAAGGCAGCAAAGCAGCAGACGCAGCAGTGCGATTATATTCAGTGTGGTGGTGACTGGTGAGCACCCTTCATGCACTGGCTTGGAGGTGGAGTAGGTGGATCATCTAGACATGGGGGATTGGTTTTTAGGACAGTCACCTGCCAGGGCAGCATGGCGGTATTTCGAGGAAGCAGTGCTGCGAGTAGGTTATGACCTCTCCGCAGGCAGCGTCCGTGTCGACGGCTTACACAAATGGCATTTACATTCCATCCGCACAATACCAGCTGGGCCAGAGTTCGCTGGCCGGAAGAGGCTTCACATACAGCGAGGCTTTCTCGGGTATGTGAAGAACCGGGTATTAATTATAGACGTAATAGACACCACCAATCATCCGTGAGGTTCTATTTTGAAGACAGGTGTTTTTTTATCCACGTGTTTTTTTCTTTCATTTCATTGTCAAGAGACTGCGCCAAGTCGGTTTGGCAAGCCAGGATTTCGGTGGTGTTGGCTTGGTGCCCGGACACAGCCAGAAGCCCTCCCACCCCCCCCACCCCACCCCCCACCAAGCCTCCAATTTGTTTTACTCCCGTAAATTATTCACTCGTTCACCGCCGGTGGCCGGGGGGCAGCCAGCCAGCCAGCCAGCGAGTGGTCAGCACGTGTGCTAGAAAGCCCGTCAGCTCGCTTCGATCGGCGAGACGGCCGCCGTGGTAATTTGCCCCACGCGTAATGATTGAGCGGATTGCGGCCCTCTCCCGTGCGTTGTCACGGTGGCGGTGGACTGTGGCGGTCGTGGCGGACGGCACCCAGGAACCCCGCAGCGTCGTCGTTCTCACGAGTAGGCGGCGGCGGTTGGTCAATCTTGCGGGCCCGCACACGGCGAAGCAAAGTGCTCTCACGCGATAGCGAAACGCCGCAGCTCTCCCCCTTTGCGTAAGAGCAAGAGAATTTCGCTGGGTTCTCGCGTGTTTAAGGTTATATTCTGTTAACAAATGCGTTGGGGTTTTTTATTGTTGTTGTTGTTGCTGCAGTGGTAGATATGACAATGCTTGCCTCGACCATGTATTGTTTTGCCTGCGACAGAGTTAAGCCGAGTTTGTGCATTGACAAAGAGATAATCTTATTCTTAGGTTTTTTCGGTAAAGTCACGTAGATGCAGCAGTCGTGCTGTGACGGTTCCACCTGAAGACGGAAGCTTGTGTTGCCTCCGAAACGTCGTGATTTTTATTTTATTTTTATTTTACTTTTATTAATTTAAATTTTTTACCTACGTGACTTTACCGAAAAAACCTAAGAATATGAATCCTTGCAGTCACGAAAGCTTCAAATCTAGAAAGAGATAATCGGTTGCTGTGAAAATTCCAGTCTACACGGCTGTGAGGTGATTTCGAGCGAGGGTAGGACAGCAAGCAGGCTGCTCACAGCTGTCTGTGGATGTTTTGAGCGGTATCTCCTGCGCAGAGTAAACCGTCTCCGGGTGTTGCAGTTTCACCCCGCGTTCAAAAATATCTCATTAACTAAATTGGCCGTGAGGCTTGGTATTCCTTGAGGCTTTCGAATCAAAATATTTAAAGTTTAATTCCCAGTCGGGAATCGACTCAGTGCATCGTCCTCCCCCCCCCCCGCTCCTTGAGTTTAAATGAAATTGAGTGCTATGTCACGGTAAGACAACAGTAGTTGTCCTTTCGAGATACTGAACCCTTCCATGGGAACATGGAATTTCCATTATTTGACGCAGGACTTCCAACAGTGATGAGTGTTGGAAGACCAAGAGAACCGCATTCAATTGTTCTTGTTACTCATTGTCATTCAATTGTCATGAATTATACCACCAATGAGTGCACACTTACCACATTCTGCAGGATGGGAGTCTGCTTTAGTGAGGAGTTCTGAGATAGTACAGAAAGCAGGTAATATCGCCCTCAATGAAGTGGGCATCAGTGCACATTACAGCAGAACGGTGATGGTACAAGGGACATAACAGCAACAGGAATGAGAAAAGAAACCCAATCACGCCCTCAGCGGCTGACACCGACTGAGCAGAGTAAATTGCAACCGCGTGCAAAATAAAGTGCGGCAGTGCGCAACGAATCGCATGAGAAAGTTAAGTAGTAAGTAAAAATTTACGAAATAAATTTAAATTAAAGAGACCGCATTTCGCTGAAAATGTTACATTGCATGGCAAGGCGAGTCTTGAGTGGGGGTTGGTCTTATGCAGACCAGGGGGTTTGAGAGACGCTCGGCGCATTTCCGATGACCGGTGGCTGGCGGCGGTGTTCCAGATGTCTCGAATTGCGCTGGAGCAGTCTCGTCTCTGGCTTGACGGTGCAGCGTGTGAGTGTTCCCCTCCGCGTTGAAAGCGACTACTAAATTCCTTTTATTTTACCATGGTGAGACCTCACTGATCTATACAGCTCTTCTTTTCAGAAGCGACCTTGGCCACAAATGATAGCTCAACGGAAGTGGCTTATCGTGTGTAAATGTATGGCAGCCAAATGCTGTTAAACACTTGTTTCTAAATGTGGAGGGATAAAACCGGAGGACCCGGAGAAAAATCCACTCGACCACGGGGAGAACATGCAAACTCCAAATATACAGCAAGCGTCAGGGTGAGGATCGAACCTGTATACCAGGCGAGGCAGTGAACATCTCTCCACCGCGGTGCCTCAGGTTTTTCTCCAGACACTCGGGGGGGTTCACGAAGAAGACCTCGAAGCAGCCACTTATTGATTCACTGCCCGTCCACCTGTCAATCTAGCCTCAAGAGCTGCCTCCGCCCAAAATTACGCACGATATTGTACTGTGGTTCTGTGCTCGGTCATTCATTGGTGGCCGGCAGATGCAAACCTGACGCAGGACAGAGGTCGCAACCGGGTACCCGATACCCGTACCCTACCCGATACCCGGCTACCCGTACCCGGCGACCCTGGTGCGGCCGGGTATGGGTACGGGTAGGATGTGAGTCACTGGTTAGTAACCGTTTGTCACTCATTTTGGGTAGGGTACGGGTAGGGAACGGGTACGGTACCCATTTGCGACCCTGGTGCGGCCGGGTACGGGTACAGGTAAGGAATCAAAACCTGTTTGCGACCTCTGACGCAGGATAGGGACCGACTCTCACTTCCATTGAGTGGGATTGACTGGCCCCAGGATTTGAACACAGGTTCTAAGCGGTTTTTGGGTCGGTGCTCTGACGTGGCCATTGATGCCCCGTGAGCTTCCCACTATGCGTCTCGTTCAATATTATTATTTTTCTCTGCGACTATATTGCTATCATTATTATTGTGAACGTTATTTTTCCTCCCGCCATTTCTCTTTTTTACGTAACTGACTAAGCGCAAAAGCGCACCTTAAAAAAATAAAATAATGTATTGCTTGCAGCGAGGGGACGATGGGAAGTGATTAATGAGTGCATCTGAGATGGAGAATTAATTCCCGACGGGAGCCAGGAAAACCGGGGCCATCCATATTTCACCACCCGTGCCGCGACGCCCACTCATTACCTCTCGCGTTTCTCACCCCCCTCCCTCCACCCCCCTCCCTTCCACCCCCCACTATTCCTATCGACTTTTGCCGTGAGTGTGAGCGGCCACTCGCCGCGCAACTACCCCCGAAAACCACGGGGCCGTGGCACGTGCAGCCACGGAGCGGTCCCAACAACAACAACAACAGCTGCCATTTGTCACTAAGTGGCAGTGGCATCACGACAAATACAAAGATCCTCCGTATAGCCTTGACATATTGTTGAGGCAAGTGCTGTTAGCGAGCACCCGTGAAGGCCGGCACGGTACACAAAGGGCTGGGTGGACAGCAATACGCCTAACCACCTTTGTCTCCCCAGTGGCAATGTTTTTACAGACCGCACAAGGTACTCATTTAAAGCTGAGTCGACCTAGGGGAGGCCCAGGACCGGTTCAGATATTCGTGACTGGTGTTGGCCATGAGCGGGAATCAAACTCGTGACGCTGGGTTCGTAGTGCAGCGCGCTAACCGCGACACTAGCCGCTACACTACCACTCCCCACACATACACATACATGCGCGTGCATGGGAAATATAATGTATTTGATCCATATTTGCCCGTGGGTTCGGCTTCGTAGTGGTAGTTTCATGCCAAACTTTTTGTCCTTAACCCGTCCGTCACCCGCCAAGATTCTCACGTTTGCAAATACATTTCCCGTGCGTGGCAAAGTGTATTGATTCAATTCTAAACGGCCGAAGCTCTTTCTTACTGGTGACTTGAGACTTTTCACGACTGAATTCAGCATCAACATATGTCGATGATTCACTCAAACTGCTCAGAGCTTCGTCGGGAAAAAGCTCAGAGCTTCGTCGTGATTGACGTCTCAAACAAACAGCAGCATCAGAGGTCGTCATCATAATCAGCATTGGTATTATTATCATCAGAATCAGCAGCAACAGCATTGGTATTATCATCATCAGAATCAGCAGTAGTATTGATGTTATTATCATCAGAATCAACAGCAGCAGTATTATTGTAATCAGAATCAGCAGCAGCATTGATATAATCATCAGAATCAGCAGCATTGGTATAATCATCAGAATCAGCAGCAGCATTGATATAATCATCAGAATCAGCAGCAGCATTGGTATTATTGTAATCAGAATCAGCAGCAGCAGCAGTGGTAATATTATCATCAGAATCATCAGCAGCCGCGCTATATCTAATACGCTGTCTTTTGTAAGGGAGAGCCAATTGGACAGTGAACGCAATTTTATCCCAAGTTTAACAGTTGCAGCAATTTGCAAAAACTTACACCCCTAAAACACGACAAACAATGCCAAAGCCTAGCGTAGCTTGTTTACCAAACCCGAGTAACATGTCTTTACATTAATAACAGTAATGCAATGTAGAAAAGGTTATTTATTGTGTAAAAAAAAAATCTATTGTAATGAAATTAACTTGGAATAACTGCGGTCGTGTGTAGGAATAGGCTGTCAGATGTTCACATTGACTGCCAATTAGGGATCGAGTCTGTGAAATAGAATTTATTGAAATGGAGCGTTGGGGCAATATCATTCCATGTAACCCAAGCATCCTTTTACACCATCTGGATTGAAAACCCATTTCTTGAAAACTGCCTTTTGTTGTTTTTCCCCCGCACCTCCGATTAGCACGGTTGACTACGTGCCGTGCGAAAGAGGTTCAATATACGTACACACACACACACAAGCCCTGCATTAATATATGTGCTGCGTTCCTTCTGCGTTGAGCCTTTAGCGGCATCACGGACTAAAACCTCGTTGGGGGCCTGAGTCAAGCACTGCCTCTTCGCTCGTCCCCATTAATGACCCTTAACAGGGAATGGAAATTCCACATTCCTATGACGGGGGGGGGGTGGAGTGTGCTTCAATTTTTTTTTACTATTTAAACTTTTTTGTTCACTATTTAAACGATTTATTTTACCAGGTAAGGCCCACTGAGCTATGTAGCTCTTTTTTAGCTCAACGCAGTGGCTTATCGCGTGGGAAATGTATAATAGCCAAATACTCTAAACGGATGTTTCTAAACGTGGAGGGAAAAAAACCGGAGGACCCGGAGAAAAATCCACGCGACCACAGGTAGAGAGATATGCAAAGGCACACCAACCACCTTGTATACTGGTGAAAACCGCCAGGATAGCCTTGGTTAGCGAGCGGCGGTTTTATTGAGGGAATGTGTAGTGTTGTCTTTGTGTGGTCTGGCACCAACGGGAAATTGTTGATGATTCTCGCCAAGTAATTCGGCCATTTGGAGGCTGGCTTGAGGCGGAGTCCTCGCGTGTCGAACGCGCCTCCTGCAGGGAAATTAGGTGGCGCTTCGGGAGGCAGCACAGCAAGTGGGTTGCTAACGGGGCAGCCCGAATGGTGTAAATGTGTAAATAACGTTTCTTTGGAATCTGAAAGGCACCCCCAACGATCGAATCGGTCATGGCAATGGTAGCAGTGGAAATCTGGTTTCCTTCGAAAATGAAAAAAATTACTCAAGGAAATTTTCGAAACGTAGAAACGTGGACTGCTTCCAAAAATATACGCGTACATATGTCTTTGGGCTCGGCGAGGCTTTTGTGGGTAAACACTTCAAATTATCCGGAGCTGTTTCCATTTTTTCGTAAATGGGAGTTTTATTATTTCTATTTATTATTTAGGCATTTGTTTGCGAGCGCTTGGGAAGACTCGCATCAATTTCCACAGAGTCAAATGCATTTTCGTAGTCCACAAAGGCCAGGCTTAATAGCATTTGATATTTATTCTTCCATTGCAGAATCTGATTGATCGTCATGTGTTGTGTGTATGGTCGATGGTGAGGAAACTTTCCCTGAAGCTGGGCCTTACTCGCCGCGGTGTTGGTTGGCCGCTCTGTCCGCCACTCTATTTCTTTTCCCAATGATTTTCGTGAACAATTTACGTCCGCGCCGTACGGGGCTGTAATTCCTCAAGTCAGTTTTATCGCACTTTTTGAACGTGAGGATGATTGGGGGCGTCATTCCATGGCCGAGGTATTTCGTTTCTGCGTAAACATTTGAGTTACTGGGCGCCGCAAACAGAAACAAATTCTGATCTTCCATCTTTGATGATGTCCGCGTTTGTATCATTTGCCTCAAGTCATCGTTATCTGCAGCCATCATCTTTCGACCGCTGGATGAAATCCCTCTCATTGCTCTCCCCATCCATCTCTCGAGTAGCCACTTTGGTGGAAATGCAGCGGTGGTGATCTTACACACAGGCCGGCCCCACACCATGGGAATACCGAACCTCCGCCAATTGATTCCGTCCACCGCAATCAGAATCAGAATCTTGATTTAGACTGGAGGAATCTGATGAGACATGGAGCTAATTTTTCACCCGATGTCCAGTACAAGGACGGGCCACCAACAAAAAGAGATTATGACCGTGGCACGGTCTTTAGGTGCAGGGAGGCGCTCTTCCTTGATACGATTCCGATGGCAGCGGTGGGCGGTGACCTGGCAGCTCCCAGCAATATGCTAACCACCTCATTGTAAAGTCAACAGTCGCCGCTGAAGCCCATTACACAAGGAATTCCCATTACGGGGTTTGGGGCTGGCGCCAGCGCCATCAATCTGGGTGCGCCCACCGCCACCGCTCCTCCTGATGGCACTTCCCCACGACGGGCATTGTGGGTTAAGCGCGCACTATCTCGGCGGGGGCGTTATGAACGCTGATGTCTCCCTCGGTGACGCGCGGAAAAGCTCGCAATGCCTTCCGAACGAGCCGCTCGCAGCTCAACGGAGCAAACTCTTCAAACGATCTTATCCCGGCTCTATTAAGAGATCTGTGTTCTGTAATAGAGCTTAGCTGGCAGCCGGATTGCCGGTGAGACGCTGAATGTCGAAACCGCTCTGGAGGTTGCTCGAATTGAAGCAATGCTTCTGAAGAAGTGAACTCCCAGAAGGCCTTGTGGCTGATTGGATGTGTAAAAAAAATACTTCGTCTTTTTCATGTCGGGAAACAAATATGAGCAGGGTGTGAATGTATTTGTCAGTGTATATTTGTTTTTGCCACTCACATTCTCCACAACGACGCAAAATATTGTTCCTTGTTATCTATTCACGGATGTGTGTTTCTGTAATATGTACTGGCGTCCCTATAAGCACCATCTTGTTACAGTCAGACGCTGTTCACAGCTCACTGATGCTGTCGTGTTTTAAGGCATATCTTGCGCTGTGTGTGTCGCATTCAAAGCGGCGGCATCCTGTAGGCGAGCGGGGCGACAGGCCCGTTGAGATTCATTCCTGCCCAGCGCGGTGGTTCGCAGCCGTGAATCCTCACCTCTTCCCTCCCCTCCTTCCCCTCACCCCTCCACTCCTTATCGTCCCTCCCCAACCCTTTCGTGATCCCCTCAGTTACCCCTCTCTCGCCGTCACTCATTCCTCAATACCTTTCTAGCACTTGCCCCTGCCGTCTAAATCATTCCATTGCGTGTGTCACCATTTTTCAAACAATGTCGAGCGCCCTGAGTTTGAAGGCGCTGCATGATAAAATAGTGTACAATTAGAGTCCATCCCCTGGTTTCGGAGGCAGGGTGGGTGGATCGTGCACGGAGATGAAAATGTTTCATTGAAACTCCTAAACCGCTTGGTCGAGGTGTGCCAATCCTGAAGATGGAGAGAACAGCAAGTGGGTTTCTGGACACGTCTGCTCTGATGCGTGTACGCATGTTGAACTTCTTTTGTACCATACGTAGCCAACCGTGCTATTCGGAGGTGCGTGCAAAGGACAACAAACTAAACACAAAACTCATTTTTTTATATATTGCAGTGTCCTTAGACGTGTGGTGGTGGTTGTTATTTACAAAAATTAGCCATTCCTGGGTATGTAGAGGGCATCACTCGTAATATTGCTACTTGTCGTGCCTGCAGTTACGTAGAAATGAGCATGAGTGTGGTTAAACAATCTGGATGTGTGTCATCTTTAAATCAACAGATCTGGTTGATGACCCTTGACTATTAGTAGCCTGCCGTTCAAAGTAACTTCACGGGATCTTCAACATCTGCCTCAGAACAGAGGGAATACTTTGTCAATTCCTCGCGTGAACAACGCGACGAGTCTAATGGGGATTTTGACCTCTGCTGTCGGCGATTGTTAGCCGCCACCGTTGTGTCGAAATGCCAACGTTTGACGACCGCTCCATGCCAGCTTCCTTATCTAGGGGGGGGGGCCCGGTCATTCGACTTGCGACAATTCTCCTCGACGGCAATCCGATGAATTGGTTCATGATTATTTTATTATGTTTTATTTTTATTATTTTATTACTTCCCTTCTACGTGACTTTACCGAAATAACCAAGAAGATGAATCCCTGCAGTCACAAAAGCTTTAAATCGAAATTTAATGGTTCATGATTAGTTTACTTTGGGTTAGATCGTCACGTAGGTATGATGTCAGTTTCTTAACTTTAACTCCCGACCACCCGGCCGAGCCAATCAAATCAAGCTGTCACGTCATCGGAAAATATGCGAATCAACTTTCTTTTTTCAACAAACTGAATGAATTGTTGAAAATCAAGCGGACTTGTTTTTACAAATGTATAATGAAGTTTAACTGAATACTATCCCCGCACTATTTACACTCATTATGAGTCGTAACATGGGTCATTAGAGCCTTCGTACAAAATTATGAATGTGATGAATTGTCACAAATTTGGGGTTGTGATTTGTCTCATCTTTACCGTCGCATTTGCACTACCATCTTTGTTTCTGAATCTTACTTTTTCACAATCCCGTTTTGCTCGGTTGCCCCAAACGTAGCCGCAGTTTTACCGACACGTTAAATCAACGGTCTTCCCCAAGCACGCCGATAAGACGCACGGTATCGTGACCACGAGAACATTCAAATCGATGCATTCTCACAGGACCTTGATGGGCGATGGTTCACGTGACAAAACCGCGGAACGTGTAACGGCCCGATGCCCGATTCACGAAAACGAAGAAGGAGGCGTCATCGCAGCGATGATGTTTTTTTTTCTAAGCTCACTTGCATATTTACGTTCGCTCAGTTTCCGCCGATTATTGCGGTCGGCTACGTCCGGCTCAACCGCCTCAGTGTCAATTTTTTTTTTTACGGTACGTTGCTCATCAACATCAGCAGCCTTACGAAGGAGAACAAGGTTTACACCACTGGAACCTCATTTGCCAGTAAAAAATATGATAATTGTTTTTTTACCCTTTTATCTGGCAACAAAACCGACGCCTTTTGGCGTCATCTGGTCCAACCCATGTGAGACTAGGCTCTAAGGAAAGCTGTCTCGGGTGTGGACCAATCAACTTCAAGGACAGTGCATACATTATCAGAGTTATGTTTTTTGTTTGCATTATGACTGCAGGTATTGTGGTCTATGCAAACATGACTCCTTGTAAAAAAGGTGTCAGTTTTGTTGCCAGATAGAAGGGTAAAAAAACAATTATCATACGAGAACAAGGTTGTTGGAGGACCACGAGTAGGAGTTCAACCGAGGCTCAGCAGCAAACGCCACTAAACGCTCGTCAAGCCGGAGAGCTTCGCCCTTCGACAAAGCGTCGCCACTCGGCGAGAAGACGCCAGCGCCAAAAACCGCGCACCGCCGTTGTATATGGGCAGCGAGCGAGCGCGAGTTAAGAGCCCTCATTGTTTTATTAAATGGTGTTAACTATTACATTACATTATAACAACATTACCGTTTCATTAAAAGTTGATGGGGAGGTGGGGGTGGTGTGGAAAAATTAAACCTTCAGACAGCACAGTTTAACAACAAATGTATTTCTTGATTGCCTTGTCATTGCCTCATTAATATAACGAGTTTCCCCCTGTATAATTTATATGCAAATGCATCTATCTCTCTCTCTCACGCCTGCCCCGACATGTGTTGGAAGCTGTTGTGTGTGTTCGCGTGCGTGCACACAGAACGCACCGCCAAAGAGAGGGAGACAGAATGTGAGCACCCCCACCGTAACCTCCCCCCCCTCCCCCCTTTAACTTTCTGTCATGCGTTTCTGCTCGGGGAGCATCGAGAGCGGCCACGCGGCTCCAACGCGTCGCGTTCCACCGTCGTTGGCGGCCGACCGCCCTGGCAGGGGTTGGCCGCTCGCCTGCTCGGGCTGCAGTAAGCCAGGTTGCTTGTGCGTGTTTTGAAGTGGAATGCTAATCGTACTCTCGTTGTGATTTACTCGAGTACGTGGCCTCGATGCTCTCGTGGACATTATGCTCACAAAGGATGGTATTGCTATGTGTAGTACAACGGTGTGTGTGTGTGTGTGTGCGCGTGTATTGTGGGGAGCGGTGGTGTAGCGGTTAGCGCACTGCGCTATGAACCCGACTTCCAGAAGTCGATTCCTGCTCACGGCCAACTCCAGTGACGATTATCTGAATCGGGCCTGGGCCTTCCTCTAGGTTGACTCGGCCTTAAATGAGTGTCTGGTGTGGTGTTTAAGCATCAACACTGGGGAGACAAAGGCGGTCGGTGTGGTGTTGGCCACCCACCCCCTCGTGTGTCATGCTGGCCTTCATATGTACTCGCTAACAGCACTTGCCCCAACAGTTTGTAAAAGGCTATACGGAGGATCTTTATATATAACAAAGAATTTTTTTTACCTTGTATCCAAGTGGTGTTAGCGAGCACCTATAAAGTCCGGCACGTCACACGAGGGGGTGGGTTGTCAGCACCGCGCCCGGCCGCCTTTGTCTCCCTTGTGGCAATGTTTCTACATATCACACCAGGTACTCAATTGAGAGCCTGAGTCAATCGAGGGGAGGCCCAGCACCAGATCAGATAATCGTCACTGGGTGTTGGTCATGAGTGGAAATCGAACTCGGGTTGCCAGGTTCGTAGCGCAGCACGAGAACCGCCACGCTATATTTAGTTTATGCGTATATGTATACACACACAGGGCACAATATTCCCCGTACTTTTGATGTCAGGCAGTTGTAGCTATGCACGTGGCCTGTAATCCAGCACTGTGGAGGCAGCGAGGGTTGGTGGATCACCGTAAAAATATTGTGAAACTCCGTTTTCGTGGGCGTCGAGGATGTGCTATGCCCTAGCTCGCCAGCAAATGGATCGATCGCCATCTGTTTCCATCTGTACAGGAATAGAGCGTTGCCCCCTCGCACGTGCGAGTTCTCTCCAGGTGCTCTGGTTTCCTCCCACGTGACCAAATCATTAATTGGCTGAAAACATCTAAAAATAAAAAAACATATAGCAGCGGGAACCTTCCTGAAAAAGAGGCATACGACTTAGTATGGCTTTCCTGGATAGATAAGTAAGTATTATTACATAACTATCATACAATTGTAACGACGTGTTGTTAGCCCATTTATTATAATGACAATGTGTTATGCTGTCCGCTTACGCAGCCCGGTGGGATCGCAGTCCAATGTGGCAGAGCAGCGGCGTTTCACTTCGTCCGTTGTGGTTATAGGGCGATGCCGAGTGCACCAGATACCACGTTCTACTCTTCGGCCGATGAGGAAAAACGAACTCGCGCTGGCGAAGTATGGTCAATCAAACCCCCGTGACTGACGTGGCATGTGGAGGCCTTCATCCAGCAATTAATTTAGAAGGGCCCTACATTATTATTATTACTACGTAGTGTGAGAGTGAGAAACACAAGCACATTTAGTCATCTGAAGCCATTCATTTAGCACACTATAAAAACTGTCACTCTCTAAATCCCATCAGAATTAACACGGGGAGGAGCTTTAATCGTGTATGAGAGTACTTCTGCATGTGTGCAGTGCTCTGTTTGCGCTGTCGAGCGTTAATCTGCTCGTACATTTATTAAGCACGTTGAGGCGAGGGGCAGAGGTGCTCGTTAACGCATTGCGTGGTCTTGTTGACGCGTCCGCACTTGTCTTCTTGGCCGTTTACATTTTGTTATACGGGGGGGGGGGGGGGGGCTTCGCGAGCAACGTTCACGAATCACGGGAGCTGAGTTTCTGTTGACACCTGATGACGCAGGATGTGATCTCCGGCCAAAGCGTCGTGTTCGCTTCCTCCGTTTTTTTTTCCTGTAAAACCAAATCGATCGGCGTATTTGCCCGTGAACCATCGCACGAACTCTGGTCATCCTCGCATCAGCGGCTTTTGGCTCGCCATCAAACAAAGGCGGTCGCCGCATCGCGCGCTTTCAGGTGCCGCTTCTCTGGCCGTCTGGAACGCTGTTGGAGCTGTGCATTTTTGAAATCTAGATTGGAAACTCATTTTTTCAGAGCTGCCTTTTGTGTTTAGTTTGTTGTCCTTCCCGTGCACGTCTGATTAGCACGGTTGGCTACATACGGTGCGAAATAAGTTCAACGTACACGCGTACAACTTCATTTGAGTGGCTCTGTCGCCAAGTGGTTGAGGGTTACGGTTCACTTCGTGCCTTCTTTTAGCCCCGCCCCCCTCCCTCCCGATACGTTTCATTCAATGGCTACCACATTCTGATGAGCTCCCCCCTCTCCTCCCCCCTCAACTTGTATTTAAGGGACATCTTGAATCCTTGCCTCACTTGATGCAGCAAATCTGGCTGTGACGGTCCCACCTGATGACGGAGACTTGTGTTGCCTGCGAAACGTCGTGATTTTTATTGTTTTATTTTTATTAATTTCATTTTTTTACCTACGTGACTTTACCGAAAGAACTAAGAGTATGAGTATTCACCCTCCCGTCACACCTCCCGGTTTCAACCTTCCACCACCGCCGATGGCCGACCATCAACCGAATCAAGCCGATGCAGCCACTCGATGCACGAATGGCGCATCAAAGGTTCGGCGGCCTGCGAGTGCGGACACCAATCCCAAACCATCGACCGCATCGTAAACACTCTGCTACTGATGCCGGCGTCACTCTCTTAAAGCCAGGGAATGGACGAGATCCACTCTGCTTCTGAACAGACAATTGTGTGGATAACAAATCTAAAATCGCATCTTTAATCTGTTGTTATTAATTTGTACGAAAGAAGAAGATGGTTCAATTATGGAATTATACTTACACGCATGACAGGCGAAATAAGCGCATCATGTTTCAGTATTTGTTGGTGAATTTGCGAAGAAATGTTCGCAAGCGTCAAATTGTGTGTGTGTGTTTGTCCTGAATACTGACAGTTCAATTCACACTGTCCCTGGATGTATAATGCAAAAAATGCATTACATTTTAAACTCGTTTTTACTTTGTTGCCTAAGCAGTGGAGAATTCTGTACATTATGGCGAGACTGTTCAGTTGTTTAAAATTTTATTTAGATCTCAATTCAATTCAGCCGTCTATATTTAATCAGGCAAGCGGCCGATGAGCTGAATTATTTCATTTTTGCAAAAACAGACCTGGGAATCTCAAAGCCTTATAAATTAGGATGGTGTTTTTATATATATATCAGTTTTTGGTCATTTCCGACTGGCCATTGGCACTGTGGTGAGAGCACGCAACTCCCCCAAGGATCGTTGGACTCAACTAATCATCCACTCCATGGTGGCTCAAAAGAATATCGCGAAGTGAGGAGTAATTCACGGTTGTGGTTGTCCTACTGAGTGACTCGCTATCGTCATAGGACGAGCGCACCTCCAATTAGTGCGGTTGGCCACGAACGGTGCGAAAGGAGTTCAACGTACTTTTCGTACGTACGTGCATATGAGTGCAAGCTTGATGAACGGAACTGACAGCAACGCATGACTGTCTGTGCTTGAGGATCACGACGGAGCCGTGTTCCGCCAGGTAAGAGCCCAACGGGGGGGGACGGTGCTCCTGCCTCTGCAAGGGAAGCCTCTAAACCGCATGGAGACATGCAAGCGGAGAGTTTAAAAAAAAGTACATAAAGTTCAAAATAAACAGCTAACTCGAGAACAGAAACAACGGGCAGCTATGGGGGCAACATTTAAAATAAAATTCTTGCTGTGGTTTACATTTTATTCATTTCCGTTTTTTATACGGCACGGAAAACCCAACAACGGGCTTCAGAGCGCCGTAAGAGCGTTGCGTATTTTAAAACATCTCTAGTTCATCGAATGTTAAAGTCACGTAGAAGGGAAATAATAAAATAATACAAATAAAACATAATTAAATAATTCTCACGACGTTTCGGCCACAATGCAAGCAGCCGTCCTCAAGTGAAGAACAGGTCTATTCTTCACCTGAGGAACAGGTCTGTTCTTCACCTGAGGACGGCTGCTTGTGTTGTGGCCAAAACGTCGTGAGAATTGTATTATGTTTTATTTTTATTATTTTATTATTTTTATTCTACGTGACTTTACCGAAAGAACCAAGAAGATGAATCCCTGCAGTCACGAAAGCTTTAAACCGAAATTTTTCATCGAATGTATCGTAGGAAATAAGTGCGTTTTTAGTTTATTTCTTAAAGGGTGAATCTCAGCGGTCGGGCGCAGTCGTTCGGGGCAGAGCGTTCCAAATCTTGAGGGCCAAGGACTGAAAAAATCCCCACGCTCCGAAAACGTTTTGCCAAAATCGTGGCCAAAAGAGAAGCATGGCCGCGGCTTGAGGGCCTCAAACTCCTCGCACGCGAGAGGGTTCCTGAAGCTGCACAGTTTTACCCTTCAGATATTGAGGCAATTGCCGATAGAGTGCTTTGTGAATTAAGCGCGGTGATCCGAATCGCGCAACGGAGCTCAATTTTCACGTGAACAAACACGTGAGGTACGGACGGCCACGTTTGCCAATCCACAACTCGAGAGGTCATCGGGTCCAAAACTTGGGTTGCCATCTATGCAGTGACGGCTCGTGACATTGCCACTAGGTGGGGCTGTTGTGAGTGACCTGAAAATATGGCGTTCTGATTAAGGAAAACCTCGTCATGTTATTGGCTTTCCCGTGAAAGTTACGTAACTGTCATATCCACCAACGGTAGGCATTTGTAAACAATACGAAACAAAACAACAAAGCACTCAAATGCTGTCCCCATGACTCTCAAGTCCACACCACATAACCCCTTTGACACTGCCAAAAGCCATGAGCTGCTGTATTTCCAAAGTGCAACCTAGCGTTGTGACATCGTCATTGCAGACATGGCTGCCTTTTTCACCACCCTGAATGGGTCTCAAACGGCGTGGCTAAAATGTTAAGCTAATCGCAATGAATGAAGGGATATCTCTCACTAGAAATGTAATGCAACTCAGAGAGTCGGCCAAAACAACAGTTAACACTACACCTGGTTGATCAACGTCCTTCCAAAGCTTCAAATCGAGATTGAACCACCTCTACGGGGAGGATTTCCACATAACTCAGACAGGACTTCAACCGAGAAGATGGATGCAAAATGTTGCAATCTTTGGAAGGACGTTTATCAACCAACCAGGTGTAGTGTTAACTGTTGTGTTGGCCGACTCTCTGAGTTGCATTACATTTCAAAGTTTGCCAAGTTTGATATCTTTTTTTCTCTCTATCACCTTGTTCCCTCTGTACATTTCATTAGCTGACGTTTACTAACCTTACATTTGCTAGCCTTACATTTACTTGCAAATTCCATCCCTAGCCCGGCCCACTTACCCTTGGGTTGTACCCACCACAAACGTCTATAACCTCTGGTTGCAACAGCTCTCTCGCTACATTTCCTCCCGCCTCAGCAGTCCGCCTGCTGTATTGTTCCACCAGAAGACGATGGCTTGTGTTGCGATCGAAACGTCGTGATCGATTAGCTATTTTTCTATCTACGTGACTTTACCGAAAGCACCAAGAGTGTATTCATTCCCGCAGTCACGAAAGCTTCAAATCAAGATTGTTAACCATAGATAACACAATTGGGTAAGTAAATCTCGTGCAGATTGTGCGGGGCAGCTATAGCAGGAATCAAACTTTTGCAATAACGGTTCAGTAGCCACCGTGCGGTCGGCCAGGCCATTGTCCCCCATGCCGTGATATCGATCCACCGCTCGGCTATCGGGCGACAACTTTCCCATGACGGTGTTTATTCACACGCGTTAATGTCCTTCTTCGCGATAATCGAGGTAGCATTTACAATTTGAATATATTTTCATTCGTAATCTCAAGTTTGCGAGGATGTGTTGCATTATTTACCTGCGTATTTGATGACTCGCCCAAAGCGTTAATTATTTATCTCCCCATTGAAACATTTATCACTTATCTGTTGAAGTCTCTATTTACTCATCCGTTTATTCATGTATTTTTCTCCCCCCCCCCCCCATCCATTTACATATGTTTTATTTATACATATACGTGTCTTTATTTCTGCTATACAAGTATTCATTATTTAGGTCTTTCATCAAATATGTACACCAGCCGGGTTACCAAATGCTTCGCAGTGGCCCAAATCGCATGTGTGGGGGCTCCCTGCGATGACGAGCGCACCACCATCCTCACCTCCGCTCCACTCCCCTCCCGTGCTCGTCCCCCGCGGCGTCCTCAGTTGGTCGACCCCGGTGACCTTGCGGTCGGGCGCACACTTGCCACCCCGCCAGGAGCCTCGGCGTCTGATAACACTAATAACACTGGTCAACACACTTTTTTCTGGCATAAGGTATTCCAACGGTTTTAAAGTAATGTTGGGGTGCTGATTCCAAATCTGGCATCAGTTTTTGTCTATCACATCAGGTTTTTGAGATATCAAATATTGCATTTTCAATAAAAACTGCAGAAGAAAAATATTAAATGTGGATATCTACATAAAATGATATTATAAACACACTATCCTAAAAATACAGCACCATATTTTAACACTAAAGCAGTCACTGACTCGCAACAACTTTGCAATCATAAGTGACAGAATTAATTTCGGGTAAAATCCATGAAAATGTGGTATGCCAATAGCATAAAAATGATGTGATAGACCAAATCTAAGATCAGATTTGGAATCGGCACCCTGAAATTAGTCTAAAACAGCTGCAAAAGTCCAGGCCAGAAAAAAATGTTTTTTTGTTGACCAGTGTAATTCACTCTTCAACACGATTGTTGTTCCTGAGTAGTAAGTGTTCGTTCCTAATTGCTTATTCCTCAAAAGTATAGAAAATGGCTATTATTCCCCATATTCTTTGCTTTTGTGAACAGGACTTTACGTGAAGGAATGACACAAATGCACACCACGTTTTCTCACTGAAAATAGGTACATTTCAAAATATCACTGTTCTCGTCACAAAAGCAAAGCTTGTGAACAATAATAGCTTTTGTACTTTTGAGGCATAAGCAATTGGAAAATGACACTTACTACCCAGGACCAAAAAATAATTGTTACACAGTGAATTACCACAACGACCGCCGGCTGATTTTTCTGTCGCACAAGGAGAAAGATCCGCAGTGGTGAGCGGTTAGTGCGGCGGTTCAGCCTGGCTGCGCTACAAACCCGGCGACCCGCGTTCGATTCCCGCTGACGGTTGACACCGATTATCCGAACGGGTCTTGGGCCTCCCCTAGATCGACTCAGCCTCAGATGAGTGTGTTAACATCACCACTCGTAGTGCTGGCCACACCACTGACTCGTGTGCCGTGCCAGACTTTATAGGTGCTCGCTAACACCACTTGCCTTCAGCAGTCTCCGCCAAAGCAGGCACACACACACCGGCAAGCGGTCAAACACTCATTGATTGGTCGATAACACCTTTATTTGTGGAGGACCGCAGAACTTGGGAAGGGCTCCGAGGGGGCATTTGGTTGGTCCGGTCACCGAGTGGCCGCCACCTCCCACGCTCATCAGTGATTCCTCCTCGCTCCACTGGGTTGTTCGCTCCCTTCGAGAGCGAGCGAGCGAACGCCACACGCGCATTGCAAGTCGAACTTTATTGCGAGTGTGATCTCGATTTTTTAAAAGCTGTCATCGCCGACATGAAGCCAAATTTGACGAGGCCCGGTCAATGTCTTGGTGCTCCTACCTGTGGGGAGGCCTCGGGCCTATGGTAATAGGAATGTCCCATTCCCATGGCAGAGGGAGCGGGCGGGGGGGAGGGGCCTTGTTATTTCCCCCGTTGATTTCCCACAAAGTGGGACAGTCCTCGCTTTTGTTGATCACAGGAGGATGGGGAGCCCCGAGTCAAACTCCCGACCGCAATTTGAATGTGAAAAATGACCCGCAATTAAATTGCAACTTGCCCTTACATATCGACGTGAAAGCGAGTTGATTAAGCAAAAGACACAACATTAATAACGGTTAAACAAAGGACATCAGTCTCTTTACTTTCGTATTGCTGATGTAGATGCATAGCAACAGCTACAATTTCACATTCAGGTGGTCAAGCCAGATAACCGCGTCAGGAGCAGCGGAGTGTATCATCATCGCTGCGATGTCTCCTTCGTGTTTGTGGATCGGGCATTGTGTCGTTTTACGTTGTACGGTCTGATCTGGATGACCACAGTCGCACACCGAAGAGGTTTAAAATTTTCATTTGTACGTCAGGTATCTGCATCTGCCATGGGTAGTACATCAGTAAATGTAGGCTATAATTGCACACCCACATACAGAACAGAATAACAAAGCACATGATCCCCCTTTGGCTTTTGGCAACTACTGATAGTGCGAACCTATTAAAGCAATTGTCGCACAGCGATAGGTGTAGGCGTGGCTGTATCGTACATGTGAGAATCAATTATTTTCCATTCATATGTTATAATGTGATTACAACCTGACATCAACTAGAGATTTTCAATTCACCAGGACAGCAATAAATAATTGACTCTTGAATAGAATTGGGACAAATCGTGTACTCATGAGAGGCGCACTAATCATTAGGTGCCTTGCAGGTGGATCCTAATGCTGATGAGTCCCAATGAAGATGATGCAGTTTCTTTAGGAACTGTTGATGGTTTTTGCGTAATGCACAAGGCTGAGTGGTTGTTTTTTTTCGTTTACACATTTCTGTGTGTTCATATGAAAGTAATTGTATTTTTTCATTTGCTATACAGCCAGATAATACGACAAATCGCTAACCTTAAACACCCAGGCGTTCATAAAAGTTGAAGGTAGTATAGTACTATAGTAATAGAGCAAGTGCAGAATCACTGAACCGGAATTGATAGCTTGAAAGCATTTAGTGCGGGTCCCTTAAAAGTGCGGGTCCCGTAGCATTTGCTACTTTTCCTCCTCGGATAATCTGGCACTGGGGCCAGTCAGCACTATTGTCTCGAACTCAAACGACATCAGGTTACAAGTTAGTGACGCTAAGTTGGGTGAGGCTCACATGCATTACGATGCCAGCCTGCACTGGCAAACAACTGTGTTATTACGTTTGTTCGTCCAGGAAAGGAGGGTCCTGCCAAGTTTTCACAGTTAGGCAGCGATGTTGCTGCAGTGCTTAATCTCAACTGAGCTTAATCTCAACTGAGCAATCTGCAGGCAATCTTTCGGCAGTGGTATGTTTGGCCAACACCAGTTTACTTCGTGTGTTTTTTAACTGTGGGAGTGACCAGAGAAACTGGAGGAATCCGATGCAGAACAGGGGATCAAACGTACAGACTCCACACAAACAAGACGCAGTGCTAACACCGGGCGGTGCAAGTGTTACCACTGCAACCACCCTGCTGCGCTTACATCCGTAGATACTTGTACATAATCCAACGATTCATGTGTTTATGAACATACCTTTACCACCAATGCGGACAGTAAACAGCCTGGGCTTCGTGACGTCCCTGTGTGTTCGTAGCGCACCGCGCACTGCGCTAGGAACCCGGCAACCTGAGTTCGATTCCCCACCAACAGCAGTGACGATTATCTGAATCGGTCCTGGGCCTCCCTTAGGTCGACTCAGCCTCAAATGAGTACCTGGTGCGGTGTGCAAACATTGCTACCGGGGAGACATAGGTGGTCGGGTGTGGTGCTGGCCACCCATCCCGGCCTTCATAGGCGCTCGCTCACAACATTTTCCCAAAAAGTATGTTAAGGCTACACGGGAAATGGGGGATCTTTGTCTATAAATAGTATTTACTTAGCATACAGATACATTTTAAAACGAATCAATTTTTCAGTTGCTTATGCGCAACATCATATTTTATAAATAGGCGCTCCATATCTATGCAGTATTTATGGTGCTTTATTTGCCCCGGTTGTATTACATTTTTTAAAAGGGGTTACTTAACCTTAGCATGAAATAAATAAGTGTAAATGGCTATACACATCCAGTATGTATGCGACATCCCCTCGCGTTGCAACCCACAAGCCCCGCGATGGAGATGTCGTCTCGGGCGTACGACTCTCAGCCCCGCTCGACCACACGGCACCACCATCGAGTCCCGTTATTTAGCCATTAAACCGGTTGAAACTCCCTGTACGTATCCATAATAGATGTTTTTGGGTTAGATCGAGTAAATATGAATGTGTCGTTAAACACCGCCACCATCCGACACAGCCAATTAGTGAGGTTTGTCACGTAAACAATACATTCCAATTCGTTACTAGTTCAGCACACTGGTGTGTGGGAGAGTAAACGCACTGCAACATTTTCGAGTACGACTTTTACCAGTAATTACAACCAGCATCATCAGGCGACAGCCAGTATTGTGGAGAAATCCTCCTCCTGTTTTGGTCTGAAATAGAGGGGGGAAATGTGATTTTGTCACTTGTTAGCCAATCAGGTGTGACAGACCTTACTAATTGACTGTGTCGGGTGATGACGGGTTGAACGACACATTTACACGTACGCGATTTAACCCAAAAAAATAATTATGGATAATATTAGTCGTGAAAGCCCACGTGGTAAACAGAGAATGTTTTTTGTGCTCGTATCAACTGATACCCCTGACACGCCGGACTCCCTTGCCAAGTGTTACGATCCGTCTCCATAGATTATCCGAGTGAAATGTGTTAATAGGTTAAGACAAATGTAACTCCCCTTTTCCGAGTGAGACGCGACGAATTTTCGTTACCTAGAGATGGGAAGCGTGATTCTTTTTTAGATGATTTTAGATTAATGTACATGTATATCTGTGTTTGTAGTTATAGCTAGACTAGCTATCAGCCGAGCCGTACTGTGCACTTCGACCCTCTGCTCGTGATTTTACATTGCAATCCTCAGCGCTGCGCCCAGCTTTAATACATTTCCAATGCTTCATTCATGCTCGCGCATCCTTTTGTGCGAGAACTGTGACTGCGTTCGCCCCATTGAGCTCGACTGCACGGCACCAGTGCGCCGTCACATCATCGGTGGCTATCCGGATTCAAATCCATGCTGTCTCGAACCCCCTTAGGCTTTCGACAAATGCACCCTAGGTCATGGGGTCTCTCCCATTGCTCTCCCATTTTTTTGGCCGGGTGGCCAGTCAGCAGAGACGGATGCCTGGGTTCAATTCCTGGGTGCCTTGTGAAGTCACACACTCTCGAGGAGTCTGTGTGTGGTCATTGATAGCTGGCAAGCCTGACTATTCACCCGTTATTAAACGTACTACATCGCTCCTTTATATCAACTTATTGGCGGTACATCGGTGGTTAGCGGTTTCAAAATAGCACATTTCTCGCATTAGTTATTTCTTTTCCCACCGTACACAACTCTGGTCAGAAAATGTTGCGGGGTAGTGGTGCGTCAAAATAAGTTCTCGTCATGTCGAAGCAGTCGGAAGATGAAAGTCGGTTCAAATTGTGATGATAGACTGTTTTATGAGGGCCGGTGTGCGATACTGCACTGGTTTAACCACGAATACGTCCATTCATCTGTCCCTCCACGTCAAAAAAGACACTTTTTTTTTACACCGTCAACTACAAAACTTTCTGTAAGAGCATCATTTCAGCGGCATTGTTTCACCACAAGCAAACGCTGGACCCATTTCGACACACGCAGTGTGTCTCAAAAGAAAGAGTCAGTCCTTGCTTGAACCAACGCTGATGAACTGCCAGATATTTATAGGCAAGGATCCCCTCGCTATAAGATGTGGGCCCTTTAGTGGGTCCTTTTCACACACAGTTCGCCTCAGAACTTTGACACTTGGATTCGAATGGACGCTTAATCACATTCATCCTAATAATTTATAGTGTTTGGGTGACAGGTGAAATGAAGACGTGCTCTAAAGAATTCCACTTCCTTGGCTGCATGGGATACCGGCTGCTGTTAAACTATTCAGGCGTTGTGGGCTGTCAAGGCCCGGGCTTTCCGTTGCCACTGCGCCCCGTGAGTTCCTGTGCGTGGGAGGGATGCGTGGATATTTGCCGAGCTTTGAGCTTTCGGGGAGTTCCTGAGAGCTCACTTTTTCAAGGGGGATATGTTTGAAGAATCTGTCACGGAGCTTCTCAATGCGTCCGCTTTTGAATTGCTCGCTTGTTTAGCGATCGCGTCGGTGCGCGTTTGTTGTGTTTGTGGTAAGGGGGGAGTGGTGGCGGTGTGGTTCGCGTACTGCTCTATCAAACTGGCTTTGATTCCTGCTCGCAGATAACATCAGTGGTAACTAAACCAGTCCTAGGTCTCACTTAGGTCAACTTGGACATAGTCTTACGGCAGAGCTTGGAGGACAAAGGCGGTCTGATGTGGCGCTGGCCTCTAGAGGTGCTCGCTAAGAGCACGTGCTCCTGCAGGCCATGAGGCTAAACTGGACATCGATGTCTGTGTATCGTTGTCTGTGGGCGCCACGATGGCGAGATGTTATCTTACTTTTAGTTTTTTCGGTAAAGTCACGTAGGTAAAAAATGAAATTAAAATTAATAAAAAATACCTACGTATTTTTTACCTACGTGACTTTACCGAAAAAAGTAAGAGTATGAATCCTTGCAGTCACGAAAGCTTCAAATCTAGAGATGTTATCTACCTTGCCTGGTATACAGGAGGTCGTGGGTTCGATCCCGGCTCTGACGCCTGCTGTATATTCGGAGTTAGCACGTTCTCGCCATGGTCGCGTGGATTTTTCTCCAGGTGCTCCCGTGTTTCCCTCCATATGTTTAAACATGCGTTTAGCTGGGTTCACAGCGTGGCGTGCTAACCACTGCGCCACCGCTCAACCGCTGGGGCATTACAGACACGGTTGTCCCAACAGCGGCTTGATACCGATGGGTATTGAGGCGAGATTAGCATGGAACTGGTATCGCCTAAGATGCATTGTCCAGTTATTGCCAGGCAGGAAGGTATTCATTCCCCAGTGTATAAAATACCTGGCTATTGCCGACAGTGATGGTACATCGGACAGGATATATCGAGACACTGTTATCTGAACAAAGGCAACATCAAGGTGGTTTCTATGCTTGCCGCGTAGTCAGCTGTGGCATTATTAAAATGTGTACCACGTTTCTGCAAAGGTAATTGTGGGTTAGAATTTGCCTTACAAAATGAATTATAATTTTAAGTTGTGGTCCATTGTTGAGATGAGCACCCAGTGAGAATCACTCATTACAAGTTTTGTATGGGGTAAAAAACAAAATGTTGTTATGCAATTTAATCCTTTATTATTTACAATCTAGGAGTATAACAGCAGCACAACACTGTTTGCTCTTGTGAACGATGTAAGAGGGTCTTCAATGCACGCTTCACTTCAGCTTCACAGTTGACGATGCAATCACGTCGAGTTCTGTGCCCACATGACCAGGAATCCAACCGTGGCTTCCACGTGATCTGGCTTTGGGAGCGATCGCACTGACTGATCGCACGACTATCGCGTTGCCTACTGCAAAATGCAATTTTCATCCGACGGTCGTGTTTGTGGAGGTGCGGCTGACTTGATTAAACAATTCTAGATTTGAAGCTTTCGTGACTGCAAGGATACATACTCTTTGTTTTTTTAGGTAAAGTCACGTAGGTTAAAAAAGCAAACAAGTTAATTAAATCACGACGTTTCGGAGGCAACACAAGCCTCCGTCTTCAGGTGGGACCGTCACAACAAAATCACTGCATCAAGTGAAGAGACCTCCAAGAGACACGACCCTTTATACTGGTTAAGGGGAGGGGGGAGGAGCCAGGATGGGTCGTGGGGGTTGAGTACCAAAACAACCACTGCGGCTACACCTGAAGCTGCAGCCGAGGCCTTGTGATGTAGATGGCGTAAGTAGATGAGCGAGCTAGGATTACGCCGCCTTTTGTTATGCACGCCGGTGGGTTGCAGGCAAGCAGTGTGTGAAAAGCTAAAAAAGCGACTATGGCTGTACAACCAAGCCAAACTCTAGCTACCTTATAAGTGTGAGATTCCAGATTCCAATCCGGGTTCCATTCATCAAGTAATTAAACCGCTCTTCAGACGGTAAATAGGAGCATCACCTGCATTGCTTAAGAGAGCGAGAGGACATCCCGAGTTGCTCACTGAGCTCTGTAGTTCTTTTCAGAAGTGACCTGGCTACCACAAATGACAGCTCAACAAAGCGGCTTATTGCGTGGACATTTATAGCACACTGGGGAATGAATACCTTCCTGCCTGGCAATAACTGGACAATGCATCTTAGGCGATACCAATTCCATGCTAATCTCGCCTCAATACCCATCGGTATCAAGCCGCTGTTGGGACAACCGTGTCTGTAATGCCCCAGCGGTTGAGCGGTGGCGCAGTGGTTAGCACGCCACGCTGTGAACCCAGCGACCGGAGTTCGGTTCTCAGCCGTGCCGAGCATTATCGACAACTGGTCCCGAGACTATTCCCTTCACCAAGTCCCACTGTGTGAGCGTGGTATGTATGTCTGAACTTCTTTCGCAACGTACATAGCCATCCGTGGCAATCGGAGGTGCGGTAAAGTATGGTCAAACAATCCCGTTGACCGAGCCGGTGTGGGCACGCTTTTATCCGCTCATACTGGACACCTGTGAGAAGGAGCTTTGTCGCTCATCGGATTCCTCCAGTCCAAATAAAGATTCCCTGTCCGATCCAGCGGTGGTATAATAAAGGTCTGTGCATCTTGTCTACTCGTAATTCTCGAGAGTGCAGTCAAAAAAGTCAAAAAGTCAAAAGTCACTTTATTGTCAAGTGTGTTACATGCATAACATACAACACAGATGAAATTACAGTCCTCTCTCTTGGTCCCACGGTGCAACCAAGCAATTAAAAAATGAATCACAATTAACAGACATAAATAAACAATAAACAATCGGCGATCAACACAAGATAAATAATCAAAAATGTAATAGACTTAAAATAAACAACAGTCAAGAATTATAAAATGTAAAATATTATTTAAATAAAGTATTTAAAGAAATAAATATTTAAACCGGTGTGGTAGTGCGATGTAGTGCAATGTGCAGTCCAGAGATCAGGATGTACGAGTGAATGTGGGGCTTGGGGTCAGGGGGCAAAGGGGGGAGTGTGGGCAGAGGGGGGGAGTGATGGTAGAGCAGGGAGGGAGTTGAGTCTCCTGACAGCCTGGTGAAAGAAACTGTCTTTGAGCCTGCTGGTCTTGGCCCGAAGACTCCGCAATCTCCTCCCTGACGGCAGCAGGCTGAAGAGGCTGTGAGATGGGTGGGTGGGATCACCTGCAATCTTGATTGCTTTGCTGGTGATGCGGGTGTTATAAATGTCCAGAAGAGGGGGGAGAGAGACACCAATGATCCTCTCAGCTGCTCTCACTATGCGCTGCAGAGTCTTGCGGCAGGACACGGTGCAGGTGCCGTACCACACGGTGATGCAGCTCGTCAAGATGCTCTCAACGGTGCCTCTGTAGAAGGTGTGCATGATGGGGGGCGGGGCTCCTGCTCTTCTCAGTTTGCGGAGAAAGTACAGGCGCTGTTGGGCTTTTTTGGCCAGTGATGCAGTGTTGTGACTCCACGACAGGTCTTCAGAGATGTGCACACCCAGAAACTTGGTGCATCTCACCCTCTCCACTGCAGCACCGTTGATGGTTAGCGGAGTATGCTGGGTGTGCACTCTCCTGAAGTCCACAACAATCTCCTTCGTCTTCTCAACATTCAGGTGGAGATTGTTGTCCTTGCACCACGTGGCCAGCCTGCTCACCTCACTCCTGTAGTTTGTCTCATCCCCGTTTTTGATGGCACCCACCACAGTTGTGTCATCCGCAAACTTAATGAAGAGGTTGGAGCTGAATGATGGTGTGCAGTCGTGGGTCAGCAAAGTGAAGAGGAGGGGGCTTAGCACACATCCTTGGGGGACCCCTGTGTTCAGTGTGATGGTGCTGGAGGTGTTGCTGCCAACTCGAACTGCCTGTGGTCTCCCTGTCAGGAAGTTCAACAGCCAGTTGCACAGGGAGGTGTTGAGCCCCAGGTGGTCTAGTTTGTGGATGAGCTGCTGGGGGATGATTGTGTTGAATGCTGAGCTAAAGTCGATGAACAGCATTCTGACGTAGGAGTCTTTAGTCTCCAGATGGGTGAGAGCTGAGTGGAGGGTAGCGGAGATGGCGTCATCGGTCGAGCGGTTAGACCGATACGCAAACTGGAAAGGGTCCAGGGCGGGGGGAAGGACAGACTTGATGTGTTGTAGGACTAGCCGCTCGAAGCACTTCATAAGGATTGGAGTGAGTGCGACCGGGCGGTAGTCATTGTTGCAGGAGGGTGATGACTTCTTCGGGACCGGGATGATGGTGGTAGCTTTGAGGCACGTAGGTACAACAGCCTGTCTCAGCGAGGTGTTAAAGATGTCGGTGAAGACATCAGTCGATGCCCGTGTTGAGAATCGGATGCAAGAAACATCACGCTGACAGAATAGGTTCACGAGTGTGAATATATTGATGGTAGCTGTCAGCGCTCTGAAAAGAAGCGACGTGCTTGGTCTTGAATCCACGAGCCGTGACGAAGCGGTACGGCGTGATGATCCTAAACGGCCCTCGGATTTTCGCGTCTCGCAGAGATATAAAACCGTGGAATAAAAACGCTAATCTCACCGCGTTGCAGCAGAGTGCACATCTTGAATCTTAGAGGCAACTGATTTGGCCGGGAAATGTCTTTCTGTCTTTAATTGTCCAAACAAGTATTTAAGAATGGATAAAGCAGTTAATGCAATATAACTAAAAAAAATGCACGTGGACAAAAAAACAGGCTGCAATTGAAAGTGTTCAACTAATTGGCGAACACACTTGCGGTACATCGCTCTCCTCCTCTCTCCCTCCCTTCTCCCTCCATCTCGTTTTCTCCCCTTGAGCAATTAACAGCAAAGTGAATGCACGCATCTATCTTACTTTCAATTTGAGCATTAAATTAGCTGCCACGCACTCCGGATTAAACGGGCTGAAATGAGTACACACAGTAATTAACTCGCCCGCTCTATTTCCATCTTTCGCTTTGATGATGCTTTATATTTGCCCGTCGCTCAGCTCTTAGCCCCCAGTCCCAGAGACCCGTGGTGTGTAATCGCCGCTCACGTAGAGCAGCGTTGTCAGTCAAACGCCGCGACCCCCCAAGCCGGCAGATGAAGAGATGTCGCCAGACACCCGCGCAGGAAATACCCGCGGCCGAGTCTGTGAGTCTCTTGTTGCTGAACATCATAATCCAGCGCGCTCACCAATTCACTCCAGTCACTCGCTCGCCGGCGGTCCATCGTTTCCCCTCGTCGCTCATCCTATCAATGCTACCGTGGTTACTGTCTCCGTGAACTTCGCTCATTGATCCCTCCGCCCGTGTTGAGGACCCGTCCTGTACCAGACCACTCGCTGTTTTGTCTCTCATCCACTACACTGCCTTCACTCAAGGCGCTCTTGGGGATCACCAAAGGGTAGGGGAGGGACGGAAATGAGTGGAGGGGCGAGGGGAGGGAAGAGGAAGAGAATGGGAAATAGAAAAGAGGTGGAGCTTTAAGAGTAGGAAAAGAAAGAGGTTAATGAGGCTGACTCCTTAATTCAACACATTCGTTATCTCTTATCTACGACATTTTTTAGCCATTTGTTGCTGGCTGCTTTGCTCAGCAACTGTGGTTGAAAACAAATCCTGCTCGGGGCATTGGGTCAGGCATGCGATGACCATGATCCACGACTGCAAGTCCAGCCTCCTGAAGACTAGGGTTTGGTGGATCACGCGGTTATGGAACCATTTCTATGGCAGTGAGCTGAGGCATGAAGAAGTCTGTGTAATGACTTGGACAACGAAGTACTAGGAGCCACTTTATTAACCAAGTCCGGGCTTCGTGCTTGGACTTGAAGCTCGACTTTCCCTCGAACGTCCCCCCCTCCCCTCCCCTTGTGCTCTGCCCTTTTATATCATTCCAGTGCCCTTTCTCGAATGTTCCCTCACTCTATTTCCCTCAGCCAATCCCTGTCCTTCCCCGTCTTAACGGATCCCACCCGTCGCCTCTGGGTTCCGCTCCTGTTTCCCGCCTATTCTCGTTCAAACCCTTTTCCTCCAATCGCTTCAAAAGCTATCCATCGCGACCAATCCCTGTGGAGGCCTCTTTCCGCCAATCGGAGAGCTGGCTTTATCTTTGAATTGCCGTTAGGCTGTACATTGGCTTGAGGTCATTTTCGGTCATTACACAAGTATGATTGACCAGCTCTTTGTAGAATATTTGGTTGGGTGGTGCTGTTTGTAGGGAACCCACGTGTCTTGCAAATTGGAAGATTTCGAGTTCCAATCCCAGTTGGAGGGGAAATGAGCCCACGTCTCCAGGGATATTCCCTCTTTTTTCCCCGCAGTGAAAATCTCCACACATACGAGAGGAGGACTCGTGATTGCAGAGATGAACTACATTAGTTCTGTACGTATGTATGTTGAAATTCTTTCGCGCCATACGTAGCCAACAGCGCTAATCCTAGGTGCGTGCGGTGGGGGGGGGAGGACAACAAACTCAACACAAATAGCAGTTATAAAGAAATTCGTTTTCAATCTACACAATTTAAAAGTGCATGGCTCCAGTGGCTTCCTAATATCGCAAGGAAGAGCGTTCCAGACGGCCGCAGAAGTGCTTCTGGGAGGGCGCGATGTGCTGTAACGATAGGTCATATTGCGGTATCGGTTTTCGAAGTCAATCCGTGACGTTTGTGACTTGGGGCCGGACAGCCGAATGAGCTCGGCGATGAGCGCTGGCGCTCTCCGGCTGCCCCTCGACGGCGCCGCTGCCGCTCTTCTCCGAGGTTTTCGGCCGAGCGTCTGGAGCCTGCCACACGGCAGCAGGCAGGGCGGTGTGTGGAGGAGCGGGGGGGGGGGGACAGCACACGCGCGCAGCACGCTCTTGTGCTGCGCGCGTGTGCGTGGTGGGAAAGCGGCACGTCTCCCTGGGTTCAGTACGGTCTCGCTCGTCTCTCTTTGTGTTAAGTCGTCAGGTGTCCCCATCTTTCTGAGTTCAATAGGGCCTCGCTCTTTATTGCGGGCTCAGTCATGTCTCTCTCTAGGCGGTTTCTCTCTCGGTGGGTTCCGTGGGATCTCTTGAGACTCCATGGGGGTCTCTGTCGACTTAGAGCTCTTGCTTCAGTGGGGGGTTTCTCTCGCTGGCTTTCACTTGTGATTTCTCTTGCCAATAAATACGCTGTCGTCTGGCATACATAACGAATGTTACCGGTCTATTAATATACACGGCACTGCTCGAACATGTGTAAGGAATGGATGTTAGCGCGTACACCGCCGGTTACATTCCCCAAAGCTCTCGCATGTAATGTCGCTGGAAAAAACCGAGTGATGCTAATCCTGTTGAGCTGATGAACGTTTCACGCTGCATGGTATCTTATTTGTTTATATTTTAATTGATTTTTGCAGTTTAATCTTGTTGGGTTTTTTTCCCCCTCCTTCTTCTTAACCTCCGCGTTTCTCTCCGGCTTTGGAATTCATCCCGCCGTCGTACAACGAAAAGTTGCACGCGTGAAAAAAAACACGGCTCGAAGCCTCGCGAATCCTGTCGGCTTGAGTTTGAGTCGAGCGGGTGCGACTGAAGTGATCGCAGTGACAAGTCTGTGGCCGCGCGTTAAACAGACGCCGCCGTGCTGTTCTGCGCGCGCCTACCGCTTACATCCGTCTGCGGCCGTGCTAACAAAGTGTTTGCCCCGTGGCCACGTCGTTTGAACCTTTAATGATCTTGTCACAGCTCAGCACTGCCAGAGCTCCGTTCGGTGATTCTCATTTATTGCCACACCACTGAGCCGACGACGACGGAGTTGGATTCCCGTCACGGTCATTTCTGCGTGAATGTATTCTTCTCATCACAGAGGCGGATTGGCTCTTGCGTCCTTGTGCCTCCGTGTTTTTAGAAGAGTAGAGGGATGAACTGTAGTGTTTAAGAGATGGATGTTTGAGGCAAGGGGTGAGATATATATATACCTTACAACATGGGCCAAAGAACTGAATCTTAACAGCGTGATTGGGAAAAGAAGATGCGGGCTTTGGAAATATCGATGTTTTCTGAGGATGCGTGGAATTTCAGGGTGGGATAGGGTAATCAACGTGAAAGTTCAGAAGAGACCATGGCAGGAGAGCAGTGATGGTGTTATCTAGGAAGAGGTTGTGGTGGATGGGGTGCGTGTGCAGGATGGGGGAGGGCCAGGTCACCGAGCCAAGCATCGGAGCGACGGAGGTTGTAGACCGAGCGAAAGACCTCAAGCGAGATGCTGGTCATGCTGAGACCAAGCATGGGCAAACGTTAGTCCATGATGGGCCCAGACCAGGATATCACTTCAGTTGTTACAAATTCCTTATGTGGTAAAAGACCTTGAAATAAGTGATAATCATTTGAAATTAGTGCATTAGCATCTAATGCAGTGGTTCTCAACCTGTCTTGGTTACTGTATCCCACTTAAATTTCGATTTAAAGTTTTCGTGACTGCAGGGATTCATATTTTTTTTCTTTCAGAACCATGCTGGGTCAGGCAAGGTGGGTTACTACTCGTTTGAAACTAAATTAAACAAGTGGGATACATATTATTGGTTCTTTCGGCAAAGTCACGTAGAAGCGAAATAATAAAATATTACTACATTCTTATTTTTCACGTAGAAGGGAAATAATAAAATAATACTAATTATTCTTCTTTATTATTTCCCTTCTACGTGACTTTACCGAAAGAACCAAGAATATGTATCCCACTTGTTGAATTTAGTTTCAACCGAGTTGTAACCCACCTTGCCTGACCCAGCATGGTTCTGAGAAATAAATCTATGAATAATGAACATCAATATTTTAATCAATTGTCCAATTTGTGAGGTATCCTAGCTTGGTTAGTTAACTGCAAGCAAATACAAATAAGTTCAACGGACGCTCTTCATGCGTCACGTAATTTGTTCGTGTTCGCTGGTTACTTTTGGTAACCACATTGTTTACAATCAGCGAGTTTATAAAGGTATTTTATATCGTTCTTGTTTACCACGCGGATTCAAATTTTATCGTAGTTATTTTATTTTGGCAGATTCATACCTCATTGTTCACCAATGACTCTCATGTACAATATCATTTCACACATTTAGAAATCCCCTCGCGTGTACCCCCTGGGAAGTTGCCACATACCCCCCCCAGGCATTTGCTTACCCCCTTGTTGAGAACCACTGATCGAACGAGTCGCACATTCACCGTGAAAATGAGTCGGTGCGGACTGGAGTTTAGCTCTGGCGGACAGACTGTGTGCAACGTTTGCAGGGTCTGCGAAGGTTTTCAGCGATGGCAAATTTGACTTCAGGAGCGCTGACCGCAATTGCTTCGCTTCCATGGCCTGCCGGACGAAGGAGCATCGTCTCCGCTGGATACTAAAGAGCGGTGCACTTCTCACCTCGGATTGTGGTGGGGGGTTTTTTTCTTCTTTTCAAAATAAAATAATGGGTCAAAGAAATTATGAACATGAAAAAAAACCCCGGTGCAAATAAGTGCTCAAAGTCAAATACAAATATGTTCCGAGTAGCTGGCGCCTAGTTGTCTCTCGGCAAGCGGCGTCGTCTCGTTTAACGTTTAATTACCCGCAGCTCGGAGCGCCCGATCGTCAGCGGGGGGGAGAGTGCAGCAGGGGTTGTGCAGCCTCGTCAGGCACGGTGTGATGAGCGCCCGGGCAAGGCCTCATGGGGGGGGGGGGTTGCCCACTTGTTCCGGTTTTCCCAGGGATCATTCTCCTCTGAAGTGTGTTCGTCTTGCCGGCGGATTTAGAGCCGCGGTTTTTTGTCGGCTGTATAATAATAATGATAGTGATGACGATGCACCACTCAAGGGCAATGCACTCGCGTGTAATTCTGTCCTCCTCCGGTACTGTGAGATATTCCCCTTCTTGCCGTGGTTGTTCTTGTTCCTGCGAGGTGGCAGCAATGAACGGATATGGAGGGAGAATTGCCATTTGGTTTTGCCTCACGTTTTTGTATTCAATATACGTTAATCAATGTGCATCTTTAATTATTCGTTTTCCCAGGAAAGCCTCAACTGCGTATGCTTTTGTCGGAGTGTTTTGGTCAATTATAGCCTTGTTTATATCATCGCTTGGGAAGAAATCAGGAGCGCTGGAGAAAACTCACTTATCCGAGTGGAGAACACTCCAATCTACTTGCCCTGCTTCCTCCCACTGAGTACCATCTCTCATTGCCCTGAAGTTGGGGCATCTAAAGCACATGTTGGCTCCACCTATAACAACAATCAATAAACAATAATTGCATTTGCGTTGCACTCCCAGTGTAACTAAGTATGTAGATTTCATTACACCAGTTTTTTATTTGTGTCATCCACCAACCGCTCCTCCCAGGACGTCTGATTGTAGGCGGGCGCGGCGGCTCGCAAAACCGGCTTCAGGTTATTTGAGCGCCGCTGTTTAGTCTTCTGCAACGCTAATGCTGCGTTACAACAGGGACGGGTGTAATTGCAGCCACCCATCAGCAGACTACCCGCTTGTATAAAACTAAAAACTATCAATGGTTTTTCATTTTACCACCAGGCAAGGCCCACTGAGATGTACAGCTCTTTTTTTAGAAGTGACCTGGCTATCACAAATGATAGCTGAGTGAAGTGGCTTATCGCGTGGAAATTTAGAGCAGCAAAATCCTCTAAACCACTGGTTCTTAACCTTTGCTGGAGCCTTGCAACTCTTCGCTTCTCAATCATAAAAAATACAATGTTAATAAATATGTAGGTTTCATGAAATGAAGTAATTGTACTTCTGTGCCGACGCTTAATTTGCATTTCGATGATTTACCTTCTAAAAAAATCTGGCCATTATTCACACCCCCAGAAAAGGGCATCTCGCACCCCCAAGGGGTGCACGCATCCCAGGTTAAGAAGAACCACTGCTCGAAACACGTGTTTCTAAATGTGGAGAGAAAAACTGGAGGACCCAGAGAAAAAATGCACTTGACCACCGGAAGAGAGACACGAAAACTCCAGATATTATTTCCCCCCCCCCCCCCCCCCCCCGTGTACTCGGCATCAAAGTGGGAGACTGGGATGGGAATATTTCATAGTGTCCACTGTGAATCCATTGATATCCAAGTTTGCCTCCTGGTCGTAAGTCACGTCATTCACTTCTAAAAATGTGTGTCTTGACGAAGTTGACGTGGCCTTGACCTCCTGATCGGGCCTAAAATCAGTGCGTGGTATGTTGTAGTTGGTATCAGCACCGGGAGGAGAGGAAGGAATATAATGTGTCGGTAAAGCATTGCAGTGGATGCCATCGGGATGAGGAAGATGCCGTGGGAAGGCCACGTGCACAGGATGGAAGGATAGCTTACTGAGACAGGCAATAGAGCGGCACTGAGAGATCGGTGACCAGAGGAAAAACCGTAAGGTCACATGATGGCAGTGATGAGCTGGTAAGGGTTGGTCCTTGGAAGCTATAGCATCTGACACGAGGAAGTGTTGATGAGTTGTGGTGGCCTCGGTGAAAAATGTGTCCATGATGACTTCTTCGGTGTCAAACGGCTAGACAAGGAAGGCGTGCAGGGTCTGCGCAGCACGGGGGCATTTGATGGCCACTTCGTCCGCGTTCGTGAGTGGCCTCGCACCGGGTCAGCAGCTGGCCCTCGTGGTTGACGAGCGAAGGAACGGGGCACCCTCACTGCAACACACGCCAGGATGATGCGCCCGACACAGACACACTACAATGGGAGAGGTCCCGCACGGGAAGCTGGAACGCTGCTGCTGATGTCTTCATTTAGAAATTAGCTCTTCATTCAAGGGGGGTGGGGGGGGAGGCTGGCGGGGTGGGTGGGTGGGCCGGGTGGGAGACGCTGTGATGGAGCGGAGAGAACGGAGTGTTTCTAAATGGTTAATCCAGGCCTGGCCACAATTAATTTTCACAAATTAATGCCGCTTTGATGAATTTTAAATCTGTGAGCGAAAACGAGAGAGAAAATAATTGTAACTCTCCCAGTAGTCCCATTAATGCTTAATAATATCAACTCGAAGCGCGTGCGTAATCCGTGCATGTTCGTGTGCGTTTGGGGAAGCGCATGCTGGCGCGAGCGGATATTAAAATGTAAACTCGTAGAGCTCGGAAGCCAATAACGCGAGCGGCTTCTTTTGCCCCGAGGCAGCTGCCCTCTCCGGCTGTCGGTTAATAAATCCCTGCTGCACAGGCTGAGCTCCATTGCGGCCTCCGTATCAGGCCGGGTTCACAACGGCAAGCTCTGGGCTGCCCCCGCCTCACCTCGCCCCCCACCATAAGGAGTCGGTAATCGCAGCAAATCCCAAAACTATGCCTCCCATAGACACTTGCTCATGGGAAAAAAATAAAGTATATATAGCCGAGAGTGGAGGAAAAAATACATTGGGAGCTACGGCCGTCGTTGGCCGAGCGGCCGATGCCGGTGGGTGGGCGCGCCGAGTCGGCACTGCGGAGAGCCTGGGTTCGAATCCCAGACCCTCGCCCGGCCGAGACCAAGCCACGCCGGTACGCTTAGCTCGACGGAGTCGGCCCGCTCACCAGCGGTCTCGCGTTTTAAGTGAGCGGTGCTGCTGCTGCTGCTGCGTGAGATCGCGCCGCTCGACCGCTTGGAAAGTTTCGTTTTTTTGTTCAAATCCCAGCTGGGGGGGGGGGGGGGTCTAACGCAGCCCCATCACAATTTTGATAAAACGAGCAGCAGTTCTGTGGAGATGAGTGCTGCCACGTTTGGCTTGGGCTTGGGCTATGATCAATGATTACACATTTTTTTTCACACTCTTCAAGCTATTCGTAGGAGGGTCCTGCTTAGGATGAGTGCCCAGAACTAAACTAAAATTATAATTTTTATTTGACCAGGTAAGGCTCACTGAGATATATCGTAGCGTTTTTTCAGAAGCGACATGGCCGAAATGATAGCTCAACTAAGTGGCCTTATCACGTGGAAATCTATAACATCCAAATACTCTGAACGCACGTTGATTATAAATGTGGAGGGAAAACCCGGAGCACCGAAAGAAAAATCCATGTGACCACGGGGAGAACATGCGAACTCCAAATATACCAGAGGCATTAGGGTCGAGATCGAACCTGCAACCACCTGGAAATTGAAGAGCGAGCGGGAAGTCCATCCAGACATGGGGTAGCCTCTTAGCATGAACAACTAACTTAGTTTGTGAAAAAATAACAGAGCTCTTCACTAAAATGCCAAAAATCCTGTTAACCCGCTGACAGAATGCGGCTGAACGCTGTGGCTGATGGATTCCCGAGAAATGCATTGTGGGTATGGGGACACTTAACAGGACTCGGCCGTTGTGGGCCTCATCAGTGAGTCGAGTCGTGCCAGGTACGGGTCCAGAAAAGCATCCGCAAGCTGCGTACGCGAAGATAGGCCTCGGTAAGGTAAGGTAAAAGTGTAAAAAAACGAGCCTACCTTTACCCTACCTTTTACCTTACCACAATACAATCACTCTACCCTACCTTTTACCCTTTAGCAGGTAAGGTAAAAGGTAAAAAGCAACGAGCCTACCTTTACCCTACCCTTTACCCTACCCCTTGGCATGTCGACACCTTTACCCTTTACCTTTACCCTTTTACCCGTTAAAAAGGGTACAATTACCTTACCTTGCTGAGGCCTACGCGAGGAGGCCCAGGCTGAACCGTTCACCCTGTGTATTCGACAGCATTATGACCTGCGGTGCAGTAAGTGGGGAAATTCCCGTCGTTTTTGAAAATTCACGCGCGTATAAAACGTACCGCTGATATTCTCAAGCAAATTGTTGCGATTGCCGCTTCGGCTTAACGACACAGGCCGTGGCAGGGTATATTTTCTAGGGAGCTCGTAAGGGCCGTTAGAGCCAACATAACTATGAATGCTGGGGCTTACAGTTGTGAGGAACTCAAATCGTTTAGGTAAAGTCAGTTTCGTGGTATAAATCCTGACTCTAATTCTGACCCGATCAAAAGTATTTAAAGATGTTGTTTTAAAATAAATAAATTCTTAAATATTGCCTAAGAATTTCCAGATATTTTGCACATTGCCTCTCAATATATCCTGCAGTTTGCTGTTCCCATCAACCGTATCCCAAGTTATTTTTTTTGTGACAAGTTGAATCTAATGGTCTCTCTTGAGCTTCGACAGTTAGTGGCATCACAGCACGTCACAGCCCCGTCCCCGGGGGGGGGAAGGAGCCCTCGGAAGATAACAGCACAGAACCACTTCAATAGAAGTCACTTCAATAGGCCTCTCCTTTCGCAAGAAAAAGCACGCGTGTTTTGTCTCCCGTATCTCTTCATTTGTGACTTTGTCTTTCTTCCCGCGGCTCACGTCCATGTCGCAGACCAGGAAATTGTAATTTTCACGTTTGAGACCCAGTCGCCAGTCCGGCGTAGGTCGTGCGGTGGCCGGACCCGGTGCTTTGTGCGAACGCAGCGTGGTCTCGGTGTTGCTCGCCCAGCAGGGAAACAACAGGGCCATCGCGAGGGTGGGGGGGGGGTATCCCGTGCTCCCTCTTGCAAGCTGCTTTGGCCATCGAACAAAGACGGTTCACTGCTCAAAGGCACTTCGCTCTCAAGTGCTCTTCTGCGGCCGTCTGGAACGCTCTTCCTTCCGATATTGGGAAGCCACTGAAAGCCATGCACTCTTAAATCATCATCTAGATGGAGAACTCATTTCTTTTGAACTACTCTTTGTGTTTAGTTTGCTGTCCTTCCCCTCGCGTACCTCCGATTAGCACGGTTGGCTACTACATTTGGTGTGAATGAAGTTCAGCGTACATGCTTACGTACCCCTGTGCCTTGCAGGACAAGACACAGGGGGTCTCCCAGATGGCTACATGCACAGCTCCGTGTATTTGACCCGACAGGCTCCATTGCTACGAAAGTGCGAGCTTAGTTGCGGAGACCTCTTATTTTATTACGAATAAAACGTGTTTTTATGTTTTCGGAGAGAATGTTTCTATTTTAACGACATCGCTTTCCTTCCTGTCATTCATCAATCGCAGCCGTCGGTCCTGTAATAAATGATGTAACCGAGAGCCGGTCGCCGTTATGAATGGCCCGAGGAATTGAAAGCAGTGATATCGCTTCACGGTTTACAGGAGAGAGGGGAAAAAAATCCACAATATCATAGAGGCTGTGCGTACATCACACTTTACATATATATGGTATACGTGTATAAAGATGCCTTCATATGCAGCGGTACCATATTCATTGCCTATATACTCTGGATGTACATTGATATCTCTTTGTATGTATGAGGGTATCGTTGCTCGTGTGATGTCTCTATGTGCATGCAGGAACGCACTCGCTTGCGGATTGTTCTTATTCTTTACGCATGGGGAGGAGTGGTTGTTGGATTGCTTTTCGTGCCGTGCCACAATGCCGACGATCTGGCTTCAAACCCCAAAGCCGTGACGCCCAACGTCAATGGCAATTCTGCGGGTATCGGCGTCGATGCTGGGAAGACAAAGGTGGCCAGACGGACACACGAGGTGCCGGTCACACTTGCAGGGCAGCGCCGCACATCCGACCGCCACGTGTCCGCCCTGACCATTTAAGCGCCCGCTCCCAGTGCAGTATTGTGTGCGCTGTGCAGCTGCTGTTTTGTCTTGTAGGATGTTCACGTTTACATTCACTAGATGCGGTCTCGTGGCATCGCGTGGTCGATTGCACAATCGCGTTAATGTTGGGGGAGCAAACCCAGACGAGCAGATGAATAGCAAAGGTCAACAAAGCCCATCATCGGACACCATCACACTCCAGGGGTTAATAGAAATGCCAACGGTGGATAGACTAATCCCTGCTGCAAGAATGTGGAATTTGCACCAATAGTAAATCTCATGTGTGGAAAAACACTTTCTTTGAGGCTGAATAGGGGGCTCGTGTGTGTGTGTGTGCGTAAACGTTGGTGTGTATGCAGATGCGTCTTGTCATAGGTTATTACGCATTACCGTATCATTTATTACCATTGAAAATTGTATGAATATGTGAATAGTGTCCACACACATGTGATCTGTATAATTGCATTTGTACATAATTGATTCTTGGGGAGAAAAAAAAAATGGGCTTTCATTTTGCTTTCAGCAGTTTTGATTTGCATAACAATTTTACGTGTATAATTTAGCGTGTAAAAGGGAGAGAGATAAACAAATAACACGTTAAACAAACACATATAGATACCGTCCTGCAAATAGGTTTTGTATAAAAAGTAACACATTCACAACCCTTGAGTAAGAAAATGTGGCTCGAGTGTTTATAAATTAGCAGAAGAGTCTTGTATCATGCACCCAACACTGCCCGTTCAATTCCCACATTTTGTCGGTTGACTTTTCTCTTTCGCTGAAATTTGGAGGGGTGCAAGAGAGTGAATTAAGTTTCAGCCCGGGTGAGCGTGTTCTCCAGTCCGACCCATGCGCGTTGGGTTTAACAAGAGGTCGCTGATTGACTCCTGCGGATTTCCGCTCGGCGCCTGACCAGTGTTTGCTTGCAGAGTGTTGTGGAAGCTATATCTGGATAGACATACACAGTAGCAACATCCCAAGAGGTTTAACAGCCCCAATACACCCAGGCAATAAAAGCTTGGCATATCCGCCAAACACGGCTTATAATTCAGTCGCGAGAGCGTGAGCCCTGCACGCTCGCGGCTCTGCATGTGTCGACCTTCAGATGACTTTCTCCGAGTCCTCCCTTTATATATATAACACACACGTATTGCAATTTGTGTTTGCCGTGTCTGAAAGAGGCACGCGACGAGGATATAAGCCCGCACGCCTTTGAACGGAGGTACATGCCGATCGCGTTAGAAGTCGCACGCCAATATCGAACGAAGCGACTTGGGTGCGTGGACTGGCATGCGGGCAAGAGCGTGTCACAGACGTAATTGGGAAGAGGGAAGGGCGAGGGGGGGGGGCTCGTACAGGGTGGGAGAAGGGGTGTATGGTGGGGGGGGGGCAGCAATGGAGCTAAAGCATCGCAAGCCCTTGCTAGGGATCCTGTAAGAGTACATCCTGGACATCAGATGTTTATTTATTTAGCATCCCTATACTTTGCACTCCTATCGTGTTTTTGCATTGTCTGTTGTAACGTTCTGAATCCGTCACCCTATTGAATATGTGTAGAAAATAGCTTCTTAGCTCATCGGATTCCTCCAGTATAAATATAGATTTTGATTCCGTGACAGCCGGAGGAATATTTCAGTCGACAGGAATGAATCTCGGCGCAAGGTGGTGCGGTGGGATACCGAGAGCGGCAGTCGGGAGATGTTCGCCCTTGAACAGTGTCGCGCACGAGTGCCACAGACGCTGGGACCCTCCCAGGTCTCCACCTTGGCCCGTGAGACACTCTGGAGAGGAGGGAGGGTTCTTACGCTGATAGCCGAGTGGTTTAAAAAAACATTCTGCTTCTCAATTGTCTCCAACCGTAATTCATTCCAGAGGGCCCCTGTGCTGATTCGTGGGTTATCCGTATTAGTTGTCGTCCATCAAAGCCGTTTTTTTCTATTTTTTTTTCACTTTTCAAGCATTTCTAGGGTTATTTCATTCCACAACCACACTGCCATCCCTTATCCTTGTCTTTTATTGCATTCGCAATTATTCTCTGTCCGGCGGGCACGTTGCCACGTGATGAAGAAAACGTTCTTGCGTGGCCGCGATGATCCATGAATCGCGTAAAGTTTGGGGCAACAGCACCGAAGCTGACTTCGCGTCCCCTCCAATAAACACTTCCCCATCGAGAGCCATTTGCCACGCCTGTCCTCCGATGTGATTATCATATCGAACCATTCCAGTTGGAATCGGTGTGAAACCAAGCTACGTGACTTTCTTGAGTACGATCATTGGTCAATGGGTGGAGGCAATGAAATGGGATTTATTTGGGAAACCGGCTAAGTCGTAGTTATCTAGATCTGATCGTGGGATTCAAGGGGTGTGCCGGCTTAGTGCTCTTCTGACATCATATATTTCTAGCCTCATTCTTCAGAGATGGGTTAAGCCAAAATGACATTTTGAAAAAAAAACACAACTCTTCATCCTCTTGGCTGCTTCGGTAAAGTCACGTAGTAGGGAAATAATAAAATGAAACAATCAAATACAATTCTCACGACGTTTCGGCCACAACGCAAGCTTTCGTGACTGCAGGGATTCATCCTCTTGGCTCTTTCGGTAAAGTCACGTAGAAGGGAAATAAATATATGATGTCAAGACAGCGTCTGAATGGCCATTCAGACGCTGTCTTTCCGACAGACCTGTTCTGCACCTGAGGACGGCTGCTTGCGTTGTGGCCGAAACGTTCGTGAGAATTGTATTTTATTATGTTTTATTTTTATTATTTTATTATTTCCCTTCTACGTGGCTTTACCGAAGGAGCCAAGACGATGAATCCCTGCAGTCACGAAAGCTTTAAATCGAAACACAACTCTTCACATTAGTGGGTATCTTTTTTGTTCCCTCGCCCTACGCTGTCATCGTTGACAGGGGCTGAGCATGTCAAAGTCGCTCCTCTTGGGAATGCGCTTTCTGCGCTAGTGGCCTACAAGACGCAAACATGGGGGGGGGGGGCAGCGCCTGTGGGGGGCCCTGCACTCCCCCCTCACCTCCCGTTGGCACCACCCAAGCTCACGGCTACTTGGCGGTGTGAATCAGGTAGTAGGTTTTTACCCTTTAAACTGGTACAAAACTGACACCTTTATACAAGGCATCATGTTTGCAATAACCACAACACAAGCAGTCAAAATGCAAACAAAAATAAACAACTCTGATAATGATATGCACTGTTATTATCATTATCAGAGTTGTTTCTTTTTGTTTGCATTTTGACTACTTGTGTTGTGGTTATTGCAAACATGATGCCGTGTATAAAGGTGTCAGTTTTGTACCAGTTTAAAGGGTAAAAACCTACTACTATATTTTGCTACTGGTAAAGGAGGTCTCATAGTGGTGTGAATCAACTTTAAGGGTCGCCCACCCCCCACGCAAACAGGTCTCCTGCGGGTCTCCCTCCTATTCGAGTTGGAACGAAAACTCAACTTTTATGGGTTTTTTTATATACCCTCTAGAGCAGGGGTAGCCAATCTTTAACAGACCAAGTGCCAGCAAGCGAGTTCTGCAAAGAGCCACGTGTATATGTAAGTGTGTATATTGACACAACTTATATATACAGTGAGAGAAAAAAGTATTTGATCCCCTGCTGATTTTGTACGTTTGCCCACTGACAAAGAAATGATCAGTCTATCATTTAATTGTAGGTGTATTTGAACGGTGAGAGACAGAATAACAACAAAAAATCCAGAAAAAGGCATGTCAAAAATGTTATACATTGATTTGCATTCAAATTATGTGTACACCTTCAGGCACACCACGAGAGATACATCCGTTATTGTTTGCTACTGTGATCGCGTGTTCTACGTCTGCCCCTTCGATAGAGCCGCCCGTGGTGGATTAAAGAGCCGCACGCGGCTCGGGAGACGCCAGTTTGGCTACCGATGCTCTCAAGGGTATTTCACCGACTCTTCCACGCTGGGTAGACGTTTCGGAAGAGGCGGCGGTACCCAGACTTGACACCCCACCGCGCGGGATCTGCTAATCGATCAACTGTGCCTATTTCTATTTCTGGTTGGACAAACGGAAGGGGATTTAGCAAACTGGCACCATTGTTTCAACTTCCACGCAGGTAGATCGAACCAATGACCTCTGGATTGCAAGCGCAGTGTGCTGACCATTCCACGACGGCAAGATGCCTTCTCGTGTAGCGGTTTGATAAATGTTAACCCAGTCGCCAATGAAAATAAACGAATTTTTATAGTTATTTTACCAGGTAAGGCTCACTGAGCGGCATATAGCTCTTTTTCAGAAGCGACCTGGCTATCACAAACGATAGCTCCACGAAACTTAAAGCAACTAAATGTGGAGGAAAAACCGGAGGATCCCGGAGAAAGTCCACGCAACCACGGGGAGAGAGAGACATGCAAATTCCAAATTTACAACAGGCATCAGGGTCGGGATCGAACTTCCACGACCTCCTGTATACCAGGCGAGGTAGTTAACATCTCGCCACCCGCCCAGGCCTGTCAGGAATCTGAGGGACAGGTTGCCCTGCATTTTTGCTGCAGTTGATTGTTTTTTTTTCATCATGCGGTGGCATCGCTTGAGGTTGCCTTCTTTGTTGTAGGAAAGGCTACGTTGTGTTTCACGTGCAGTTGCGTTTCCTGTGTGGATTTGCGGAGGACGGTTGACAGAACTTTTGATGGGAGAGGGGAAAAGGGAAAAAAATTACGTTCACACACAGCGCCGATGTGGAATTTACTTAAGCATTGACCCCGATGAAAACGATAAAGAGCCTTCGTCATGTCACCACAGGATCCGTCCTCCTCTCGCGCCGGGTCACACCGCATGTCGGAGTGTGTAAACACGCATGTGCTCATGGCTCGGGGGACTATCGTCCGTGTCAGAGCGGTGAGCTAGAACCGCCGAGAGTCTGGAATTAAAATCTTCCCAGCCACCTGTGAATTGGCCAAAAACTCAACACGTCCGTCAAAAACACCGTGGGGCCTTTTAAGGGGAAAATCACAGTCGTGTGATGCGCGTCGATTCGCCGAACGAAGTTTCGGTATCACGAACGTTGGATTTACCACCATTTTTTTGCACAGAAAGCTAATATTAAAAGTAAGATAATAAATAAATGCACGGAAATTAAGCCGTGTACGGAGCTGTGGTGTTTGGTGGGCAATGAAACCTCATGACTGCACCGAAGATGGCACTGGTGAGTGTGAACAGCTTACAGTGCATATTCTTGGTTCTTTCGGTAAAGTCACGTAGAAGGGAAATAATAAAATCATAATAAGATAAAATTCTCATGACGTTTCGGCCACAATGCAAGCAGACGCTGTCTTTCCGACAGCCCTGTTCTTCACCTGAGGACGGCTGCTTGCGTTGTGGCCGAAACGTCGTGAGAATTTTATCTTATTATGTTTTGTTTTTATTATTTTATTATTTCCCTTCTACGTGACTTTACCGAAAAAACCAAGAATATGAATCCATGCAGTCAGGAAAGCTTTAAATCGAAAAGTTTACAGTGCACTCTGTTTCTTTAAATTATGTCAGTTTTTTATTTTAATACTGTGCAGTTTTAAATATAATATTATTTTCAAAATAAATAATCTTTGTTTACAATATGAATGGCAAGTTATGAAGTGTTTATAGTATGGAATCGTAAGTTATGAAGGCTGGGAACGCATCCTCATCGTACGAATGTTATAAGTTATTCACTATGCGAAGTTTCAATATACGAACGAAGCTTCGGGAATACTTCTACTTAATATATCGAGAGGTATTACTGTAATTTATTTATAATTTATAATCCTGTATACCAGGCGAGGTAGTTAACATCTCGCCACCGCGGCACTCCTTGCGTATTCACTCCATGCCCTGGCCGATGGCATCACTGGGATATTAGTGGTGCGTTTTGGGTGGCGCTGTGGTGACCACTTGCTGTGCCTCACAGCACGAAAGGCCTGGGGTTCGAATGCCATGGCAGGAAACGTTCTGTGTGGTTGGCATGCTCTCCCCCTCTTCTGCTTGGGTTTCACTCCGGGTTTTCCTCCCATAGCGAAGATACAAATCCGAACAATGTAACTGCTATTGGCCAAAATATCCCGTTGCTGCAAGATTACCTGCAAATGACTCATTTGGAGATTACACAGCAACAGCAGCAGCAGCAACATCGCCCCCAACTGCGAAAACTTGACAGGATCCTCTTGAAAAAGAGTCTTGAGACTAGGCGAGTTCTTCCTGGATAAACAAGCATAAACATTTTTTACTTGCATTTTTTTTTTTTACCGAAAGAACCAAGAATAAGTCTACATTATAGACTGCCAGTACACTCACCGAGTTTAATAACCAGGCTACAGTCTACATTATAGACTACCAGTACATGCACTCCGATTAAGAACCAGGCTACAGTCAACATTAGTGTTTTTAGTTTTTAATATTTTTTTTTACTTTTATTCACTTTATTTTTATTCTTATTTTTCTATCTACGTGACTTTACCGAAAGAACCAAAGAATAAGCATCATAATAAATCAACATTGAGAGTTAATAAGCAAAAAATTACAAAAAATACTTTCACAATAATTTGGCCACTGCTGGACAATACCCTCCCCATGCCACATCTGTCACGGGGGTTGTTTGACCATACTTCACCGCGCTAGCCGGTGATGGATTGTGAAGGGGGGATGGATGGGGGGTGAGGGGTCGCTCGGATAGAATCAAACCCAAGTAGCAAGTCGCCGGGTTTATAGTGCGGTGGCCAAACCACTGTTCCACCACTCAATAATTGGCGGAAATGAATACAAAGAAAATCCCTCATCCCAATAAAGCTTCAGCGGTTATCAAGACTTCTCCAGGAGGGGAGGGGGGGCATATGTTGAGTTTTTGTTTTGGGAGAAACTCATCTTCCTGAAGAAAACGCCACACACAAGCGAGGATATTATTGCTCGCCACTCCACCGAGGAAACTTGTCGGCTACCTGCTCGCCGTGCTGCCTCCGAGCGGTGGGTGGGTCACGTCAGAGGTCGCAAACGGGTTTTGATTCCTTACCCGTACCCGTACCCGGTTGCACCAAGGTCGCAAACGGGTACCCGTACCCGGCCGCACCAAGGTCTCAAACGGGTACCCGTACCCGTACCCGGCCGTACGGGTATCGGGTACCCGATTGCGACCTCTGGGATGAAGCCATGTTGCAGGTGCGGGTGGGTTGAGTCTAGGAACTTGAATTGTGAGAAGAGACAAGACGTTGGGAAATGAGTGACAAACAGTTACTCACCAGTGACTCACGGTCTACCCGTACCCGTACCCGGCGGCACCAGGGTCGCAAACGGGTAGCCGTACCCGGCTGGGTACGGGTAGCCGTTGCAGCGGTTCGCTTTGTCTCACATTAGGAATCGCGAGTGGATGTCATGCATGTATTTATTTATGATCTTTATTGTAAACTCCTAAAAATAAATGTGTAAAGGTGCCCAATTTGGGCGGGAGTTGCGCCTCCCCCCTCCCTCCCCACTGCAAACAACGCCCATGCTGCTGCTGTACTCACGGCAGCGCCACGGATCTCCCGTGTGGAATATCCAGCAAACTTTCCTAAACTGCACCGTCATTGTGTAACAAAAGCAAATAGACTAAAAAAAAAATCCCAACTACGTCTGACACCTCTATAATGCGAGTTTGAATGTTCCAGCCCCGTGGTTGCGTGGATTTTTATCCGGGTCCTCCGGTTTTTACCCTCCACGTTCAGAATCAATGTACGTTTCGAGTATTTACCTGCTATACGTTCCCACGTGATAAGCCACTTCGTTGAGCTATCATTTGTGATAGCCAGGTCGCTTGCGAAAAAAAGCTCCGTAGCTCCGTGGGCCTTACATGATAAAATAAAAATGTGTTTAGTTTAGTCATAGTAGTTAGATCCTCAAGGATTGGGGCGGTGGCCTTGTGTTGCAGAGCAGAGGAGGGTCTGATCAGAATGAGAGGAGATGAAATTGTGGAGCTGGGAACAGGGGGAGGGTGAGAGTAAGAGACCTCCGTTCACCACCCTGCAAAGGGGTTGAGTGGATAGGCCGTGCTTAGCTTGGAGCGGCGGGAAGAGGGAGGGAAGGGGATAAAATCAGAGGTGCAACGAGGAGGCTGTGAAAGATATTTTAGAAAAAGTCGACGAGGGGACAACTGCTTTGCGCCCCAAATGTCGCGGTGCTGGCAGAGAGCCGCGCCGGTGGCTGGAAGACGATAACGAATGTCGCGCTGCGAGAGCTCAGCGGCAAGCGGCGGTGGTCGGCATCGAAGTTGAGTCGCGTGGAGGAGAAAGGAGAGCTGGGATCCTCGTTTCACCGTTTGGTGGCAGCAAACATCGAGGGGGGGGGGGGTGTAGCGGGAACAGGGCCCAAGGGTTTTAGCTGGAGTGTAAAGATGCCAGCACCCCCCCCCCACCTCAATCCCTGACACGCACCCACGTGCTCGCGTGTCTTTATGCGCACACACATGTCCGATCGTTTTCGTGGCGCAGTAGCGGTTTGCCGTGGTTTTACCACCCTAAGGCCCCAGCGGGGTGGATTTAATTCACAGCCACGCTTGTCCTTCATAACCCACAAGCGCCCTTCAGCCTTACCCGGAAGGAGCATGTACCTCTGGAAGAGGCAGATTCCAGGTGGGCAGATTAACCTGGGAGTGGCAGGGGAATTTCCAAGGGCATGGTGGCCGGCAAATGTGGTGGCATGGAACATGGCATCACTAAAACTGTAAACCTTTATTTTACCAGGTAAGACCCACTGAGCTATGTAACTCTTTTTCAGAAGCAACCTGGCCACAATTGGCTTATTATTTGGAAATTCATAGCAACCAAATGCTGTAAACGCATGTTTATAAATGCGGAGTGAAAAAAACTGAAGGACCCAGAGAAAAAATCCACGCGACCACGCAGAGAATGTGCAAACTCCATTTATACAGCAACTGCCAGGGTCGGAATGGAACCCACGACCTCCTGTATACCAGGTGAAGTAGTTAACATCTCGCCACCGAGGTGCTCTTGACGCCTTTACCACACCCACGCTGCACACGTCCACTGGGTGCAAACGTTGATCACGAATCCCACAACGATGTTTTGCCTTCTTAACCCCCCCCCACCCATCTCACTCTGCTACCGTGGCCCTTCTCCAGTCGTCGTGTTTTTCCAGTGTGAAGGCGACTGAGTTAACCCCCCCCGCCCCCCCTTTGCCATTCGACAGAAACCCACTTCATTGTGCAGCAGTGAAACATTCTGCGCCCTTTGCTGGGCCACCAGGATGTGGGTTGTTGTGGTTGGAGCATGTGCCAAGGGAAATGTTGTGAATTGAAATGCCACATAGGGGGTTGGACGTGTGGGAATTCAACAGCGGCTGTCATTAGGACACACTGGCCCAGCTACGGGCATGTAGAATTTCCCCCACTGTATGTACGTATGTTGAACTTCATCCGCACTGTACGTAGCCAACCATGCTAATTGGAGGTGCGGTTGGAGGACAACAAACTAAACACAAAGAGAAGTTCTGTAAAAAAATTGGTTTTCTATCCAGATTTCAAAGTGCATAGTTCCTAATGGCTTCCTAATATCGGAAGCAAAGAGCATTCCAGAGGGCCGCAGTAGCGCATCCGAAAGTGCGCGCAACGCGGCGACCCGTCTTCGTTCGACGGCGAGGCTCGGAGATGGCATTGGAGATGAGTGCCATCCCACAGGTTGGGCTTTTTATTGTGGCCCTTGATCCGGTGAACGGGGAAAGCCGCTGCTCAAGGGCGTGAGGGCAGCCCGGGCAGCGTGACCAGAGACCGTCACAGGGGAGACCCTGCATTGTCCATTCTCCTGTGGCACGCGACATCCTCGTGCCCATGTTCCCGCGAGTGTGTGCAAGCGCGTGCGTGCAAGCGCACGCGTGTGTTCCGGTGTCGCGCGCGCCGTCAATCCGGCTGCTCCCTCGCCTCGTGATAAATAAATACATGAGCACGGCCACGGGCAAACTCGAGCAAGCGCGGGCAGAGGGGCCGCCGAGTCTTACCGAGCTGCGTTCGTTAGCGGTGACCTCGGCTGAGTGAGCTGGGTCAGGTGCGTTACAGCGGCAGTGGAGTCATCACTTTGTCGCGCGTCAAATCGTTAGCCCAAACAAAAAACAACAACAACAAAAAACTCGCACCGCAAAGGAATTCCAATTATGCCAAAAATACATGTGGGGGGGGGGGAGGCGGGGATGGGGAATGAAATTCGACTTGGGTTGTTTCATCATTTCTGCGGTCCTGACCTGTGCACAAGTCTGCTGACATGTTGATTAACTCATAAATATTTGTACCTTATTTGACATGGACCACTTTTCAGAGGACCGGACCGAGCCTCTAGGTTGTTATAACGAACTGTTATACAGCCATGTGTTCACGGTGTCACGCAGTGACTTGGGAGGCGGGGGGGTTGATGGATCATGCAGAGATTTAGATCTGTGTCAACTAAGCGCAAGAAAACACTAACCTGTGACATATTCCTGGTGGGGAATTTGTACGTAAAGTAATTCGCGACGCGCGACTGTTGCGTTTGTTTTCCCATACAGAATCGGTGAGCCTTCCCTCGGCATCCCGGTTTCTTCCCACACACAAAACATCTATCAGACAACTCAATAAGGAACTGGCCAAACATGCCAAGTACGGTTGTCCAATGCATTCTCCACGAGAGTTTCCTGGGTAAAGATAACATCGGTTTGACAGATTTGCTTTATTTGAAAAGCTGGTTGGTATGATAAACTGCTTATTTTATTTTATATATATACTTCATGCCACAGACACGGGCATTAGCCATATGCCTCGCTCACACACGCACTTAAAAAAGTGCTAACTCTGTCACTTGACATCAGAGTCTTGTCTCACGAGACACCTGGCCCCCCGGGGATCAACCCCCAGACGTGCAGAGGTGCTGACTCAGCGTCTCCGATACAGACATCTGTCCTCCCATTAAGGCCGCCTGCTACAACGATGTTTAAAATACTTTTACGTCGAGATTTTCACCTTTCCACCACCTTGAGAAACGCTTTGATGTGAAAGCCACCCAATTTTCCCCATGCGGTCGTCGTACGAGATGAAGCCAGCCTACAAGGGGCTCGCGTATGGCAATTGGCTCAGCATGAGCTCGCGTGATAGGTCAGTCGATTTTTACCCAAAAAGCCATTTTTTGTCACCCGTAATTACTGTTCCTTTTGCCTGCTCTGTTTACCCATAATGCTCCAGATGCGATGCATTGTTGCGTAAGAAAATAAATAAATTTGACCCTCGCATTATTTAAGTAAAATCTAATTCATTCTTGATACGGCCCTCGCATGTCAATAGGCAAAAAAAAAAATGTCATTTAAAAATCCATGAGGGATTCCTTTTCAAAATGCCGTGATGCATAGCGCTAATTTTTATTCAAGTCGGCCAAAGTGTTCGAAATGCGGTTCTTAAGCAAGCATAATGATGACTTAATGACTGGATTCACTGACCAGATGTTGTGCAATTTGCTATGTTTACACATTCTTTCGGATAATTTTTTGGTTAATTTGTAAATTCACATACCTGTTTTTTTTACTCCCAACGCGGCGCTCCAGCAAGACGCACACTCCGGTGCCGCTAGCCTCCCGTTCTCGTATCGCTGACATCCGCAAATCGTCGCGGAGCCTTCCGGAACGCACGCCACCCGGCCTCGTACCAGTGCCTGTGTCACACTGGGTCGCAAACACAAACGGCCGCACTCCTTGCTAATTGTGCCGCATTCACGCTGCCAGTCCAGGCCCCAACAGGGGGCAGAGACGCACATCACCCTGAAACAATATTGAAGTGACGAGTTGCGTCACGCACTTGTGCTTCACATCCTTTCCCGCACCTCCGATTAGCACGGTTGGCTACGTACGGTGCGAAAGATGTTCAACACACATTCATACATAAGGGTCTGTATTACAAAATAGGTAAATGACATTATTGTTTTTTCCGAAACTGTCTTGCGGTTGGGAGTTTCTCGCATCGCTGCATGACCCGCCAACCCCGCGCGACTCCCCGCGGATGAATGGCACAGCACAGTCTTCCCCTGGGCATTAACGCTCTGAGGTTGTGGCCTTTCGGGGCAGTAAATTACGTATCGAGTTTGGGTGTGGGATGGAGTCACTGGTGTTGGCCCTGCTTCCTCGGTGTGTGCAACTCAAAGGCCAAGCTCTGAGTCCCGCACCTCTTAATCTCCTTATCTAAGAATCGAGCGTCGCTAAATTCGCGAGCGGTGGCCGGGTCACCAGGTGGGCTCGGTGGGGGTGGGGCCTGACGACCGCCTGCCTTGGAGCGACAGTCGGCACCGCTGATTTTCTGGGTTTCTCACCACCGGAGTCAGCTCTGAGATATAATGATGTCCCCCGACTGCAGCGGGTTTTGACGGTGTCAGCCCGGTCACCGGTGACTATGGTGAAGATAATGCATTTTTTTTGTCGCCTAATCTGGTCAGCCTCAAATGAGGACTCGCCATGCGCGCGTGATTGAACCGCTCGCTCATCCGCGCGGCTTCCAACAAGCGTGCTCTCTGTTAGGGGAGTGGTTCGGAGCGGGGTTGCTGTGTCTCTCACAGATCATACGCGCAAGGTGCCCCATCTGCAGCGGGCCACTGAATTGGCTTCACCTGCACTGGCTCTCATCAGCAAGGCGGCGTGAGTGAGCTAGTAAGCCACCGCCACTGGTGTGCCTTAATGTTACGGGAAGGAGCGGCCACCCACAAATTGCGCATAGAAAACGCCAACGTTGTTACGTTTTGCGGCCGTGGGATGAATAGCCGAAGTGTCGGGTCGAACTGTCCGTCCGATCAGTTGAGCGTGGGGTGGTCACATCGCCACTGGTGACTGTGCATCCACGGTGCTGTGGCAGGGATCCTTTGGACGTACCCGGTTGAAACAAAGCAATGCAAGATGGAATGTGAGAATGGAAAAATCACGCAACGAATGGAACCAAGCAAGGACTTCCAGGGTCACTTAGGCGTGTCGCAATTAATTGCCGCAAATTGATTATCTTGCTCTAGATGCACACAGTGGATCACGTGCGCACGCGTCAGTCGTTTGCAAATACACAAATTGAACCGCAAATGTTAACTTTCTAATGCTAACGGCACGAAGGGGACGGAGCGTATGAGACAAATGGTCTAAGCGAGACAAATAATCACTGATTGCTGAACACACGTGTGGTCCTGGAGAGTAAATAGTTTGGCATGCCCAGTCAAGTTGTCTCCATTTCCACTTAGGCAGCACAACTTACTTGTATTGGTGCCATACCCTCCGGACTTCAGAGTTGTTGATGTGGACGCTGGGGGGTGGGGGGGGGAACGAGAGAAGGCGGCCACCATGGGGGGCATATTCTGTACACAAAGCCTGAGGAGCAGCATTGAGGGTGAATATGACGACGATTAATCGCCGTGCCAGCAAATAAAATGATTGCGGTGAAGTAAATTGATCGATAGATAAATACGTTGAATGCATAATGCAGTACATTTCTTTGCCGACAGGGCTTTTAAATCAATATTTTTCACTCGGTGCTACATTATTTCGTGGGGGGGGGGGGGTTTGAGAGAGAAAAGTTTTCGTTAAATATTTATGTTTGCGCCTCCATAGGTATTTGTCCTCGCAGCCCATCAGTAACCATGGCAATAGCATTAGAAGAGCGATAAGGAGGCGACCGACTGCCGGTGAGCGAGTAACCGGAGTGAATCAGCAGTGAGTGCTGCATCATCAGTCGCCCCAGCTGATTCACATTGAATTCTGTCAAGTGTAGTGAGATAGAAAAACCTGGGTGCTCCACCCCAAATATGACAACAGTGTTCCGACTTCAGCCAAATTTGTGCTTGTAGTAGGAATAATTATTCAAGTTTATCCATGAAAGTCTCATCGAGTGTCATGACCTTTCAGGAGGGTTCCTGCCAATTGTTCGCAGTGGGAGGCAATGATTGCTTTGAACATTCCAATTCGGTTCATGTCCCGTGTAATGTTTTGTTGTTGCTGCTGCCAAATTTGGACGGCGACTCCAGCGCACAATGCAAGCGGGTGAATGGTTCGATGGTGAGCGCACGGTAGCCACGTGCATGTGGTCGACACTGACCCCTGGAGTGTTTGAACTGCACCACCAGTGGCCAATGAACAGTTAGTTCATATCTTGTATGTATGTATGTGTAATGACGACTTGACACACTTCTCTTGAGATGTAACTTAATTGAAGACACGTTCACTTGACATAGGTGGAGACCCCCACCGCAACAACAACCCCGAGTCTCCCGCGCATCTCCCTTATACACCGATCGAGGCCACGCCCCCCTTCCCAAACCTTCTCGCTGACTCTGGACGCTCGCTCCACCGGCAGACTCCACCGTCCTCTTCCATCACCTGACCACGCTCCCTTCTCAATCATTCCCGTAGCCACCAGTCCCTTCGCACTCACAGCTGACTCCCCTGTCATTACCTCCCGTGGCCACTAGTCCACTCGCACTGCAGGCTGACTCCCCTGTCATTACCTCCTGTGGCCACTAGTGCATTCGCACTGCAGGCTGACTCCCCTGTAATTACCTCCTGTGGCCACTAGTGCATTCGCACTGCAGGCTGACTCCCCTGTCATTACCTCCTGTGGCCACTAGTGCATTCGCACTGCAGGCTGACTCCCCTGTCATTACCTCCTGTGGCCACTAGTGCATTCGCACTGCAGGCTGACTCCCCTGTCATTACCTCCCGTGGCCACTAGTGCATTCGCACTGCAGGCTGACTCCCCTGTCATTACCTCCTGTGGCCACTAGTGCATTCGCACTGCAGGCTGACTCCCCTGTCATTACCTCCAGTGGCCACTAGTCCAACCATGCTAATCGAAGGACCTTGACTCACCGTGATTGACTCGACTTCAAATGAGCATGGTGTGTGGTAGACACGCACACTAGGGAGACAAAGGAGGCAGCCAGGGATGCGTGTCGCACTGGAGGCCACCTCCTGGTATGCGATGTCAGCCTTAATAGGATATTCACGAATAGCACTTGCCCAGACAGTCTGTACGACTAAATGGGTCTCTTTGTCTTTGTGCGTTGTGGGTATGTATGCGTTCACCCGACAGGTGAATTAACCATCTAATACGTGCGCATATATAAACATTGCAACAAGACTGCCCAGCTACATGTGCCCTGTGCGTATAAATCACGGATATAAACGACACCGATGGGAGACATTAACTAAAATTGGCGTTATTTAGGAGGGAACATATTTCATATCGAAAATAATAAACAACACAATTAATGCAAATAACCAGCTCCTGGATTTTGGCAACACTTGTAGGTCACTGCAGGTCGGTATATCAGCATCATTAGAGATGTGATGGTGAATTCGTTACTGTGTTAGCAAACACCTCCACACACAGTGGGCCCATTAGGCTGAATGCATCTTATTTATCAAGGGGCCCAGGTTTATTTTTCATTCGACGTATGTCTTCACGCACCAATAGCTCTATTAAGTTGCACAGCGTGATAATGCATATGCCTTGGGTTTTTTTTTTTTGGAGTGATTTTTTTTTTAAAGTAATAACTTTCTTGCTTTTGTATCATTATTATTTCAGAAATTGTGCCGTGAGCATCATTTAGCGGGGGGGGGGGAGAGGGGGAGTTTTTTTCCCATTATCGGAACCCCCTACTGACAGCAGAGACACACAATCCTGGCAGAGACGCACATCCCCGCAATGAGACACAGCGGGGGCTCCTCCAAAAGCCTCGAGCCTTCCCCGTGCCCTGCCTTGTGTAAATACCTGTTTTTAACTTTCTACCCCTCTATTTCAGGAACAAAACAGGAGGATTTCTCCACAAATCTGGCTGTCACATGATGAAGCTAGTTGTAATTACTGGCGAAACGTCGTACTCAGATTGTAAATGTTGTGGCTTTGCTCTCCAACACAGCAGTGTGCTGTACTAGTAACGAATTGGTGTGTCCTCTTTACGTGACAACCCTTACTAGTTGGCTGTGTCGGGTGTTGGAGGGTTTAACGACACATTTATATATTTATGTGATCTAACCCCAAAAAAAACCTGTATTATGGATTACAACTTTCTCCGTTTTTCACGCGACCATCTTCAGGCCTACGCTCATCAGAGTCGCCTAAACTTGCCGGATTATAATCGATTCATACATTTTCGAGTTTCTGCGATATTTATAGGGCGTATGAGTCAAGTGTGTCAGCGTTTCAGGTATCGTTGAGTCCCAGAATGCCGTGGCACCAATGGGTTGTTGAAAAAATACTTGTGATCATGTGGAGTGACAGATGTATCAAGGAGACATGGCCTGCTTATCTTGTTTTGTTCCTTATCTTCTGCACAACAACGACAACGGTTACTCTCAGGTGTTGTCTCGTCTTCTTAGGTTTTTTGCGGTAAAGTCACGTAGGTAAAACATCAAAATGAATGAAAATAAAATAAAATAAAATCAAAAATCACGACGTTTCAGAGGCAACACAAGTCTCCGTCATCAGGTGGGACCGTCACAGCCAGATTAGCTGCATCAAGTGTCTCGGTTTCTTGACAAAGGATGTAGGCCGCCCCCGAGATGCCTCCAGCTCCTGACCTGGAGCCCAGGCCTCATCACCGCTGAGACGGACTCTCAGCCGTCGCGGTCTTGGTTCCATTCCGTCGCCGTGAGGTTGTCTGCAGGCAGCTCTGCATGGCTGCCCACAGCGCCGATCGCACACAGAGCCCCGCGAGCTTCCTTGACGTGCTCTGGGACTGTTTTTTTGCCGCTGGTTTACTGCCTTGCCGCAGCTTGGGATTTTGTGTGCTTATGCAATTTGAACGTACGCACTTTTATCGAATTTTTATGGATTTATTTTTTGTGATCTACCTTTCCAACACCTTGCACTCCGATATTTGTTCGTGTTGTTTGTTGACGTCACGTTTTGACCCCTGTGCCCCTACTGGACACCTTTGAGAGAAGTGAAAGAGCTTCACAGCTCATCGAATTTCTCCAGGATAAATAATTGACTCCGATGCCGATGCCTCCTTTCCCCCGTGCGTTCGCGTCCTCCTCCGGGCGGCGGCACTGACGCGAGGGCACGCGCTAATTTAGCGAGGAAGGGAGAGAGAGAGAGAGATGGAGGGCGCTTGCGGGCGCTTGCGGAGGGGCTCCGCGCGGGATCGCCCTCCCGGGACGGTTCGTTAACGGCGCTCGCGCGAGCAGACGGTCGCCGGCCATTGCGGCGCGGACGTTAACGCCGGGAACGACCCTCGCAGGATGCCACGCGACCTCTGGAGGGCGTTGGGGGGGGGGCATGCGCGGGGTTTGACCTTTTCGAGGGTTGACCCACTTCTACAGATAAAAACTATAAGCTATTTTTATTTTAAAACTTAACTCTTTTTTATTTTACCAGGCAAGGCCCACTGAGCTATTATCTTCAGAAGCGACCTGGCTGTCACAAATGATAGTGCAACAAAGTGGCTCATCGTGTGGAAATTTACAGCAGCCAAATGCTCTAAACGCATGATGTTGATTCTCAATTTGGAGGGGAAAATCTGAGGGTCTGGAGAAAAATCCATGCGACCACTGGGAGAGAGGCACGCAGGCGTCGGGATCGGGATTGAACCCACGAACCTCCTGTATTACAGGCGAGGTAGTTAACATCTCGCCACCATGGCGCCCATGGTGACGAGGGTGGAGTGGGGTGTTGGGGCGTGAACACGCATGTGGTTTGACGTTGCAAGGGTTACTTCACGTCCACGGACGACGCGTCCGCGCATAATTATCAATAATCTCTTCGAGCGATTAGAAGTCTGGCTCCGGGTGACGACGACGACGTCAGAGCACTCGGCTCTTGGTCACGTGACCCGCCCCCAAGAGCTTCATAGCTCATCGGATTAGCACGGTTGGCTACGTACGGTGCGAAAGAAGTTCAACATACCATACAAAGATTCTGATTCTGACAAGATTGTGAGTCACATCAGGGGTTAACGCAACCCATCAGGTCCCCTTGGCGGCGGAGGGGGGGGTGATAAAATATGTACCGCGTTGTGGAAAGTCGGCAGTAGTTGTTCTGTTCCGTGCTTCGAATTACTTGGAGTTCCCTTGCAGTGGCTCGGGGCCACCAACGGAGGGGAACTCCCCCGCGTTTCACCTTCGAACTCAACAATAGAAGCTGTGCGAGAGAGTCGTCTCGGCAAAAGAAGTTTCCCTTCCTTTTTTTGAAAGTCACGGTATGATTTTTTTCGTGTACAATTTCAAAATCTAAAAAAATGTTTTGCGTTGATTTAGTTACTTGCGCTGTGCGCAGGAATATACCGTGCAGCTCAGGTTTCACGACGGCACTATAATTCCGCCTTAACTGAAGGCCGCGTGGTCGTTAAGGTGCCGAGTAATCATTCTCTTAATGGAGACTGATATTGAAATATAAAAAATTTGTTTAAGCATTTATCACCCTGGTTAATTAATACATAATTGATTATTTTTTTTAAAGAAGGGGCAGCGGTGTTATGAATGAAGCTTGGTACTATGTGAAACGAGTTTCACGATTGTGATGTATTGCTTTAGGCACGAGCCCGTTATCTCTTTGGCAGTCCGCGTGGAGGCAGCGGTGTGATAACTTGATGTCGCAGCTGCTCACTTGGTCTCCAAACTACAGTTGCCCCGGGGGTCTCCCTTGGACAAGATCTCAAGAGCGTCCACATGCTCTCCCCCTATTGAAATTATACCCCATACAGCCCTTCCCATTCCAATGCTGGACGAAGATCTCCCCATGTCGTGACTGTCATGGCGGTTGTTTGACCATACTTCACCGCGTTGACCAATCCGGTTCAGACATCGCTCGCCGCCGATGCTGCTAGCCGTGGCCGGGATTTGAACTCGTTTAGTGGCGATGTCTGCCCCCGCCCCACCCGTGTCTCCCACCAAATAGAATGATCCCCCAGCAAGTGCTGTTAGCGAGCACCTATGCAGGCTGGGATGAGTGGCCAGCACCACACACGGCCACCTTTGCCCCCCGAATATCGATTTCCCACTTTTTGCCAGCTACTCATTTGAGGCTGAGTCGACCTCGGGGGATGCCCAGGACCCGTTCAGATAATCGTCACTTGTGTTGGCAGTGAGTGGGATTCGAACTTGATTCTCTGGGTTCTTAGCGCAGCGAACTAACCGCTATGCCACCACCACCACAGACAACACGCCTCTATTAGCTCCTTGGCTCGGAGAAATGACGCTTCGCGGAGGAATGCGCTGCATTCCGCGCGTGCCCGTGTTTTGTTCTTGCTGCTGCTGCTGTTATATTATATCTTTTTTTGGCGAGCGGCTCTTCCCGGATTTAATCTTGCACGCATCCCCCCCCCCGCATGCACTTTTATTTCCAGACCCCCGTCTCTCTCTCTCTGTCTCGCAGTCATGAATCACAATAATTGTTGTCTTACAAGATAAAGTGGCTGGATTGATGATGAAAGATAAAACAAAATGAAGGCAGGGCTAGTGCACGAGGAGGAGGGGGCAATCAGGGAGGGAAGTCGTGGTCACTGATATATAAATGCAGGGCGCACAAATGCGGGTTTCTCATTCCGAGTAACAAGCCCACAGGACAACTGTTTTTTTGTTGTTTTACAAATCAAGTTCTACGTTTTTTCTTTTCTTTTTTGATTCATAAGCATTTATCACATTGGGGAGCGGTCTCGTCATAAGGCAAGGATACTGTCTCCATCCAAAACACCTCCCAGTCCGCAGAATGTCACACCGTGTAGTGCCGCAGGCCCGTCTCAATAGGCTCCTTCAATAGGGCGTTATGCTCGCACTCAACAGCAACCAGTGCCTTTATTTTCTTCTTCAAAGTCTTCCAGTTGTCTTGAACAGATGTGTGCAGAGCCGGGCGATGCCGAGTTAATAAAACAAAATAAACGGGTCAAAGTATTCCCGGCACATGAAGTCTGGTTTATTCTCCAGCGAGTTGCCGTATTAAAAACCTAGGATCTCGGTTGTTTTGGCATGAGTGCTCCGACATCATAATTGTCATGTTTTGGCATCAGATCAAGCGTTTATTACGTGCTCTGTACCAAACTCACAAGTGTAATTTTTGAATGCACCGAATTGTTAACTGGGTTGGGACTGTCACACTCACGCCTCCACGGAGGGAACCTGGTTTAACCCTGGGTGCTTGAAACCTGGGTTGGAACCCAGCATGTCAAAGACGTCCCAGCCACCGCCTCCATGTCTCTTGACAGTCCCCCCCCCCCACTCCCGCCCCACCGCCCACCTCTCCAAGCCTCCCAGTTCCTTCCCGGTCACCTCAATGACTAATTAATTTTACCACAGTCATTACAGCTTGGCTTGGCAGACACGCATCAATTACACTTTCGTTTTTTTTTTCCCTTCATTTTTTTTTCTTTAACCACCGCAGCGCAGCCCATTTACCAGACGTTGACCTATGACGGAGTGGGGTGTGTGTGGTGGTGGAGGGGGGCGGCGGTGGTGTTTTTTAGCATATTCTATTCAATTATCCTGCGAGCGAGGCTGCGTCGTCGCCTCTAGTGCCGCCCCATTATTTAATTAGCCACTAATTTCTGGTCCGTGTCCTTCCCGCGTCCCCCCGGTGAAAAGGTGTTGCGGATCGAGGATTGTGAACGCGCCGACAGGCGGAAAAATTTTGGCAAGCTTTTCTCACGTGGGGGCAGGGGGCTTGGATTTATTTTTTCTCCCGCAGACCAGCTGCCAACGTGGCACTCTGTGTTAGAATCCATCAACACGGACACAGCTGTAAAAAGCCCATTACGATATAAACCATTCATTTAATCGTCTCCTGGCTGGGGCAACGCTTTGGTTATCTAGTGCGTGATTTGCAAGCGCGAAGTCGCGGATGATTCGATTCCCGGTCAGGGGTCGTTGCAGAGCATCATTCCTCTGACCTAAATTGAATGGTCGCTACTTTGTGGTACGCCAAGAGTGATCATCATAAGTGTAACTGGCCCCTGCCATTGAAAAATAGAGTTTCCAAAGCTCAATTTGTCAGACACTGCGACTCATGAGGAAAGCCTCGGCAGTCTCTGGACTCCTTTGAAGAGGCTCCTGTTTAGAGGTGTTATTTATTTCCTTGTTTGCGGACTTTTTTGTGCGTCGGAGAAAACCGCCCCGAGTCTGAAAATAAATCGATGCGCTCGTATAAGGGCCCACGACAAAGTTGGGTCAGATACCCACTTCCTACATTCTACAGACGATGTCTGTACGTGTCTCGCTCATACTGGCTCCGTCTCAGACGATTGGCTAACCCCCCGCCTCCACGTCGCTGTGTAGCAGGCATACGCCGCTGTCGTTGTAGCTCAAGAGCTTTACAGCCCATCGGATTCCTCCAGCATGAATAAATAATCCGATTCTGTCGTCCGTCATTAGACGGCCACTCAATACGCGTAATTCCGCGAAAATGTAACTGAGAAATTAGGGAAAGCATTGGTTACACGATTAGTTAAATTCGTATTTACGGATTTTTTTTCATCTCTAAATTGGACATGTTTTGGGAGCGAACTCGAACAATGCGAACAATGCGTGTTTGTATCTTGAACTTCTTTCGCACCGTACGTGGCCAACGGTGCTAATCGGAGGTGGTGGTCTGTCGTTTGTCTATGCATGTGCAATTCACGCCACTCCGGGTGGTTTGTGCGGTGCGCCGTTCACGCTGTAGTCGTAACCCACGCGCCTTCTGTCATGTTCATCACGCCTCGTACTGCACTGTGCAAGATGTCACCATTTTTCAAGGTTCTTACTCCAGTAAAAGTAAGTCAAGATGTCTGGAAAGAGGCCATTAAGTGCAAGTGATAGCAGAAGTGCAAAAAAGAGATGGTAAATAGATTACTTTGGCTGTAAGTGCCTTCCATTATTTTAATGTCACGACTTATTCTGAGTAGTATTATTGGTAAGAATCTTTTAACATAAAATCATCGATTTTCCTTTAAATGTGCTGCATAAAAAAAGTGTGATTTATTGTCACGTCTTGATTCAGATTTTTTTTCTACCATAGGAACATCTCCAATTATTACGTCGTGGAAGTCAATGGGGAAAGGAGACTCATTGTACGGATTTTTACTTTACAGACAACTGTTCAGGAACGCATCTCTTCCGCATATCGGGGAATGCCCCTACAATACCTGGTCATTCTCAGGAAGTCATATCTTAGCCACCTTCGTCACCGCTACCGACGCGGTCAAGTTTCACTTCGCAGATTGAATCTCTGATGGCCTAAACGTGAGCGATTCATGTTCGTGTCACTGATGCACATCCCTTATGCCCACAACGATCTCTCCCCCAGTATGAAATTTACATTTCAATTGAGTGACTCTCATGCCTTTTTGCAAGAGAGTCATCCTCCTCATATACCCAGCCACCCAGCCGTATACGCAAATACATATTTTGTTATTGTACGGAATAATGTTTTAATTCAAAATAAATTACGAGCTGCGAATTAGACTTTAAGGATACTTGGGCGAGTGCTATTGGCGCCGCGGTGGCGAGATGTTAACTCCATCGCCTAGTATGCAGGAGGTCGTGGGTTCAATCCCGACCCTGTCGCCTGTATATGTGGAGTTTGCATGTTCTCCCCGTGTTCGCATGGATTTTTCCCCGGGTCCTCCGGTTTTACCCTCCGCATTGAGAAACATCACGCGTTTGGAGTATTCGGCTGCTGTAAATGTCCACGTGATAAGCCGCTTCGTTGAGCTATCATTTGTGGCCAGGTCGCTTCTGAAATAGAGCTACGTAGCTCAGTGGGAGCCTTACCTGGTGGTAAAATGAAAAATAGTTTTCGTTCGTTTAAAATGAACGCACGTGCAAACGCAGGCGTGGGGTGCATCCGAGTATAACCCAACCGGAGCCTCGGAATTACCGGATAGGACACAAGCCCCTCCCGCACCCCCCCCCGCAACGCCCCAACCGCCCACACCTCATGGCATGTAGGCGGCCGTTTGTATTATTAAGTTTTCCAGGGGTTTAAAAAAATAATAAGAGTTGACTTCCCACGGCCCCCTTCCGCCGCCGGCCACAACAATCTGCGTGCGTGTTTGTATTTGCGGCGGCCGTAAATTGGTCGCGGGCAATGAAAACAAGACGTAGGGCAGCGATTGTGAGCCGCTCGAGACTTCATTAAGTAAGCCTTTGTACGGAGCGCAGGCCCGCTGATTAATCACGAACGCCGCTCGCGACTTGGTTAGCGTTGGCCGTGCCTGCCACTTAACCCGGATCCCCTAAACCGCCCCTGCGTCCCCGCGACGGCTCACTCTGCCAAATTTGCTCGATGAAAATTTGATGGTGCGTTGCCAGTTTGCACGTGCCTCACTCGAATCACTTACTTGCTTTTCGCAAATACATATAAATATGCGCACATAAATGAGTGTAAATGTACGATGTGATCATTCACTATGTACTCCACGTGGTCCTTAAAAGATACTCGTGTGGTTAGAATTATTGATTACATTTTCAAATGCTATATATTTTCATTGGGGTTTCACAACCGAAGTGTGTGTTTGCTTCACATCTGCGCGTTGTTCTTTTTTCGGGAGTCGGCATCGTCAAGGCGTCTAAAGAGACAATCCCTTTCACACCTTGTGCCATCAGCAGAGCCTTGTGCCATCAGCAGAGCCTCGTGTCTCCCGGGGTGTAGATGGAGGAGCCCACGCCAATGGGCCTCTCTCTCAACCGCTTAGGAGACGGCGCTCCTCCTTGGTCGTGTGGGTGAGCGGCTGGCCCACCTGTGTGGGTGAGCGGCTGTGTGGGTGAGCGGCTGTGTGGGTGAGCGGCTGTGTGGGTGAGCGGCTGTGTGGGTGAGCGGCTGTGTGGGTGAGCGGCTGTGTGGGTGAGCGGCTGTGTGGGTGAGCGGCTGTGTGGGTGAGCGGCTGGCCCACCTGCAAACCGGATCGTCCGCGCACTTTTTGTTAGTGCGCGAGAGCTCGGCCCGATGCGTCTGCCATCGATAATCCAGGGCTGAGCCATTGACTGCCTGAATCGAGAATCTGAATCTTTACTTGGACTGAAGGAATCCGATGAGCTATGAAGCTCTTTTTTTTATCCACAAATGGTCATAAAATGGCACGCTTAGTTCGGTCTACCCCGCCTCCTTGGCCAGTATCTCGTCAGAGGGTGAGCGTGGGAACGGGACAAGCTGGGGACAAAAAATCCAAGTGCTGTAATATTTGGGCAAAAAAATTGTACGTTATTATGCCATGTATACTTGAGTTCTGAGCCTAATGCTAAATAATAATGTGCAACACTTTTGTCAGCCCGCTTCTGGTCATGGCCCATTCAACGGTAATTCAACCGTGAGTTGCCGAGTTGATAGCACAGTGCACATATCGCAGTGCTTCTGCTCCAATGTTGTGTTTTTCATCACGGTTCTTGAGCCCCGGCTTCTAGGCGAAAAATGCCAAGCCAGCAACAAACAGCACAATTGCATGTTGAAAAAAAGTTGGGTTTTTTTAATATCATCGAGGCGATAAGAAATCTGAGAAAGGAGATGATCGGAGGACATTCCAAAGTCGAGGAGAGCAAGAAACGAAGTAGATGGAGAAGTGTTGTGGCCTGCAGTGTGGTCGGTGAGTGAGTGTGTGGGTGAGTGAGTGAGTGTGTGGGTGAGTGTGTGGGTGAGTGGGTGTGTGGGTGAGTGGGTGTGTGGGTGAGTGAGTGAGTGTGTGGGTGAGTGTGTGGGTGAGTGGGTGTGTGGGTGAGTGGGTGTGTGGGTGAGTGAGTGTGTGGGTGAGTGTGTGGGTGAGTGAGTGTGTGGGTGAGTGGGTGTGTGGGTGAGTGGGTGTGTGGGTGAGTGAGTGTGTGGGTGAGTGTGTGGGTGAGTGGGTGTGTGGGTGAGTGGGTGTGTGGGTGAGTGAGTGTGTGGGTGAGTGTGTGGGTGAGTGGGTGTGTGGGTGAGTGGGTGTGTGGGTGAGTGGGTGTGTGGGTGAGTGAGTGAGTGTGTGGGTGAGTGTGTGGGTGAGTGGGTGTGTGGGTGAGTGAGTGTGTGGGTGAGTGGGTGAGTCAGTGAGTGTGTGGGTGAGTGAGTGTGTAGGTGAGTGAGTGTGTGGGTGAGTGGGTGAGTCAGTGAGTGAGTGAGTGTGTGGGTGAGTGAGTGTGTGGGTGAGTGAGTGTGTGGGTGAGTGAGTGTGTGGGTGAGTGTGTGGGTGAGTGTGTGGGTGAGTGTGTGGGTGAGTGGGTGTGTGGGTGTGTGAGTGTGTGGGTGAGTGAGTGTGTGGGTGAGTGAGTGTGTGGGTGAGTGTGTGGGTGAGTGAGTGTGTGGGTGAGTGAGTGTGTGGGTGAGTGAGTGTGTGGGTGAGTGAGTGTGTGGGTGAGTGAGTGTGTGGGTGAGTGAGTGTGTGGGTGAGTGGGTGTGTGGGTGAGTGGGTGTGTGGGTGAGTGGGTGTGTGGGTGAGTGGGTGTGTGGGTGTGTGGGTGAGTGGGTGTGTGGGTGAGTGTGTGGGTGAGTGAGTGTGTGGGTGAGTGAGTGTGTGGGTGAGTGAGTGTGTGGGTGAGTGTGTGGGTGAGTGTGTGGGTGAGTGTGTGGGTGAGTGAGTGTGTGGGTGAGTGAGTGTGTGGGTGAGTGAGTGTGTGGGTGAGTGAGTGTGTGGGTGAGTTGATGAGTCAGTGAGTGGGTGGATGGGTGAGTGAGTGTGTGGGTGAGTGAGTGTGTGGGTGAGTGGGTGAGTCAGTGAGTGGGTGGATGGGTGAGTGTGTGGGTGAGTGAGTGTGTGGGTGAGTTGATGAGTCAGTGAGTGGGTGGATGGGTGAGTGAGTGTGTGGGTGAGTGAGTGTGTGGGTGAGTGGGTGAGTCAGTGAGTGGGTGGATGGGTGAGTGAGTGTGTGGGTGAGTGAGTGTGTGGGTGAGTGAGTGTGTGGGTGAGTTGATGAGTCAGTGAGTGGGTGGATGGGTGAGTGAGTGTGTGGGTGAGTGAGTGAGTCAGTGAGTGGGTGGATGGGTGAGTGAGTGTGTGGGTGAGTGAGTGTGTGGGTGAGTGGGTGAGTCAGTGAGTGGGTGGATGGGTGAGTGAGTGTGTGGGTGAGTGAGTGTGTGGGTGAGTGAGTGTGTGGGTGAGTTGATGAGTCAGTGAGTGGGTGGATGGGTGAGTGAGTGTGTGGGTGAGTGAGTCAGTGAGTGGGTGGATGGGTGAGTGTGTGGGTGAGTGAGTGTGTGGGTGAGTGGGTGAGTCAGTGAGTGGGTGGATGGGTGAGTGTGTGGGTGAGTGAGTGTGTGGGTGAGTGAGTGTGTGGGTGAGTTGATGAGTCAGTGAGTGGGTGGATGGGTGAGTGAGTGTGTGGGTGAGTGAGTGTGTGGGTGAGTGGGTGAGTCAGTGAGTGGGTGGATGGGTGAGTGAGTGTGTGGGTGAGTGAGTGTGTGGGTGAGTGAGTGTGTGGGTGAGTTGATGAGTCAGTGAGTGGGTGGATGGGTGAGTGAGTGTGTGGGTGAGTGAGTGTGTGGGTGAGTGGGTGAGTCAGTGAGTGGGTGGATGGGTGAGTGAGTGTGTGGGTGAGTGAGTGTGTGGGTGAATGAGTGTGTGGGTGAGTGAGTGTGTGGGTGAGTTGATGAGTCAGTGAGTGGGTGGATGGGTGAGTGAGTGTGTGGGTGAGTGAGTCAGTGAGTGGGTGGATGGGTGAGTGAGTGTGTGGGTGAGTGAGTGTGTGGGTGAGTGGGTGAGTCAGTGAGTGGGTGGATGGGTGAGTGAGTGTGTGGGTGAGTGAGTGTGTGGGTGAGTTGGTGAGTCAGTGAGTGGGTGGATGGGTGAGTGAGTGAGTGTGTGGGTGAGTGAGTGGGTGGGTGAGTTGGTGAGTCAGTGAGTGTGTGGGTGAGTGAGTGTGTGGGTGAGTGGGTGAGTCAGTGAGTGAGTGTGTGGGTGAGTGAGTGTTTGGGTGAGTGGGTGAGTCAGTGAGTGGGTGGATGGGTGAGTGTGTGGGTGAGTGAGTGTGTGGGTGAGTGGGTGAGTCAGTGAGTGGGTGGATGGGTGAGTGTGTGGGTGAGTGAGTGTGTGGGTGAGTTGGTGAGTCAGTGAGTGGTTGGATGGGTGAGTGAGTGTGTGAGTGAATGGGTGATTCAGTAAGTGGGTGGATGAGTGGGTGGGTGTATGGGTGAGTGAGTGGGTGTGTGAGTGTGTGAGTGTGTGTATGAGTAAGTGGGTTAGCCAGTGAGTGAGTCAGTGTGTGGGTGAGTGGGTGAGTCAGTGAGTGGGTGGATCAGTTGGTGGGTGGGTGTATGTATGGGTGAGTGAATGGGTGTGTATGTAAGTGGGTTAGTCAGTTGGTGAGTCAGTGAGTGGGTGAGTAGGTGAGTGAGTGGGTGTGTGAGTCAGTGAGTGTATGAGTGGGTGAGTTAGTGGGTGGATGAACAAACCCGGCAACCCGAGTTTGATTCCTGCTCACGGCCAACACTAGTGACAATTATTTAAACCAGTCCTGGGCGTCTCCCTTAGGTCGACTCAACCTCAAATGAGTACGTGGTGCGGCTTGTAAACATCGCTACTGGGAAGACAAAAGCGGCCGGGCATGGTGCTGGCCATCCATCTCCTCGTGTGTCGTTCCAGCCTTCATAGGTGCTCACTAACAGCATTTTCCCAAACAGTCTGTTAAAGGCTGTGCGGGGGATCTTTGTCTTGTTGTGGGTGAGTGGGTGAGTGTATGGCTGGGTGAGTGTATGGCTGGGTGAGTGAGTGTATGGCAGGGCGAGTGTATGGCTGGGTGAGTGTATGGCTGGGTGAGCGTGTTGTTGTGACCTGCCGTGTAGTGGTTGAACACACCTCCAATTAGCACGGTTGGCTATGTACGGTGCGACAGAAGTTCTGTGTAATAACTCTCTGGAGACGGCTTGTGGAATCGGTCCTTTTATTTACTTTCCTCAGTTCACAAGCACTCCCCGTTGCTGGCAGGCAACGGGAAGTGGGCAGACAGATTGCAAGAGACGCACCGCCACGTGGCACTCGGAGCCCCGCTAGCGCGTGGCCCCTCTCACTCTTCGTTCCTTGTCTGACCACTTGTCCCTCGGCTCTTCCCTTATTTAATGCCTGGGTCACGTGGTACGCTCCAGCCAATCCTTAATAGCCTGCGCTGAATGTTCCAGATTCCTTCATCAACTCCCGGGACCACGCCCCTGACTTGTCTTCCCATTGGCTGAGGTCAAGAGCAGCAGAACCAATCATCCTAGCTGACATCCCTCGATCACGCCAGGGCCATGCTCCCAGGCTCTCCCCCCATTGGCTGTAGAGCAGGACCGGCAGAGCCAATCACCACGTGAGCCGGACATAGGCTCTCATTACACGTGCATACGTTGTAGACCGGCTCCTTAACATGAGTGGATAAATCAAGGAGTAAAGATTCAAGGGAGCATTAGCCAGAGGTGGGACAAAGTCATTGTTATGCAAGTCCAAGTCGAGTCGCAAGTCATCAAATTCATGACTCGAGTCTGACTCGAGTCCAAGTCACATGACTCGAGTCCACATCTCATAGGTGGGACAAAGTCATTGTTATGCAAGTCCAAGTCGAGTCGCAAGTCATCAAATTCATGACTCGAGTCTGACTCGAGTCCAAGTCACATGACTCGAGTCCACATCTCATAGGTGGGACAAAGTCATTGTTATGCAAGTCCAAGTCGAGTCGCAAGTCATCAAATTCATGATTTGAGTCCACACCTCTGGCATTAGCTGTGGTAGTAGTAGTAGAGATAGAATCAGGATCTGAATATTTATACTGGAGGAATCCGATGAGCGATAAAGCCCTCTTTCACAGATGTCTAGTTGAGGCGGGTAAGAACACAAGCAAGACAAAAACATGACGGTAGAAAAGTGATAACCATGGTAGTATTAGTAGTAGTGATAGAAGAGTGATAAGGAGGCAACTGCCTGCTGTTGAGCGAGTGTCTGGAGTGAATCAGTGAGTGTTCGATCATCGATCACCCTGACTACTGCTTTACGTTGAAGGCTACCCATTGCAGTGGGGCAGGAACTGGGTTGCTCCACCCCAGATGAGAGCAGGAATATAACTCAGGACGATTTTGTATTTTGTGCAGCAGCAGTTGCAGTAATAATGGATCGGGGTTAAAGAGGCTCTGGCACAGAAAATAAAGGCAGGATTCTTCAATGCCTAACTAAGCCAGACCACTAATATAGGCATTATGTGACAAGTCAAATTAGATTGCTGTATCAAGCAAAATAATTGTTTTACTTTGGATGAGAATGACATAGTGTTATATGGTAAGAGGAAGTGTAGTATTGCCAAATTTGTGTGATTTCATTGACTGGGATTTCTTTGTTGTTGAAAGTGGCCAGCTATTTGTAACCCAAATTGAATAATTGTTTTCAAGTGAGCGGTGACTGAGAGTCGTATTAAATTAGCACGATGGGTTTTTTTTCGTACCGTTATCTGCAAAGGAGTGGCTCATATTGCGAGTGGAAGATAATTAAAATACTAAGAATTACTTAATGAAGAGAATAAATAATGTTAGAGACAAAACGGCAACGGGGCCTTGTGGAATGCCAAATTACGCGCTTAGCCGTTGCCATTCTATATCTTAGACAATTTATACCTGGGACATGTTATATATTAGACATTTTATATATTGGACATTAGATATCATTGGTGCGATGTGCCACGTGGGTGCGGTGACATCGACGGTGTAAGGAGTTGGGTTGGATGCGGCGTCTATATAGTTATTTTCTCTTCCTCGCTAAGAATTGTAGACTAAGGAGATTGCATTGAGGATGGTCTCATAACAAACGTCTTTATTTAACAACCTCGGGTTGCAACAAACAAACACAGCCTTTCAGCAACAACAACAATCATCGTCTTTCTCTCAGCTGTCAAAAGCACATGCAACATTTCTACAGGTGTCAGGAACAGATCTAACGTTACCGGACCGACCTGATGGAGCATATGGTGTGTGGGTAGCACAATTAACTCATTCTTGATTTGATAGCATTCGTGACGGCAGGAATCCATACTCTTTGGTTCTTTCGGTAAAGTCACGTAGGTAGAAAATAAAATAAATATGCTTTCCCACCTGATGACGGACGCTTGTGTTGCGCCCGAAACGTCGTGATTTTTTTCATTTTATACCTACGTGACTTTACCGAAAGAACAAAACAGTAATTAACTCATTGTTTGAGGGCCGTTCCCAATTGGCATAACGTTAACTCGTAACATCTGTAGCGTCGCAGGACCCCCGTGGAACAGCGTATTCCGTAGCTTGTTGAACTCTCCCTGCTGAATTTAGTACACGTCTATCTAAAATGTATCTGGCTTAACGCCCAGCTCCATGTGTAGCGTGCCTTTCCTGCAATTGCATAGTGGTCAGGAGCACAGCGTCGCCATGGATAAGGACGCAAGACAAAACTGTGAACGCTATCCTTGGGTTACTTCACGCATCTAGCCATCAGAACCGGGTTTTAAAACATATATATTTTATTTATTTATATAATTTTCATTTTACCTAATTTAATTGCCTTGTTCAAAAATTCTCTCGTTTAATTGGGCTCTCCGAGACATTCAACGTGTTAATGAATTTTTATTTTTACTACGTAAATGTGCATTTAGCATTTTGAGGTCGTGTTTTGACGTAGTGCGCAGAAGGGAAAATTGCACAATATTGCAGTGGTAAAACGGTGATTAATCATCCCGTGCATTTCTATTGGATTAAACAATTGATGCAAACACGGGCATCTGTAGTAATAAGGCACAGCATTTAAATACCCCCGATTTTGGGTTTTAAAATCTATTTTGTTCGAACATTTTCCTTGCACCGCTGCATTAGTGTAGTGATCAGCACAATTACCTCCAAATTTAAAAATATTTTTATTAAGTTCATGTATAATACACGGCTGGTGTTTTTGTTAAACGAGCAATACGCCTGAGATATAGTGGACTGCATAGGCCATATGTGGTGCCGTGGTGGCGAGATGTTAACTGCCTCGCCTGGTATACAGGAGGTCGTGGGTTTGAACCCGACTCTGATGCCTGCTGCTGTATATTTGGAGTTTGCGTGTCTCTCTCTCCCTCTCTCCCCGTGGTCACGTGGATTTTTCTCCAAGTCCTCTGTTTTTTTTCCCCAAAAATGTTAAACATGTATTTAGAGTATTTGGCTGAGTTACATTTCTATGCGATAAGCCGTTTGGTTGAAAAAGAGCAAAATAGTTCAGTGGCCCCTGCCTGGTGAAATAAAAAAAATAGTTTTTAATGGTTTTTTTTAATATTGTGTGATGATGTTAGGACAAATTGTTGCTATTGTTATGGCCAGGTTTGTGGAATGACCCAGAGCTGTGAGTGTGAGCCTACTTGCTTGTCATTAGGTTAGGAGTCAGTGGAGCGAGTAGGTTTCTGATACATCTGTGTGCACGTAGTTTGGAGCGTTCTCTCGTAGCATGCGAGCATTTTCTCTGGTGCTCTCTGGGTTTGTTTTCTCCCACGCGCATAAAATACTTACATCTATGGGCCAAACGTTCCAAAGTGCAGGAGCTTCCTGACATGATTTGTATACGTAGCGAGGCTTTCGCTTACAATTCCTCTGTTCCACAAATGACTCAAATGCCTTGTTCTCCAGAGCTGCTGCGCTGTCACTGCTAACAGATAGTGCCCCGAATGTGCTGGGAGGGCAGTCTCCACGACAACGCCGCTAACGACGATCGGCTCGTTAGCCTCGGTCCCCTCGCCACGGCAGCGCGAGGCATCGTCGCCCGCGGCCGTTGAAATGCGGAGGGTTTTTTGCGCTTACGCGCATGCTGTATGCGCCGAGCGGGCCGAGCGTGTCAACGTTGGCTGGCTTCGCACAAACGCGTTACAAAGCGATTTTGTGCCACGTTATTCCAACGGTTTGAAGGTAATTTTGGGGTGCGGATTCCAAATTTGGCATCAGTTTTTGTCTATCTTTTTGAGATATCAAATATTGCATTTTCAATAAAAACTGCAGAAGAAAAATATTAAATAAATGTGGATATCTACATAAAATTACATTATAAACACACTATCCTAAAAATACAGCACCATATTTTAACACTAAAGCAGTCACTGACTCGCAACAACTTGCAATCATAAGTGACAGAGTTAATTTCGGGTAAAATCAATGAAAATGGGGTATGCCGATAGCATAAAAATGAGATGTGATAGAGCAAATCTGAGATCAGATTTGGAATCGGCACCCTGAAATTAGTCTAAAACAGCTGCAAAAGTCCAGGCCAGAAAAAAATGTTTTTTTTGTTGACCAGTGTTATCGGTCTATGCAATCCACAAACAAGCCCAGCGCACGCCGGCGCCGCGCTAACCGAGGCGATAATGTCGCGATCTGGGGGAGGCTGCGCACACAGAGGGTCCCGCGCTCAACCGCCAAATGGTGATGACGTTCCCAGGCCGCCGTCTCCGCCCGGCTGCTGTCGACGAAGAGCAGCGGCCGTCGCGATGATTCACCGAGGTGGCTGGGCCAGGTGATTGCGTCGGGAGTGGTGAATCGGCATTATGTCAATCGGCCACTGGGTCATTACAGGTTCCACGGTTCTGTTCTGGGCATGACCACACTTGGCGCACACCGCCTGAGAGTTTGTAATTGCTCGTGTGTGCATTACATTGTGTAACAAACAAAAAATGTTGTTCCTGGATAGTAAGTGTTATTTCCTATTTGCTTATGCCTCAAAAGGACAGAAAATGGCTATTATTCCCCACAAACTTTGCTTTTGTGACCAGGACATTGATATTTAGAAATGTACCTATTTTCAGTGAGAAAACGTGTGCATTTGTGTCTTTCGTTCACATAAAGTCCCGGTCACAAAAGCAAAATTTGTGGGGAATAGTAGTGATTTTCTGTCCTTTTGAGGCATAAGCAATAAAAAAAAGAACACTTACTCCCCGGGAACAAAAGTTGTGTTACATAGTGTTCTTGAGCATCCGCATCTGCCGTGGTTTGTGCACTGGATGCGGTCAAGGGTTTGTGGTTTCGCGGAAGATCGACGCCATCGTAGATCGTCCGCATCGGGTCTTCCGCGAGGTGTTTGTTTGTGGCAGGGAGAGAAGTCGAAGTGATTCGAGATTTTCGGACAGACTCGGCTGTGATGTGTGGAGTGGTGAAGATTGATCCAGGTGTTTTGCATGAAGACTGAATGACAGGAGTTAAATGGGATAGACTCAGACATCTGTACACACGTGCGTACGTGTGTGCGTTTGTCTTCGTGTGAAATTGGGGTGGGCGGTGGGGGTGGCGGTGCAGCGATTTGCTCTCCTGTGCTACGAACCCGGCGACCCGAGTTCGATTCCCACCCACGATCAAAAACAGTGGCGAATATTTGAACCGGTCCTGGGCCTTCCAAAGGTCAACTCAGCCTCAAGCGAGTACCTGGTGCGGTGTGTAAACATCGCCATTAGGGAGGCAAAGGTGACTGGGCGTGGTGCTGGCCACCCACCCCCTTGTGTGCCGTGCCGGCCTTCATAGGTGCTCGCGAACAGCACTTGCCCCAACAGTCTGTTAAGGCATCGCGTGCTTCTCAGATGTGCTTCTGCGACACTTCCTTCCGATATTGGGAAGCTACTGGAGCCGTGCACTTTTAAACTAGATTGGGAACCCATTTAATTAGAACTGATATCTGTGTTCGTTGTCCTTCCCTCGCACCTCCGATTATCACGGTTGGCTAAGTACGGTGCAAAAGAAGTTCAACATACCGGGGGTGGGGGGGGGGGATATTTGTCTTTGCGTGAAAGGGTTAGGATTGATGGAAGGTGACGGGCTGCACTTTTGAACTGCGTATTCAAGGTCCCGCGATGTGTGAAATGTCCACGGGCCTCGCAGAATTAGCACCCCCTCACGCCCGTCTCCCGCGCGTTGGGCTCCCGTCGCTTTGCCCGTTGCCCGCGATCGCCGTTCTGAAGCCGCCGGCTGTAAGCCGGAGGCACCGGCGGACAGCTGGCGAATTGGGGGCGGGGTCCCCTCCTCCTCCTCCTCCACCGTGACGGCGTTCGTCGCGCAAGCCGCCGGCAACAACAGCAACGAAAAAATTCCACTCCTCGCCGAGCCCCGGGGTCTTCGTGCGCCGCACGCATTACGCGCAACGCGATTGGCGCTCTAGGAGACGGTGACGGAATGTCCCACGCGGGGCGCGGGTGCGACCGCCCCGGGGGGCAAGTGCCGTTAACGAGAGCCGATTAAGACGAGCGCGGGCACACGACCAGGGAAAGAAGGCAGCAAGAGTCGGCAGCGCGTGCGTGAGTGAGAATTATTTTATTATGTTTTATTTTTATTATTTTATTATTTCCATTCTACGTGACTTTACCGAAAGAACCAAGAAGAAAAAAAGCGCGTGCGTGGTTTATGTTTTTTACACGCTTTTATTTAACTCACTCTGTCTGTTGTTGTTGTCGTATCCTCAAATCTTGTAACTCAATTTTAACCCACTTCCCAATGTGGTATCGACTGCAAACTTGATATACTTATGTCATACTGATGACAATACTATATTCTATCATATAAAATAAAAAACATATTTTAAAACGTTATTTTTTATATGTTATGTTTCGGCTTGGGTCTAATTGTCCACGGTCAACTGACGTTGGCTCTAAATCACCAGGGTCCCTCACGTTATGGCAAGCTTCGGGGCCACTTGCTGGAGTCGTGGAGTTCTGCCAATACTAGTACGGTACATTTCATTAAAGCGTGTTTTTAAAAAAGTTTTTTTAATATTCACTTGTATAACTTCCAGGCCGAGTCTACCTACAGGACTGCTGGACTGGGTGCACTGGGGGGGGGGGGCGGGTACAAATGTTGTTTGACACCGATGCGTGGGGGCCATGAGTTGAGCCAGTGCTTCTTAAGAGGCTTTGCAATTTTATTATTACTCAATAATTTAGACTGGAGGAATCCGATGAGCTACAAAGCTCTATTTAACAGATGTCCAGCAGGGGGCGGGTCAGAATATTGCAACAATAAAGAATACAAAAACACGTGATAGGAGTGCACAGTATAGGGAAGGTAAGCAAATCACTAAAAAATATCGAAATACAACTCTATTTTTATTCTATCAGTAAAAGCCCACTGAGGTATTAATTTGGTTTTCAGAAGCGGCGTGGCCGCAAATGACAGCTCAACAAAGTGCCCTTAACATGTGGAAATTGACAGCACCAAAATAATCTGAATAATATCAAAGCATGGATTGTAAATGTGGAGGGAAAAACCGGAGGACCTCGTGAAAATCTGGACTTAAAGCTTTCGTGCCTGCTGGAATTCATTTTCTTTGGGTCTTTAAGTAAAGTCACGAAGAGAAGTTGAAAGAAAAAAAATGACAACGTTTCGACCACAGAAAGCTTCCCCCTCTTTTTTCTTGTGTTGTGGTCGAAAGACCCAAAAAATATGACCTCGAGAAAAATCCCCAAAAAGGAGGCTGCAGTTTAAACACCACCACCATTGTCTCCCAATCACCACCAACACTGGGCAAGCAGTGCCCGTCTAATTCGCTATCTGTACATTATTTGCCTGCCTTTTATGGGAATATTTAGTTTTTACTTTGCAGGCTACATCAACGGAAACCCAGGGGGAACCACAGCACCAGCTACGCGCATGGCTTTCGAATATAACGTCGGCAATGCCTTCGTTATTTATAACGCAATTATCAATTTTTTTCACTCCGGAGGCACGAGCCCAGCATGGTCCATATTCCTTGTGGTCGTTCTCCCCCACGTGCTAACATTGACAATGATTGGCAGGCCACTGCTAAGCCACTACTGGGTTATCGGTACGCGGTGGCTCTGGTTTGGCCGTCAGCGCAGCGGAAGACTTTATTGCAGGTGACATTCGTGCTAAATGCGGGGGCCAGTGGCCACGCTGACAAGCGATGGACAACAAAAGAAAAATCTGGTGACAGGAACGGGCCAGAGGGGACTGCGGGAGAGCAGGCAGAGGAATGACATCGGAACGTGGGGTGGGGTGGGGGCAGGAGGCGGCGTGCGGTACGGGGAAGCGACGGTGACAACGATGGTGATGGCAAACTGTGCAATTAATGGCCACTGTCGTACAGAGTGAGAGATGTACAGGTGGGAGGTGTCTCGACTGGGAGGTATACAGAATGGCGGATGTACCGGCTGGGAGACGCACAAAGTTGTGGGACGTACGAAGCGGTCGACAGGGGGTCGCCGGGACATGCGACTGACGTGCCGCTCGTACCACGACGTCACAGCGCACATCGGGACTTGGGGGAACGTCTGATGGGTACAGCATCCGTCTACAATGTCGAGAGAGGGAGAAAATGTAATAGTCTGCCAGTGAGGGGGGGGGGGTTTGAGGACATTGGGCATGATAGATGCGAGAAAGGAAATTGGAGTGGAGTGGCGGGGTTTTTCACCGAACTTTATACATCCCGAAGAGCCCTGCCGCGTTCAAGCAAGCGGGGCCTTCCTCTCTCCCCGTGGGTTTAGTGGGGCATCTCTCGCTCTCTGAGCTCAGAACGTCCTGTTTCACTCAGCCTTTTAATTGGGATGCCTCTCCGAGTTGAGTTCAGCCGATCGGTATGCCTCTGAGTGTAGCTGGTTGTTTCTCTCACCGGTGTGCAGTGTGTCTCTCTCCCCCTCGCCTCACTTCACGAGCGGGTGTTGGCAGGGCACCTGTGCTGCTCGACGTTCAGGCTTGCGGATGATGAAGCGTTATCCCCATTGCCCAGCGCGCGTGCGTGCGTGCGTGTGTGTGTGTGTGTGTGCGTGCGTGCGTGCGTGCGTGCGTGCGTGTGTGTGTGTGTGTGTGCGTGCGTGCGCGCGCGCGCGTGCGTGCGTGCGTGCGTGTGCGTGCGTGCGTGCGTGCGTGTGTGTGTGCGTGCCTGCGTGCCTTGTGCACATTAAAGACCCCGTGTCCGTCTTTGATAGAGAGCGGTGGGTTTTATTCCCAGCGTTCCCATCTGTAACCCAACCACCATTCAATAATGAGATATCTCTCCCTGCTAAAAGGGTCCCATATCCCGGCTAATTTGCGGTATAAATTTCGCTGTGATTGCTCTGATGTCGCTGCGAATGCATCTCCGCGGATCTACCCAGGATTAATTCTTTGGCTCCCCCCCCCGCCAGCCCCACGTGCACACACACAAAACCCATAATAATGCAGTGCAATACCTTATCATTTCAAGAAGTCATTGTTATTTTCCCGTTGCAAACAAACACATCGTGTACCCACAATTTGATATTTGTCAGGTTTCATTTTCATCATCATCATCATAACGGCTGCTGAAACGGATTTAGTAATTTTCTTTTTTTCTATGTAAAAATTTACTTAATGCGTTGGATTGCAAAAGGGTGTTTTCTCATATTCTTTTTTCATTTCAGGAGGTTACAGCGCATTAGGGCGGGCGAAATTGTTTGTGAAACATGCAGCTCGCGCGTAAACGTTACATACTTACTTTGCAACAACAACAGCAGCAGCAGCAACAGAAAAAACACACAAGGGGAATTTAAATAAGTTCAGTAGACCTTGTGGGTTGACTGGCAGGCCTCGCATGTGCCGTGCCCAAACTTACGAGCGTTAAAGCACTGGCAGAAGAGAACAAAGCATGCAGTGGTCTACGCGTGTTCCATTTGTGCTCATCGGAGGAGGCCACTGTGTAACGAGCCGCGCTGCAGAATGCCGCCTGTCTGCGTGGAAGCGGGCATCAGATTTGAAACGCCGCATGGCGTTCGCGTGCGACGCGGTGCGGACCGGTGGCAGTGGCGATCAAACTCCCGGGGAACTGTCGAGCCGCACTTGTGCGTGTGTGCGCGTGCGTGTGTGTGTGTTACTTTTCTTCGGTAGGCACGCGGCCACATGCGATTCGGTCACCACAATCTCCGAGCATCGACGGCACCCGCGTTGCCAACGAGAGTCAAAGTTCAAAAAGGCCTTCGACTCCAACAGAAACACGACTTTGTCAAATCACTTAGCTTTGTCAAAGTGGGGAAAGGTTTTATTTGGGGGTTTTTATTTTTAACGGAGACTTTGATTGGATCCGATTGCACGTCGTACTTACGACCATCGGGCTTTCCGTTCGGCTTAATGTCCCCACCGCTGTAGTTGACCGCGACTGCGACTCGAAGCCATTGCCCGTCGTGACCTTGCACCGCCGGTCTTTCCCCGCCCGCGCCCCCGCTGCCCGCGTGAGTCGCGAGCCCCTCACACGCCGGGGGGGGGGGGGGGCCTCGTGAACCGTGGCGGTCCCTAAGTCATTGTTTTACTTTAAGCGCCGTAACGAGCGCGCGTTTCTCCGCTCACTGCGCCGGGGTTTGAGTGGGTTGCGGGCCCCCCCCCCCCCCCTCACGCGTGGAATCTGAAATTTGTCCCCGGGAGTGCTCCGTCTTCGGCTGCGACGTGGCGAAAGCCTCAAGCAGCGACACGCATAAAATAATTGCCAATTTGCACGCCGCACGTCGGTCGGTTCGGCGTTGCTAAAAAAAAACTCCACAGACACGCAAATAAATAATCAAATGTAAGCGAGAGAGTTTTTTTTTTCCATCAAAAAAGTTGCTCGAGTCAGCCGTGAATAAACTAATGAATACAAAGCAAATGTGGAGAGAAATTAATTGTCAGGCGGGGGGGGGGGGGGGCGAGGGTTTGGATTTTTGTTTGTGTGTTATTTACAAAGAACCGACGCTGTCTAAATTATAACACTGCCAAGAGCAAATGTTAGAGGCGGTGAGGCCATGAATACAATCTCACATTTGCAACCGCATGCAAGGGATCGTGAGGTTTCCTAATCCAATCACATGAAACGTCAGCAAATGCCTCGTGTAGTTGCATAGCTTTAGGGGGAGCTGTGATCACGGTTATATATATTACAGCTGACAATGTTCGCCATTAGAGGTGATAATGTGACTCGCGCACCCGCCTCTGTTGAATGGGTTTCCACTCGTTGCTGGGGATAATTAGCAAGCATTGATAGTTGAGCAGCAGTGGTGTGTTGCGGGCATTGTTCAGCTCCTCAACAGCACCGTGCCCTCCAACGCAGCGACCAGATCGATTCCACTAAGTGAGCGAGATACCCATGTGCCGGAGGCAGCACAGAAAGGAGGCTGCCAATCTGACTGACTGTGCTGAGTGCAAGTGTTTGTTCCAGGCACACGGGATTTCTCCCCCCCCACCCCCAACAATTTTTTTTTTTAAAAGGTCAGTGTGTCACGTCAGGTCAAAGTGTCACATCAGGTCAAAGTGTCACGTCAGGTCAGAGTGTCACGTCAGGTCAAAGTGTGTCGTCAGGTCAAAGTGTCACTTCAGGTCAAAGTGTCACGTCAGGTCACAGTGTCAAGTCAGGTCAAAGTGTCACATCAGGTCAGAGTGTCACGTCAGGTCAGAGTGTCACGTCAGGTCAAAGTGACACGTCAGGTCAAAGTGTCACATCAGGTCAGAGTGTCACGTCAGGTCAAAGTGTGTCGTCAGGTCAAAGTGTCACTTCAGGTCAAAGTGTCACGTCAGGTCACAGTGTCAAGTCAGGTCAAAGTGTCACGTCAGGTCAGAGTGTCACGTCAGGTCAGAGTGTCACGTCAGGTCAAAGTGACACGTCAGGTCAAAGTGTCACATCAGGTCAGAGTGTCACGTCAGGTCAAAGTGTGTCGTCAGGTCAAAGTGTCACGTCAGGTCACAGTGTCAAGTCAGGTCAAAGTGTCACGTCAGGTCAGAGTGTCACGTCAGGTCAGAGTGTCACGTCAGGTCAAAGTGTCACATCAGGTCAAAGTGTCACATCAGGTCAGAGTGTCACGTCAGGTCAAAGTGTGTCGTCAGGTCAAAGTGTCACTTCAGGTCAAAGTGTCACGTCAGGTCACAGTGTCAAGTCAGGTCAAAGTGTCACGTCAGGTCAGAGTGTCACGTCAGGTCAGAGTGTCACGTCAGGTCAAAGTGACACGTCAGGTCAAAGTGTCATGTCAGGTCAAGGTATCTCACTGCTCAAATGAGCGTTTGGTGGGAGTTTATCTCTTTTGGCTGCTCTGAGCCAGTGCTGTAAATTGCACATTCAATGTGGCAGAGACCAGCCCTTCTAACCGTCGTTTCATAGGACAGCCCATATAACCCCCCCGTGTTGTACTCATTTCATGGACTAAGAATTGTAAGTTCCAAACAAGAACTCGACTGAAACTCAGGCTGGAGGCCCGGTACTGCTTTCCTGGGCGAGTGAAACCCGTGGCTGAATTGGCAGCACGTTCGTCTCGTCTCGAACCGCGCGCTTGAATCCGTGCCGTCCAGCAAGAGGGGATCCGCCTCGCAGGTTCGATACTCGCCTCCGCATCCCCCCCCCACCACCACCACCACCATGTCCATGGGGAGCGCCCCCCCCCCCCCCCCGTGAGTGGGAGGCCCCGCTGGAGACGCGCGGATGCCCCGCGCCGAGGCTTGTGCCGCACTCGCAGGTGCATTAGCGCTGTCAGCGTGACAAATGGGAAAGATAATTGAGGCAGATTGAGTTTTACAAGAGCTTGCGTGTCCACACATAAGCCCAGATCTGTGTGTGTGTGTGTGCGTGTGTGCGTGTGTACTGTGCGAGTGTAGCTGCATGTGTCTGTGAACGTGTGGTTGTGTGTGTGTATTAGGTCGACTCAGCCTAAAATGAGTACCTAGTACTCAAAGGTGGCCGGGCGTGGTGCTGACCACCCCCCACCTCGTGTGCCGTGCCGGCCTTCATAGGTGTTCGCTAACAGCACTTGCCTCAACAGTCTGTTAAAGGCTATTCGGGGGTTCTTTTTCTTTGTGTATGAGAGTGCGCGTGTGTGTGTGCACGAGAGAGTATGAGTGTGTGTGTCTCTGGGAGTGTTGGTGCGAGTGTGTTGTGTGAGTTTAGTTGTGTGTGCGTGTCTTTTTGAGTGTATGTGGGGGAGCGGTAATGCAACGGTTAGCAACGCAATGCACTACAAACCCGGCGACGCGAGTTCGATTCCCGCTCACGACCAACACCAGTGACGATTATCTCAACCGATCCTGGACCTCACCAAGGTCGACTCAGCCTTAAATAAGTGCCTGGTGTGGTGTGTAAACATCGCTTTTGGGGAGACAGCCTTCAAAGGTGCTACTCGCTAACAGCACTTGATGCAACAGTCTGTTTAGGCTACACGGGGATCTTTGTATTTGTGTGCCACGAACAGATGGTGCCTTAATATCAAACCTACCAAAACGAAGCGCCTGGGTAGTTTGTCGATTTAATCTTTTTATTTTACCACGTAAGGCCCACTGAGCTTTACAGCTCTTTTTCAGAAGTGACCTGGCCACAAATGATAGCTCAACTAAGTGGCTTATCACGTGGACATTTCTAGCAGCCAAATACTCTAAATGCATGATTCTACACGTGGAGGGAAAAACTGGAGGACCGGGAGAAAAACATCGATGCCATCCCCGGGGGAGAAACATGCAAACTCCAAATACGCCGGCGTTAGGGTTGGGATCGAACCCACAGTCATCTGTACACCAGGCCAGGAAGTTAGCATCTCGCCACGCACTGATCCCCACCAACTCCTTATGAGTGATGTGGCAGTTGTGGTGGCAGCGGAGGGGTTTCTACACCTGGACAGTGTGCTTTATGACTCGTTACAAAGCAGTCGAACGACATTTTATTTTCATCAGCTGCATAACGCTGTGTGTAGAAGCTACCTTTTCTGTCGCTCCATACTAAGTTTCAGGTTTTCATGACCACAATCATGCCCTCCCTTCTCTATGGTTGCGAAATGTTGGACTAGTGGAACACTGCGCTGATTTGAAATAGTCATGCTGGCCTGCCTACGATCCGCCCTGGGTTTATCTGGACTAGATTGTGTGAGGAGCTCACCACTCCTTGAAAGATCTGGGCACAATCTCATCAGTGAGCTCCTCTGGCAGGCGAGGCTACGTTTACTGGGTCATGTATCCCACATGCCTAGCCACTGCATGCCCAAGCAGGATAGAAAGGGCTAGAAGGCACCGCAATGACTGAGCTGACGTGGTATGAGATGATGTGAAGCTGATTGGATTTAGCGATGACTGGTACAAGCGGGGTCAAGATCGGCCTCTGTGGAATTGTCTCTTGAAGGATGTTTCTGGGCAGTTGGCGGCAGTTGCCCTCCAACAACAGCGGAGGGCAGAGGAGCGACGCTCACCTACAACAAGCGGAGCACCGGGTGGATAAAACACGGCGAGGTGGCACAGTGGGGAGCGCAGGTGGTGAATCTACCCTGTTGTTTCTGTGAGTTAACTCATAACACCTGGATCTGTTCCAAGACCTCGTTCCTGCAAGTTTTCAACAATTCATGTAGCCTCGACATGCACCTAGCTTGGCACAAGCGCTGTATTGATGTCACCGCCGGTCTTGGGCCCTCCCCTAGGTCACCTTAGCCTTTCGGGAATTCATGGTACACTCTGTACCATGAACATTACCATGGGAAGACAATGAACCGCTGGACATGGTGCTCACCACACCACCCTCTTATGCACCATTCCAACCTTAATAGATGCTCGCTAACAGCAATTGCGCCAACGGGTAAAGGCTCTCGTTGCGTATGCAGTGGTGTATCTTTGCGAGCTATTTAGATGTATATTTTTTGTATCCGGTAGTATGTGTGCTACGGTTGGGGCGCCATGGTGGCAAGATGTTAACTACCTCGTCTGGTGTACAGGAGGTCGTGGGTTCGATACCGATCCCGACCTCCGCATATTTGCAGTTTGCATGTTCTCACCGATGTGGCGTGAATTTGTGTTCCCTCCACATTTAGAAACACGCGTTTTGAGTTTTTGCCTGCTACCAATTTCCACGTGATAAGCCACTTCGTTGAGCTATCTTTCATCACCAGGTCGCTTCTGAGAATAGAACTACGTAGCTCAGTGGGCCTTTCCTGGTGGTAAAATAAAAAAAAATATTTTTGTTTCATTAAAATGAACACATGTTCACGCGCAGGCATCCGAGTATAATCCAACCGGAGCCTCGGAACTAGCGGATAGGACACAAGCCCCCCCCCCCCCCCCGTGTCTACCATTGTGTTAGTGTATGTTACTATCTGTGTGCAATCGCGAGTGTGTTATATTTGCATAAAAGGACCATTTCATTGGAGACACGACACCCACGCATGCGCTTACACACACAAGCCGACATCGCCAAAAACCCGCGCATTGCTCTCTCCTATTTTTGCGCGTCCCCACAATTTTTCCGAAGTGCATTAGCTGGACTTTTCTTTTAATCGCATTCTGGAGCAAAGAAATGGATTGGTTAATGGACACTGCCAAGTGGGCATTTAATTACGTGCTTGGTATCTCGTACGAGAACAAATGGTGCCCCCCCCACCCCCCGTTCTTCTCTGAATTACCCCGTGGCACTGCTGGGGCGATGCTCTTGCCGTCCATGCATGTGTGGTGTGTGTGTGCGTGTGTGGTTTGTGTGTGTGGTGTGTGTGTGTGCGGTGTGTGTGTGTGGTGTGTGTGTGTGGTTGGTGTATGTGTGTGGTGTGTGTGTGGTTTGTGTGTGGTTTGTGTATGGTGTGTGTGTGTAAGGTTTGTGTGTGGTGTGTGTGGTTTGTGTATGTGTGTGGTGGGGTATGTGTGTGGTTTGCGTGTGGTGTGGGTGTGTGGTGTGTGTGTGGTTTGTGTGTGGTGTGTGTGTGGTTTGTGTGTGCTGTGTGTGTGGTGTGTGTGTGCTATGTGTGTGGTGTGTGTGTGGTTTGTGTGTGGTGTGTGTGTGGTTTGTGTGTGGTGTGTGTGTGGTTTGTGTGTGGTTTGTGTGTGGTGTGTGTGTGGTTTGTGTGTGTGGTTTGTGTGTGTGGTTTGTGTGTGTGGTTTGTGTGTGGTGTGTGTGTGGTTTGTGTGTGGTGTGTGTGTGGTGTGTGTGTGTGTGGTTTGTGTGTGGTGTGTGTGTGGTTTGTGTGTGGTTTGTGTGTGGTGTGTGTGTGCTGTGTGTGTGGTGTGTGTGTGGTGTGTGTGTGGTGTGTGTGTGGTGTGTGTGTGGTTTGTGTGTGGTGTGTGTGTGGTTTGTGTGTGGTGTGTGTGTGGTTTGTGTGTGGTGTGTGTGTGGTTTGTGTGTGGTTTGTGTGTGGTGTGTGTGTGGTTTGTGTGTGTGGTGTGTGTGTGGTTTGTGTGTGTGGTTTGTGTGTGGTGTGTGTGTGGTTTGTGTGTGGTGTGTGTGTGGTGTGTGTGTGTGTGGTTTGTGTGTGGTGTGTGTGTGGTTTGTGTGTGGTTTGTGTGTGCTGTGTGTGTGCTGTGTGTGTGGTGTGTGTGTGGTGTGTGTGTGGTGTGTGTGTGGTGTGTGTGCGGCGACCCGAGTTTCGGTTCCCACTCACGACCAAAACCAGTGACGATTATTATCTGAACCGGTCCTGCGCCTCCCCTAGGTCGACTCAGCCGACAATTAGTACCTGGTGCGGTGTGTAAACATCGCCGCTAGAGAGACAAAGGCGGCCGGGCGTGGTGCTGGTCACCCACCCCTTCATGTGCCATGCCGGCCTTCATAGGCGCTCACTAACAGCATTTGCCTCAACAGTCTGTAAAGGCTATACAGGGAATCTTTGTGTGTGTTTTTGCGGGAGCTTGGTGATTTCATTAGGCGAACGCTGTTGCCGTTTAATCTTTGAGACGCTCCGCGTGTGACACTCTCCGCGTGAAGCGAACAAAGTGACGCGGAGTGAGAAAGGGGACACGCGCGCGCGCCGCATTAACGCCCCGCGTTAGAGGGCCAAGATCTGCCCCCTCTCTCCTTTGTCTGTGGCCGCTTCTCTTCCTTTCGTACGGCTGCTGCCGATGTAGACGCAGAGCGACGGCTACAATTTCACGTGCGTCAGCAGCAGCGGAGTGCACCGTCGCTGCGGTGTCTCCTGCGCATTTGTGGATCGGGGCATTGCGTCGTTATGCGTCGTTATACGTCGTGCGGTCTGTTCTGGGTGATCATGGTCGCACACCACTACTGGAGAGTTTTTTTTTATTTTTCTATTTGTGGATCAGGCATCTGCATCTGCTTGCCATGGTTTGTGCAGTGGATGCGGTTTAGGGTGGACCGTGTGTGGCTGCTGGCGTTGATTGAGAGCAACAACTGTAATTTTAAGCGAGCGTGGATGAGCCAGATGATTGCGTCAGGAGTAGCGGAGCTCGTGGCTGCGATGGTGCCTCCTTCGTGTTTGCGGACCGGGCATCGAGTCGTTTTAGGTCACCGAGGTGTTAACTACCTCGCCTGGTATAGCCCCGCCCCCCCCCCAATACGTTCCATTCATTGGCTACCACACTCAGATAAGCTCCTCCCCCCTCCTCCCCCCTTAACTTGTATTTATGAACTTGTATCTTGAAATGTTTTGCCTCACTTGATACAGTAAATCTAGCTGTGACGGTCCCACCTGATGACGGAGACTTGTGTTGCCTCCGAAACGTCGTGATTTATTATTTTATTTTATTTCTATTATTACTTTTATTAATTTTTATTTTATTTTTTTACCTACGTGACTTCACCGAAAAAACCTAAGAGTATGAATCCTTGCAGGCACGAAAGCTTCAAAACTAGAATGGTATACAGGAGGTTGTGGGTTCGATCCCAACCCCGACGCCTGTATAAATGGATTTTTCTCCCGGCCCTCCGTTTTTTTTCTTCCACATTTAGAATAAGCGTACGTTTAGAGTATTTGTCTGCTATCAATTACCACGTGACAAGCCACCTCGCTGGTCTATCATTTGTGGCTGGGTCGCTTCTCACAACAGAGCTGTATCGCAGCTCAGTGGGCCTTACGTGGTACGATAAAAATAGTTAAATAGTTAATAGTTACGTTCCGCGGTTTCTATTCTTGGTGACCACCGTCGCCGCACGCTTCCGGAGGCTTCCAGCATCACCGTCACTTCAGCACGAGCCCTTGACCTGGAATCAGCTCCAACCGCACCGTTATCATTTGCCATGATACTAACCCAAACTCTAACATTAGCCCCCCCCCCCGCCCGCCTCCCCATAATTGTAACATTCCCCTAGCCCCAACACTAACCCTGATTCCAAGAATAATCCTCACCGTTACATGTGACAATATTATCCCTAGCTTTAACACTAGCTCTGACGCTAACTCTAACAACAAACACTATCCATATGACTAATCGGATTCATATGCTAAGTTCCACCCCTTGTTCTAACTCTAACACTATCCATAACTTAATTCATAATCCTAACCTCAACCCTAATTCTCTGTTGCATTCCACTCCTAACTGTAGCATTAGCCCAGATCATGCCTCTAACTTTAGCCTACAGGTCTAAGCTTAAATCCTGACTCTCATCCTATCCCTGAGTGTAGTCAGAACCCTCTCCTTTATCTGCGTTATCGCAATGGCTTGATTCCTAACACTAGCCCAAACCTTTTAGCATTTTAACTATCGCAAATCACAACACAAACCCTAACACTGATCTTTTGCGTAATCCTAATGCTAACTTTAGTCTTATTAATTAAAACTCCCATTCTACTTCTCGAATTAACACCTACTTTATTGCTAACCTTTCCAAACTCATAATCACAAGCTTAACCTTAACGTCAGCTTTAACATTCATCTTGGCCCTAACCCCAGTTTTGGTGCTAATTGCAGCTTTAACACGACCTGTAAGGCAGTTGGCCCTGACCTGGGCCTCACCTGGGATGATTAAGCCGAAAATTAGTACCTGGTGAGACGGTGCCAAGGATCACCTGAGCTCCCATGATACTTTCTTCAACTGAACACATGCAGTGGAAGCCTTAATAGGTGCTCGCTAACCAGTACTTGACAGTCTACAGGGCAATACACGGTGGGAGGAGGAGTGGTGCGGTAGGAAAGCGGCGCATCTCCGATTAGCATGGTTGGCTACGTACGGTGCGAAATAATTTCAACATACATACACACGCACGCGCGTGCGCATGTGTGTGTTGAAGCGTATCTGAATTGTATTGCAAATCTGAGCAGTCTGCTGCGAATGGGGGCCCGGTCAAAAAATTGAAGGCGTGATTTTGAACGGTTCGCGACTTTCGTTGTTGTTGTTGCGACGCTCGGGGGGGGGGGGGCGGGGGGGAAAAAAATGTTCCGTCTCGCAGTGCCCCCAAAACTGCGAGAATGAATTGGCCCGGCTTTTAGCGACCGTGCAGTGGAAATTGCGACAGACCGGGCGGCAGGCGTTTCCATCTCGCTCTCTCCGGCACGAAGGGAGAGGAACGGGGTCAGCGCTCGGGAAAGAAAATAAATCAGGATGGGGAATAATAATGTTTCTCGCAGCGAACCTGCACCTTGCTGGCGCTTTGTGAAATAAATAAATAACGGACAACTCACGTTCTGAATGTGCAGTGCAATGCGGATTTCTTTTATTATCACGGCATCGGCATTGTAATTGCAGAGGCAGCTCTGAACACACAACTCCATGATAATGACACAGTTATAGACAACGTGTGTGTGTGTATGTCACGGTGAATCTTGTATGTCCATTGGGTGGTGCTCATCATCTCTACTGACATTGCTCAGCAAAATCCCACAAGTGACGGTAAATGTGGCAGTGATGACAGCAATCGTGATGATGGAGATAGAGACCAGTTTTTTATTATAAAACTATAAAAAACTATTTTAACTATTTTTATCTCATCAGGTAATGCCCACTGAGCTATATAGCTCTTTTTCAAAAGCGACCTGGCCACAAATCATAGCTCAACGAAGTCGCTTATGCGGACATTTATAGCAGCCAAATGCTCTTCATGCAAGTTAATTGTAAATGTGGAGGGCAAAACTGGAGGACCCAGAGAAAAATCCACGCGACCACAGGGAGAACATTCACACTTCAAACATACAATCATCTCAGAGTCGTGATCGAACCCACAACCTCCTGCATACTAGGCGAGGTAATCAACATCTCGCCACCGCAGCGCGTTGTGCCCGGGTCCATCGCCCGCGCTCTGAACGCAGTACAGTGTCCCAAGCTCTTAGCCCGTCCACGTTCGTCACCAGCTCTCGCCCGATGAGAATTTTAAACAGCCATCGATTGCCATTGGCACCACTCGGCTGGCCGTCAACCAACGGAGTCCAGTCCTGTGTGCGAACCTGGCGTGGTCGGCCCTTCGCATCTACGCGGCCAATATCGGTGGAGCTATCCACAGATCTCAGAAGCTAAGCGGGAAATGTTGAGCCTGGGTAGTGCTCGGGATGGGTGGACCCAGCGGGCACAGCGCGTTGCTGTGGGCAGCTGCATGGCTAACGTGGTGGGCAGCGCAGGGGACCAGCGTATCCGAAGCCATCCGTCGACGGTTCTTGTACGCTCCAGCGTCTGTGCTCCCCGCTTTCACCAGCCCGAGCAGCCTAAGGTGGTCAAGTATGGTCAAGTAACCCCCACGAGCCGCATGGCGTGGGGAGGCCGTCATCCAGCAGCAGATTGACAAAAGGAATGCACATGTACAAGGACAAAGATCCCTTATATAGCCTTAAACAGACTGTTGGGGCAAGTGCGGTTAGCGAGCACCTATGAAGGCACACACAGCACACGAGGGGGTGGCTGACCAGCACCGTGCCCGGCCGCCTTTGTCTCCCCAGTGGCGATGTATACACACCGCATCGGGCACTCATTCGAGGCTGAATCGACCCTTTGGGGGTGAACAAGGACCAGTTCAGATAATTGTCACCGATGTTTTCCATCAGCAGGAATCAATCTTGGTTCACCGGGATTGTAGAGCAGTGCGCAAACAACCGCACTACCACTCCGCACGTGCGCGCACCCACACACACGCAACAGAAACGTATCGTAGGCACACGCTGCGTCGAGAAAAGGACGCAACCGACGGTAGCGGTGTCCGTCCGCCGTTAGGAGAAACGGCAACTTATTATTTTTTTGCATGGTCAAAACTGCGGGGTAAGTATAGCAAAAAAAAAATTTGCACTGCTTTGTAATGCGAAACGTTTTTATAATGAGATAACATTGCAGGCAGTGGCCTTTGAGGACGAGTGACAAAAGGTCACAGGAAGCGACACGCTGCGTTGTGCGTGCGCGCGCGCGAGCGTGGGAGACCGTTCTGCAAGGGTACCACTTGTTGTAGGCTGTGAAGTGATGTGAACAGTGAACCAGTCTTAGAATTAAGTGCAAGCCGCGTTATTAAGTAGCGCGCTTGCAGTCCTTGATGCCACTGCACATGTGGGTGGCCAGTGGAAAGGGAAGTGAATGAGATGTTCAATTAAATCGCATGTTGCAGATCCCGAGTTTCTTATTTCGCAGCCGTGCATGTACATGCGCGTGTAGTATTAAATATGTTGCACACAAATTGATAGGCGTCCATAGGTAACTTGCGTGCTACCATTATCTCGCTTGCCATCAACAGTCTCGATAGTTGGACACGCACGTGCTCACGTCACTCAATGAACCGTAGGGTCGTTCGGGGAGCATCAAAGGATGCAAACACATTCACGCGTCCAGCTGAGCTGAGCGGCGGAGTTCTCGATTCGCATGCGGGATGAAAGCGCCAGCTACCACCCGCCGTTCGGAAGCCGACGGACAGAGAAGGGTCCCCGTGCAAAAGCGAATGACGAATTTCCCACCGTTGTCTCAGGGCCATCAGCGAAGACAACCGCTGCCCCCAAAAAAGCCCCCTTGTTCAGATGCACGCTTATCTATGTGGAGCGTTGCGACACTCTTATTAGCGGGGGGGAGGCGTTTCTGATCAGAAGAGCGAGAGTTCTCATCTTGGCCAGTGTCGACTCGGCCCCATTGTTGCCATGATGTCATCGCCTTCGTCATCACCGCTATCATCATCCTCTTCGTCATCGTCCCTGTGGGGTCAGCTCATTGAGCAATGCCCGGTGGAGCTACAGCACTTCGTCAGTAATCAGCAGTTTCGTCCTCAATAATAAATCAGCATTGCCATCATCAGCAGCAGCACGCATATTCCCTGCAGGGTTGGTGAAATTAAGACATCTGGTGAAGAACCAGCACTTAGTGCAGGGAAGTCGGTTGTGCATCATTGTGTTTAAGTAACGCAATACTGGGCCCCACCATAGGAACGTGGAATGAGCTCAGTGCCCCATTGCTCCTTTGCAGCATGTGCACGCTACCGGTTATGACCAAGGCATCGGATAGGAGGGAGGGGTTGGTGGGTTGGTGGGTTGGTGGGTTGGCGGGAGCGGGGGGTGTGAATGGGCGCCACAGTGGCTAGGAGATGTTAACTACCTCGCCTGGTATACAGGAGGCCGTGGGTTCGATCCCAACCCTGACAGCTGTATATTTGGAATTTGCGTGTTCTCCCCGTGGTGGTGTGCAATTTTTCTCTGAGTCCTCCGGTTTTTACCTCCACATTTAGAATCAACATCACACGCGCTTAGAGTATTTGGCTGCTGTACAATTCCACGTGATGAGCCACTTCGTTGAGCTGTCATTTGTGATTGCCAGGGTCGCTTCTGACAAAGAGCTACATAGCTCAGTGGGGCCTTACCTGGTAAAAAAAATATATATATAGTTTGAAGCGCTGTTGCGCGTGTTGCGCAACAACCCGAGCCTACATTGGATGTGGCAGCCTAACGGGGTGACTTTATATGACTACATTTGACTACATCGATGTCACGTTTGTGATGAAATGCGGGAATGGACTGCCGCCGACTGCACCGAAATCGCAGCACGGCCAACGTCGCAGTTTGTCACGAAAGAAAATGCGACGCTTGGTTTTGACACCGCAGCCCCCAAAGGTTGCGGAGTGCATCCCGTCTTGGCACGTGAGCAGTGATGTTTTCATATCTATCATTCACAGTCTCATCATCATCATGATTATTATTGCGTTTTGGTTTTAAACTGGGGCTCTTTCTCACTCGCATGCCAGAATCAGAATGTATTTGTACTTTAGGAATCCAATGATCTACAAAGGAATTTTTTTTCCGGTAGGGGCACGGGGTCAGAACATTACAACCACAACAACATTAACACACAATGCAAGAAACCCGTGTGCCAACAGCAGAGCTCCCCTGCGAAACCGCAGCCACACGGAAGCATCGCCCGGTTAACGCGACGGGCACGCAGCGTCGCGGTGAGCTAACGAGCGACGCGTCACCCGACAAAGTTCGGCATAACACTCACTGACAGGTGGCCGGGTGTCACAGCGTCGATCCAGAGAGAGGCTCGGGATGGCCTAAACACGCTGTCGTTGACGACTGACCGCGCTTGCGGCAACGAAGGGGGGGGGGGAGGGGGGGGGGGTCACGGCACGCGGCTCACACTTTTTTTTTCTAGATTTGAAGCTTTCGTGACTGCAAGGATTCATATTCTTAGGTTTTTTCGGTAAAGTCACGTAGGTAAAAAATTTAAATTAATAAAAGTAGAATAAAATAAAAATCACGACGTTTCGGAGGCAACACAAGCTTCCGTCTTCAGGTGGAACCGTCACAGCACGATAGCTGTATCACACTTTGCCTGGTCGCACGCTCATAATCCCGCTCGGCGGAGGTCAACCGGTGCCCTTCGTCGCTCCAGTTTTGTTGCAAGCAGAGTGCCGCCGCGTAGGCAGTCAACGGCGCACGTCCTATGCGGCGATTGGCGCCCGCCGCAGGAGTGTGGAGTTTTACAGCACTGGCCCAGAGCTGTAAACGGAGGCAGGCGCTTGCCCGCGCCGCTTTGAGCGAGGGGACACTTTGACGAAGCAGTCGAACCCCCTCTGTATTCAAGAACCCAGGTTTACGCTCGGGTCGGAAGAGCGTGGGTTTGAGCCCAGGCTCTCACGGCCAGCACAGGTTCGTTGCTTCAAAGAGGCCATCGCGAACCCACCGCATCGCCCACCACGCTCCCCACGAATCGCATAATCCATGTGTATCGCAAACGAGCCTTATGTTTGTGCAAGGTGTACGTGCACGTCAGTGTGTGTTTGTGTGTGTGTGTGTTCTATTTTGCAAAGTGGAACTGATAGGGGCACAGGTGTAAGCCTCAGAGCGGAGCGAATCGCACGGTTTGAGATTCGTATCTGTTTTGCCGAGGACATGAATGTTTAAAGTGAGCGCACGCACGGCTCTGTAGAGAGCCCGGCGGACGACTTGATGTAATTTCAGGGAGCGTATGTCGCGCCATGCCAACAACTTGTCACTGGAGCTGGCACGAGCAACATTTAACCTTGAATATAAATTCCGGCTCTCGATCTCGCTCCATCCCAATCTCTGCAGCTCCCCACCTTAATCTATGACTCTCTGCCTCCCTCCTATGCCCCCTTGTATGTGGTATCCATCCCCATCTGTATCTCTCGCCTTATCTACAGATCCATCTCGCCCTTGCTTTCCTGCTGTCCGAAGGCGTGAACGATGTTTCCTAGTGGGGAAGAGAAAAAAACAACAGCAAGCTGAAACATAGAGGTTCCTCCTTCAGTGTGGCAAAAATCACATGTAAACATTCGTACGCAAATGCGGTACCTCTAACGTAATTGTTGGTATGTGTGTGTGCTACAGCAGTGTAGCGGTTAGCACACTGCGCTACTAAACCGTGCAGCAATGTTGACAACATTGCTGCACCTTGCTCCAATTTCTGCTGAGTGGACCTAGAGAAAGCCCCCCCCCCCCAGGCCATGGTGAAGACAGGCATTACCCCACTTAGCCCTGGAGGTAACCTGCCCTGGAGGTAACCTGCCCTGGACTGCCCTGGAGGTAACCTGCGACAAGTACTGTGAGCGAGCACCCATGAAGGCTGGCATACTGCATGAGGTGGGTGGTGGTGGGGTCGACAAATGGCCGCCTTGGGCCTTCCCTAGTACTATACTCTTTGCTTTTTTCGGTAAAGTCACGAAGGTCGATAGGTTTTTCTACTTACGTCACTTTACCGAACGAACCAAAGAGTATGGATTCCTGCAGTCACGAAAGCTTCAAGATTCTCTAGTACTGATGTTCGCAAACAACACCAGGTGCTATGATTAGACTTAGACACACCAGGCTCAGACTCCGTGCGTGTCTGACAGCATCGAACCTAGGTCGACCCCGATTTACCCATAAAACCTCGGAAGGCAAGTGCTGTTAGCCCGGCATGGGTACTGCACACCTGGAATGCAGCAACTGGTGCAGGCCAGGGTTGGTGGGTCACGCAGATTTGTCGAACTCACAACGTGACCGGGCTGTGAAGTGGACAGGACATGGCATTGCAGCAAAGGGATACTTGAATCCACCCGTGTGGAGCTTTGACTCCTCAGCCCCCCTTTACGTGTGTCGGGAAATTTCTCCCAGGTAATCCAAAGTTTCCACCTACATTACAAACACAGCCATTCACGGAACTGGCCCAAACATCCCAATGTAGGACCCTCCTGTAAAAGTCTTGAGACCTCCGTGAGGTTTTTTTTTTCCTGGATGACACGAGGTCATTGTTATGTTATTGTTAGCGAATACAGCACATGTTTAGGCCTGCATGTGACACAAGCGATGGTGGGGGGTGGTAGTGTAGCGGTTTAGCGCGCTGCGCTATGAACCCGGTGACCCGAGTTCTATTCCCGCTCACGGTCGACACCAGTGACGATTTTCTAAACTGGTGCTGGGCCTCCCCTAGATCGACTCGGCCTCAAATGAGTACCTGGTGCGGTGCATTAACATCGCGACTGGGGAGACAAAGGCGGCCGGACGTGGTGTTGGCCACCCACCCCCTAGTGTGCCGTGCTGGCCTTCGAAGGTGCTCGTTAACAGCACTTGCTCCAACAGTCTGTTACATGCTATGAGGGGAATCTTAGTCTTTGGTGGGGTCAGCGTGAGGGCTTGTCCGCCAAATTGCGTTGATGCCATTGAGTTGACCTCAGAGAATCTCTTTGCCCTTAAGTGGCCACTGACATCACCACAGCGTGTGTGCATAGGCTAGGTGCACCTTGAGGCCATATGTGAAGTGTCGAAGGTTCGCTGCCAGGAGGTCAAGGGACAGACCCAGGTGTTATGGGTTAACTACCTGAAATGACTTGCAGATGCACCACTGTGCCATCTCGCTGCTTTTGTAGCTACCCCGGCTCGTTGTTGGGAGCGTCGCTCCTCTGCTCTCTGTTGTTTCTCGAGAGCGACTGCCTCCAAAAGCCCAATAGCGTCCTTCAGGAGCCCTCCTCCACCGGGGCCAATCTTGACATCGCTGGTACCAGTAGTCATCAGCAAGGCCACTCAGCTCCACATTTTCCTGTACCGCATCAGCCCATCTCTTCTGTAGCCCCTGCCAGGCTCATCTCACACACGCTGGTGCACATACGTGACCTTATTATGGGCAATAAAAGCCAGTTGTGGCAGTTTTTGCAGCGAAATGACCTTCATTCCCTACGCGTTAAAGGCTTTCACGGCCTCTCCTCTTCGTGCCGAAAAGTGCCCGGCACTCTATTTATACTCGGTATTGACGTGCGTGCTTTAATCATGTTAAAACAGCACATGCGCGGAACTTTTGAAATGATTATTGGGAAAGCTGGACGCATTAAAACGTCCCGTAGCCGTGGGGGCCCTGCGGATGACTTTGTTTGGGGGCGGCTTTAAGCGACTAAATCTGGCGCTCTGATTTTCCTCGAGCCCCTTTTAGGTCGCAGCCCTTCGCGTCCGATTAATGAGTTTTGGTCGATCTGTTGCAGATTTTTTTTTTCAAATTCCCCGTCGATTGCTTTTTATCCGTGGCTACTTATCGGCGTGCGGTCTCGGTGGTTTAATGTTAAACAGAACGAGACATTGCACGCGCGCCGCTCAATATTGTGCTGCTGGCTAACTTGTCACGCGCGACCTCTGACCCCCTCCACCCACATTCTGCAGTCTGGAGAGGCAGTTCCCCCCCCTCTCTCTCCCACCACTCCCCTCCCTTTGTATGTGTGTTTGTACCGTACGTAGCCAGCCATGCTAATTGGAGGTGCGGGGGAAGGACAAGAAGCTAAACACAATTAACAGCTCTAAGGAAATGAGTTTTCAATCTAGATTTTAAAAATGCATAGCTCCAAGAGCGTTCCAGACGGCCAAGAGAAGCGCCATCTGAAAGTATGCGATGCGGTGACCGACTTTGTTCGACGGCGAGCCAAAAGCCGCTGCTGCGAGGTTGACCAGAGTTCGTGCGATAGTTATTGCCCCTTGACGAGATCAGCGAGGTACCGTGTGCTTCATTTGTGGCGAGTGTGTAATGAGTGCGACCTTTTCCCTTCATACCCCCCCCCCATCAAACGCTTTTCTTAGTTTGCCTGCGTTTGAAGCGTCCACCATAGCAAGACGGAGGTGAAAAGTGGCGTTCACTTACAATATCCGGCAGCATCTCCCAGCCGACTGGCATGGCTGCCACGATAGCGAGATGGTAACTCCCTCGCCTCGTATGCAGGAGGTTGCGGGTTCAATCCCGACCCTGACGCCTGCTGTATATTTGGAGTTTGCATGTTCTCCCCGTGGTCGCGTGGTTTTTTTTTCGGGTCCTCCGGTTTTTCCCTCCGCATTTAGAATCAGCATCACGTGTTTAGAGTATCTTGCTGCGATACATTTCCAGATGATAAGCCACTTCGTGAGCTATCATGGGTGACCAGCTCACTTCTGATATCGAGCTGCCGTGTAGCTCAGTGGCCTTCGCTGTTCAAAAAGAAAAACATGTTTGTAAATAGTTTAGTTTGTTATGTAACATTTTCAAATTAAACTCACTTATCTCTGTGGCTCATTGAAATTGTTGTTGTTGTTGTTTTTGTTATTAGGACTGTTAAATGTTGCTGCGCATTGGGAGAAAAATCGTACGTAAGTCTATATATTAAGGGGGGGGGGGGGGTGGGAATTGTGTTCTATGTTATAACGTAATTGGATAACGGTGTCTTGCATCGCGAGCCTACTCTCTGTCGTTTGTGTGGATTACGGTCAGGCTTACAATGTTCGTTATCATAGTAATATCATTGTCATGATTGGAACATCATTATTCTTACGAAATGTGACACTGTCGATGGTAAACGTGCTTGACGCCGTTATCTTTGCACGTGAAATTAAACCGCAATGGCGAATGTAAATTTAATCCACCTACAGTATGATCGTTAATCCGTCGACAATGAGCGTGCCATCGCTAATCTGTCGTTTTTTAGTATTCATTCTTACCCGCGAAAGCCGCCTCCCCTAAGTCGCCCTCGTAGTTTGTTTTGAATGTTTGGCCGCTTTCACCTTCATGGCGATTTGCACATTGGAAGAATCCGCCATACACAGACAACAAAACCGCCCGTGCACATGCGAGGAGAACACATTGGCTACACGAGTCTGGTGGAAGCCCTACTTGCAGAACTGCTTCTCCCATAGAGCCCTGACTTCTCCGTGCCCTCCGGTTTTTCCCTCCACGTTTAGAACCAACTATGCGTTTCGACTATTTAAATTATTTCGCTGCTATAAATGTCCAAACGATAAGCCACTTTGTTGAGCTAACGTTTGTGGCCAGGTCGCTTTTGACAAATAAGCGAATACATCAGTGGGCTTTGTCTGCTAAGATGGGGATGGTTTCGTTGTATTTGTATGTGTCTGGGTGATTTGTTTACCTCTTGTACTTTGTATTCCTATCGTGTTTTTGTACCGTTTGTTGTTGTACTATTCTTACCCCGTGCCCATACTGGACATCTGTGAGAAAGAGCTTTATAGCTCATCGGATTCCTCCTGCAGTAGAAAATAAATATTCTGATTCGGATGCTGTTCCGGGGAATGTCTCACGCCATTGCCAACCCTGCCGCCCAAGGCTGTTGTACATTTTAACGTGTTACAAATAAAACGTTGCGCTGAGGTTATCTTTACTGAAGCACGCTGTCCAGCTGCGAAGTGGAAAGTGAATGACCCCGTGACATCGCCGTTCCCAACATTCAGCCACTGTGTGCCGGCATCATGGCCCCACATCTGAAATGTGACGACGACCCACGCACGCAAACACGGACGTATGTTGAACTTCTTTCGCACCGTACGTAGCCCACGGTTTCTCATCGGAGGTGTAGCCCATCGATTGCTCGCTCGCCCCACTGCTGGCAGGAAGGGTCTCCTCTAGAGAGTCCCTCTATCGTGGGCATTTGGCCTACTCTTCCACGTTGGCCGGACATCTTGGGAGAGGTGGGAGTGGCCAGATTTTAACTCGCGTCCCGCCCATTCACTAATTGCGGTGTAACCATTTATTCCTCTGGGAAGACAAAAGTCGGGAGATTTAATCAACTTGCCCAATTTTTTTCAAGATCGAATCCAACAAGCGAGCTCTGGATTGTCCAGTCTGCTAAAGGGCCCCCGTGGCGGTGAGATGTTAACTACTTCGCCTGGTACACAGGAGGTCGTGGGTTGGATCCGACCCTGATGCCTGTATATCATGTTCTCCCCGTGGTCGTGTGGATTTTTCTCCACGACCTCCTGTTTTCCCCTTCACATTTAGAAACCACGCACGTTTCGAGTGTCCGGCTGCTATACATTTACACACGATAAGCCACATCGTTGAGCTATCGGTTGTGATAGCCAGGTCGCTTCTGAAAAGAGCTTCATTGCTCAGTGGGCCTCACCTGGTAAAATACAAAAAATAGTAACCATTTAGGGCTGGACGATTAATAGATTTCAAATCGAAATCGCAATTTGAAACAATGCGATTAGCAAATTGCAAAGGCTGCGATTTTTTGCGATTTGAAAAGTCCTGTTACTCTCTTATTGGAATTGTTTTATTTATTATTATAACTTTATTTATTTAACTTAACAATTGTTCTATGTTTGATTGTTATATTTCAATTAAAGCATTTTAATAAGTACACGTTGGAAGCAATTCTATCTTTTAAGTTCTCATCCTTGCTTCAGAGCATATAGAGCAGTTCGTATTTTGATGGTATCATGTGGTAATGCTCCATCACATGTTTTAAATCTATTACACAGTGAATATTGAACTGAAGCTTGACTTAAAAAAATGTTTTATCGCAAATCAAATCGCAATCGCAACATCTGTCGGAAACATCGCAATTAGATAGTTACCCCAAATCGTTCAGCCCTATAATTACGCCATGGCTGCATCCATTGGCCATATGTATGCGATGTTCATACATTCCCCTCGGTAACTGCGCTTCTCTGATCCTCCATGTAGGGTTGAGCCAATGCTTCTCGGTAGGTTGCCCGTTTTAAATAAAGGACAACAGAAACGATTGATCCATCGATTTGTTTTAAACGTGGACCGATTTTGAGCTTTGTTATCATTAGTTTGGGGGGGGGGGGGTGGTGGTGGGAGTTGATGTGGGTGGTCATCATCGCTCGTGACTCCTTCACGCCGAGCAGAGGAGGACGTGCGGTGGACTTAACGAGTCCACAATGCAGCACAGCACGTACTGGCGGGGGGCGCGGGGAGGTCAATGAGGTAATGACGGAGACGCGGCGAGACGCGATGATCCCCTCGTCGTCATGGATAGGTGCTCATAACAAGCTATCGCACGGTGACACCGCTAATTAGGGTTATTGCGCTTTCTATTTCGTGAGCGGCGTTATGTTCTATTGGTTCAGATAGCAAGCAAGGTGTGGAGACGCAAATCTCCCGCCGTGCGATTGTGAAGTCGTCGCCCGTGATTGGCTAAAGTTGCCCCCCTCCTGAGGCCCCCCCCCCCCCGGGTTATTTCGGTTAACCGCAAAACGCTTGGGGGTGGGGAGGCGTGGGTGTAGCAGAGTGGCGCTCTCGTCAGAAGTGAAGAAGTGAAGCGCAATGTGACAACCAACGGCCCAAGTTACATTCCTCACCGTGACCAACATCAGTGGAAATTGGTATCTGTACCCAATCTAAACGAAACAGTTTTTTTTAGTTTACCAATTAAAGCCCACCGAGCTATATACAGTATAGCTCTTTTTTTTTCAGAAGCGACGTGGCCACAAATTCTAGCTCAACGAAGTGACTTTTCAATTTATAGCAGCCAAATACTCTTAAGCGCATGTTGATTCTAAATGTGGAGGGAAAAAGCGGAGGACCCGGAGAAAAATCCACACGGCCGTGCGGACAACATGCAAACTCCAAATATATAGGCGTCAGGGTTGGGATCGAACCCACGACCCCTTGTATACCGGTCCAGGCAGTTAACATCTCGTCACCGTGGCGACCTCGGCCATCTGCAAGGTGGACCCAGCCGAGAATAAAATACTTGGACAATCGTTCCGGTGGAACAAATGGCGCTTGCAAACACATCTTTCTCCTGATTGTGTGTAGAGATCAATGTGGAATTTTGCCTCGAGCGAATTTTGTCGTCTATCGCTTTCCGTCGTCTGGAGATGATTGCGAGAGCGAGAAGACGTTCAATTGATGTGGAGGGCTCGCGATCGGACTGGCATGGAAAGATAAGTGGCCAAAACGAAATCAACGATGGTTGCCCGCAGAGGAAGCAACGGGGGACGCCAAGAATTGTGGGTAGGCTTTAACAAATGTGTTCAATAATTGAGCGTGGTCCAGTCAATAAAATGTGCTTAGTTATTGAGCGCGGTGCGTTTAATAATTGAACCTTTTTTGTGTTCAATAATGTAATCCGTTATGTCCAATGACTGCGGAATTTTCACGAGCGCATTTATTAAACATTTCGTTGAACGGGCCAACAAATGCCTTTCTCTAATCCTCGGTACTCTGCCTCTTGAGGGCGGGAAGCGAGCGTTTTGTCGGCACACCGGTACGAATGTTAATTTACAAGACACAAAGACAATTTGTGCAGCGTCACAATATGGCGTGAGATCACAAGGGCCCCCGAACAATTGAGAAAAAACATTCAACGCCGTAAACCCATCTTGGGTCACGCAAAACGGCCTCGTTGGGCCACCCAGCCCCATTTTAGTTTAGATCAAATTCCCTTGTCTTCTGAAATCCACACCACCGATTTCGTCCGAGTCTCATATTTGTTTTGGTTTCATTCCATCGAACGATATTTCTTTGCCATTCATGCCAGGTTCAGCTCGCTTAAACGTCGCCCGGCTGGCAGGGACAATGCTTTCCTGTTATCCACTCTCAATTGTTGAGTCCGGTCAGTGGACCATGCAGCAATAAGAGTGCTGATTTGCTGCCTCGGCACGGTTGGCTACGTACGGTGGGTGAAATAAGTTCAACAACATACATACAAGTCGTGATGATGCTTGTGGAACCTCTGCATGTTAAATAATAAGGGGCGTGGGGGTACCTTTAGACAGTGCAGCAAGTAGGCTGCTATCTTAACCCCATCACAAACATTCGTTGGGTTTTCTCCTGGCACACTGGTTTCCTCCCACGTGACAAAATCCATGAAAAATTGAATTGGCCCAAAAATCCAATGCAGCACCATCTGGAAAGAGAGTCGCGTTACCCAGGGGGCCTGCGTTATGAAGAAAGTCCATTGCCCACAGCGTCACCCATTGTATATTTTCCCTTGAAATGCCACGCAATGTTATTGTCGAATTTGTGCGAGTTTTTTGTTGTTGCTGTTCTTACTCCGGGAGTTCTCGTCAAGTCGGCCATCTTTCAAGAGATTATTTTCACCTGAGGAGCGAGGTGGTTGGACGTAGAGACGGTTCGTTCGGGCATGAGCGCTGGAGATTCGTGGCAACCTTCTGCGCTCACCGGCACCACACCCGCGGGCTTAGACGCAGAGCCCCTCCAGTCACTAGGCGCACGGTTTATGTGAAAGGACCCGTTCGTTTCACGCTCGCATCTCTTCCGCGCGACATCCTTAACTGCGCGTTGTCAGCCTCGCTCTTTAATTAATTTAAAATGCAGCGGAGCAAGAAAGCCATGGAATTTAATTGTGAGCTGTTGAGCATCAAAAAAAAAAAGGAAAGCTGGTAACTCCTTCATGCAAAATTTAAATAGAAATCTTTTCAATTTGTCCGTGCGATGTTTAATATGCTGTTAGCAGGTCGTCGCTGAGCGTCGTGTTAAGTGCAGAGCAGACATCCGCCGCGATGCGGTGATGCGGAACTGCTTTCAAATAATACGCCCGGATAGTTTTACAGCTGAAGGTTGCTTCTCAAAATCAGCCGCGGGCAAGGTGCGTGTGCGGGGTGGGGGGAGTGGTTCAGCCGAGTCGTAATAATTTGCGTGGGCAATAACAAGGGGTGCGTAACGCACGCAACACGCGGCCCTCTCGGAGGCGCTCTGACTGTGACCCCTACACGGAGGTCACCGCTGAGCCCAGGACGGCCGAGGCACTGCATCCCCCGGTCACACGCCCACCGGAGGCTGAACCGGGGGGTCTCAAGTGTAACAGTGTTGTTAGTCTCAGCCCGGTCCCCGTTGTGGTTTTGTGAATAATTTGATCAAAGGCAATTCCGGGGGCTGCTTTTATGTGGCGGGCACGCGCACGTTGTGCACACACGTGTGTGTACGCGTGCTGTGGGGAGTGGCGACTTGGCGGTTGGCTACGCTGCGCTATGAACCCGGAGACCCCAATTCGATTCCCGCTCACGGTAAACACCAGCGATGATTATCTGAATCGGTCCTGGTCATCCGCTAGGTCGACTCGGCCTCAAATGAGTACCAGGTGCGGTGTGTAAACATCGCCACTAGCGAGGCAAAGGCGGCCGGGCGTGTTGTGTTGGCCACCCACCCCCTCGTGTGGCGGGCCGGCCTTTATAGGTGCTCGCTAACAGCGCTTGTCCCAATAGTCTTTCACAGGTTTTATGGGGAATAATTTTTTACGTGCTGTTAAAAGTACAGTGTATTTTTTTTTTAAGTTGCGTTATAGGCCTTAGGACCTTTGATAATGCAACAAAGCATTACGTAATGGTGTGATATGATCCGAATGAGATCACTCTTGCCCAACTCCATATTTTTATGCAAACCTGGTCCCAATGTCTGCTAGGTCACCTTACCCTTGGAGTTCTCACCCGGATAAATGTGCTCCTTGTGTCCCACATGGACCCGAATAGGTGCTCGCTAACTGCACATGCACTGACAGGAGAGGAAAAACGCTAAATAGGATATTTATAGATTTATTTAATACAGTTTGACATTCATGATTTACTTGTGCAAAATGTTCTTGACCGACTCATGATAACCGGAGCACAATGGTCCGCCTTCACAAAACGTCGCCTTTAAGGCCCGCTTTGCAACGGGGAGCGTGCGCTAACAATGATAGCCTATCAGCTGTGCTGGCATTGTGTGGACTATCAAAACTCTGTTCATCTGCCTCCTGCCTCAGCGGATGCAGACACGACACTCGGCTATCAAGACACGCTTAAGCCAAACAAAAAAAATGCGATGAATGAGAAGTTGAGTAAAATAGTTGGATTCTTTTTTGCTAATCCATCCCGCATCAACCCACGTGGGCATTTTTCTGCGTTCGGTCTTTGACTGCGAGGGAGGGCACCGCTGCAGAGATTAGCGCGCTCGCCGGCGTGACCAACTCCGCGACCCGAGTTCGATTCCCGCTCACGGCCAACACCAGTGACGGATATCTTGAACCGATGCTCGGCCTCCTCCAGGTGGATGCGGCCGTAAAGTGAATACCGGGTGCAGTGAGTAAACATCAAGGCGGCCAGGCGTGTTGCTGGCCAACCACTCCCTCGTGTGCTGCCCTTCGTAGGTGCCCGCTAACAGCACTTACCCCAACAGTCTGTTAAAGGCTAAACGGGGGGTGGTAGGGGGGGGAGGAGTTGCATCTTATTCTTGGCTGCATAGATTGCTCGTGTTGTTGACACTGTTTGACTTTTGGTTTAGAAGCTGCTTTTCAATCAGTCACCCGCTCACCGCCGGAGCAGTCGATGTGCCGGCCACTCACCCGCCAGCTCTTTCGCGCCGTCCATAAATCAAGGCGCGGGAGTCAAACAGCCAGTCACTCATTCAATTACTCCTTCAGTCACTCATTCAATTACTCCTTCAGTCACTCAGTGGGTTCAGCCAATGAATCACAGCCTAAGATTTGCATGGAGAGTGTTGGGGGAGGGCAGGGGGGAGAATCACCACGATACGGAATCTCTTTGGTGAGACAGTCCAAGATTGTGGCATGTCTGTAGCTCCAGATAGATGGAGCCTTGTGCTCGGTGAGATCGCCATTACTCAAGCAGCCTGTAGAGTTCGGCTGTCGTCATCGTCATCACCACTATTCTCAGCCGCAGTGTCGTCATCGCTACCGCGCAAATATGATCATCACTACCGCACCAATTTCATCACTGCTAGACCAATGGCATGAATATCGTCATCGCTACCACACAAATATCATCACTACCACATCAATATCATCACTACCACACCAAATAGCATCATTATCACTACCACACCAATATCATCACTACCACAGCAATACTAACATCACTACCACCAATATAATCATCATCATAACGACCACATCAATATCATAATCATTGCTACTACACCATTATCTTAATCATCACTACTACACCAATATCATGATCATCACTACCACACCACTAACATTATTATGACTACCACACCAGTATAATAATACATCACTACCACACCAATATCAGCAGCATCATCACTACCACACCAATATCATCATCATCATCACTACCACACCAATATCAGCAGCATCATCACTACCACACCAATATCATAATCATTGCTACTACACCATTATCTTAATCATCACTACCACACCAATATCATGATCATCACTACCACACCACTATCATTATTATGACTACCACACCAATATCATCATCATCATCATCACTACCACACCAATATCATTATCATCATCATCATCACTACCACACCAATATCATCATCATCACTACCACACCAATATCAGCAGCAACTGCATTGCCAATGTTGGAACTTCCTAACAGCTGCTCCATTTGCTATTTTATATATTTGCATCATTGCTGCACTTTTGTTTTTGTCGTTTTGGTGTCCCGGGTCACACTTGCAAACGGCACTACCCTGGTCTCCATGAGACCTCACCCTGGCTCAACGAAGACACTCGACTCGACAGGGATGCTCACACGAATCGTTCGACTTCAAGCGAGGGGTCTACTCTTTTGCCCGTGACCGTCACAATCTTGAGTGGCGTCGGCCAGTCGCCATTCACAGCCACATTGCGTACGTCAAGAAACATGCAGTCCTTGAACCACCCCATCCGCCACAATGGGAACAGAGGTGTGCTTTGTGATCTCAAACGGGTTACCGGCGACTACGCGAAAGAGCGAGGCCAGACCTGAAGCCACGTCAAGCCACTTTCGTTGAGTTGATCATTTGTGGCCATATCCCTTCTGAAAGAGAAGCTAATAGCTCAGTGGGCTTTTACTGATGCAATACAAATAGTTTAGTTTCAGTTGTATATATTACTCTTTGGTTCTTTCGGTAAAGTCACGTATAAAGATAAAATAATAAATGAATTTCTAGCATACGACGTTTCGATTGCAACACAAGCAATCGTCATCAGGTATAAATGATTGCTTGTGTTGCAATCTAAACGTCGTATGGTAGTATTTAATTTATTATTTTATCTTTATACGTGACTTTACCGAAAGAACCAAAGAGTAATTTCTGCAGTCACGAAAGCTCCAAATTAAGTTGTATATATTGTTTGTGATTTGCTTACCTTACCTATACTTTGCACTCGGATCGTGTTTTTTGGAACTGTTTGTTGTTGTAACGTTCTGACCCCGTGACCCTTCTGGACATCTGTAGAAAAATAGCTTCACAGCTCATCGGATTCCTCCGGGTATAAATCAATATTCTGATTCTGAAAAGAGAACTTCTTGGGAGGTTAGGGATCAACTGTTCCAACAGCTCTGGGAGCTGGCGAAACGGAGGAAGCGTTTACGCTTAGCGGTGTCAATGACACTGAACACGATGACCTCTTAACCCTTTCTCTTTCCGATGACGTACGTACGTGTACGTCATCACGTTTTTTTCCACAACTCTGTTGCAAAGATGGACACGTACCGGAATAAAAACAAACAAAAATGTAATTTCTATTTAAAGCTTTCGTGACTGCAGGGATTTATCTTCTTGGTTATTTCGGTAGAGTCACGTAGAAGGGAAATAATAAAATAATAAAAATTCAAACATAATAAAATACAATTCTCACATTACTTTATTAACAAAAATTACTTTATTGGTACCGAGACTCCTACAAAGGCCGTGCGGGAGGGCGTGTGGCACAGTTTGGCGCCAGCTATGATAGAGTGCGGTCGTGTCGCTACGGTTCTTTACTGTGAGTACAATGTCTTTACTGTGAGTACAATGTCTTTAAAAACAATGGCGCGATGCGCTCTCGAATTAAAATTTACGCTGAAACACTTACGCGGCATTACGAGGTACCAGCGATGAACGGGACCCACGCCCGTGTAACTTGCAGTCGTCTCGGAAAGGGTTAATTTATATCACCCGGCCTCACCCAGTGACGGCTGGCTGGCTAAATCGCTTGACGACGGTTCCATGGGCAAAACTAAAACAACCCGATCTTGAAAATGAAGAGATGGAGCGCCGTCTGGTGGCCGGGGCAAGGGATCGCTTGGCTCCACCACAGACAAAGATCCCCTTTGTGGGCTTGACATTGTTGGGGCAAGTGCTGCTAGTGAGCACCTATGAAGACCGGAACAGGGGTGGGTGGCCAGCACCACGCCCAGCCGCGTTTTTCTCCCCAGTGGCAATTTTTTTACACATCGCACTAGGTACTCAATTGAGGCTGAGTCGACCTAGGGAAGGCCCGGGATCCATTCATATAATCGTCACTGGTGATGGCCATGAGCAGGAAACGAACTCGGGTCACTGGATTCGTAGCTGCGCCATCGCTTCACAGCCACATTGGAGATGGTTCCCGTGGCAACACCGCACGTGGAGCTGGTTCCCGTGGCAACACCGCACGTGGAACTGGTTCCCGTGGCAACACCGCACGTGGAGCTGGTTCCCGTGACAACACCGCACGTGCGGCTGGTTCCCGTGGCAACACCGCACGTGGTGCTGGTTCCCGTGGCAACACCGCACGTGGAACTGGTTCCCGTGGCAACACCGCACGTGGAGCTGGTTCCCGTGACAACACCGCACGCGCGGCTGGTTCCCGTGGCAACACCGCACGTGGAACTGGTTCCCGTGGCAACACCGCACGTGGAACTGGTTCCCGTGGCAACACCGCACGTGGAACTGGTTCCCGTGGCAACACCGCACGTGGAGCTGGTTCCCGTGACAACACCGCACGTGCGGCTGGTTCCCGTGGCAACACCGCACGTGGGGCTGGTGCCCGTGGCACCACCGCACGTGGAGATGGTTCCCGTGGCAACACCGCACGCGGGGCTGGTGCCCGTGGCACCGCCGCACGTATTGTACACTTCTACAGATGTCCCCTTGTGATGACTCCCAAGCGGCAACCGACTCTCTGGACAGCCCGTGAAGGTGCCCGTAACGATTCACCGAATTCTCACGATGTCTTCACCACTGCCTTTGTATTGTTTTCTAATTTTCGCCTTGATTTCTTAAAGTTTTCGCCGCGTTCGACGTGTGTGCATGCGTGCACTCGAGCCGTGAGAGCAGCTGTCTCGTTTCCAAGCACATCTCTCTCTTGGTGGTGGTGGTTGCTGGGGTGGTGAGATGGTGTTTCTTTTAAGTTTTCCGCGCAACTTACACAAACTGAGAATAATCAATGATGACACGCAAATTATCGATCAATTTTAATCTCTTCATTTTCGGCAATGGAACCAGACACGTCTCCACTCTGTCGCAACTTGTGCCTCCATCTGCGCAACATCTCCCGCATTCGCCCGTTTCTCCATACGATAACTGCCATTGACAGGTGATGAGATGAAAATGCTTGTGGCTCTTTTTCAGAAGAAACCTGGCCACAAATGATAGCTCAATGAAGTGGTTTGTCATGCGGACGTTTCATAGCAGCCAAATACTCTAAAAGCATTTTGATTCTAAATTTGGAGCGAAAAACCCGGAGGATTCTGGAGAAAAATCCACGGTGACCATGGGGTGAACGTGCAAACTCCAAAATACACAACAGGCGTCAGAGCGGGCTCAAACCCACGACCTCCTGTATACCAGGCGAGTTAGTTAACATCTCCTAGCCACCGTGGCACCCGTTTTTTTTTTTTGTTAAACCAGAGCCCAGTACGGAGCGCGAGCGACGCTGCCGTTCAGACGTTCCTCGAACGACAAAGCCCGAGGCCAAGGTGCCCGCGGGGCAGGAGAAATGGGCAGGTGCTTGGGCTCACACTGCCCTATTCTTAGGTTTTTTCGGTAAAGTCACGTAGGTAAAAAAATTAAAATTAATGAAAGTAAAATAAAAATAAAATAAAAATCACGACGTTTCGGAGGCAACACAAGCTTCCGTTGCCTCCGAAACGTCGTGATTTTTATTTTATTTTTTATTTAACTTTTATTAATTTTAACTTTTTTTACCTACGTGACTTTACCGAAAAAACCTAAGAATATGAATCCTTGCAGTCACGAAAGCTTCAAATCTAGAACTCACACTGCCCCTTACTCACGTTGGACGCGTTACATTTCACTCTTGACGACTGCGAGCGGAGCGCTCGGAACAACTGCACCGCCCAGCTGGAACGCGACTGCTTGTAAAATATTAAAGAAGCGGGCACTCTGGATCTGCAAACAGTTTGTTTTTTTGCCAGCTGCACGGCAAGCAATGCGACTCCTTTACTTCGGCACGCGCAGAGATTCCTGCTCGGCGGCATCGCGCCAGAACTGCTCACCCGTTCGCGACATGGGCCATGACGGCCGTTGATGCAACGCCACGTTGCCCGTTCGGAAGGCCACAATAAATCCACAATTCGGTCAATTGAGCAATCGATGGATTGAGCAACTGGAGGGCGAGGGAGGGGGGTTGGGGGGAGGGGGGGGGTAGTTTTTGGCCGCCGGTGCTCATGGAGGGGTTGATGGCATCATTAGCCATGCAAAATGCGTGTATGCTCAATGATGCCCAATTGAGCTAAATGGGCCACCGCAACTCGTGAGCGTCGCTCCGGGTTTGGATTTGTGTATTCCTTCGTCGGTGGAGCGTGCGAGCGAGCGAGCGAGCCAGTGAATGGCACGCGTGAACGCGCGCGAGCCACAGGCAGGTGCACGCATGCACAGCGAACATATTGTGATGTGATTAGCTGCTGTAAACACTCGCGGTCGCGCCAGTGAATCCATGTGTGCTGCTGTTAAGGCAGCTATAAAACAAAAACCACGCTGCGATAATTTGGAGAAGTCTAATGGTGCCGCTGGGTGGGCCACTTGCGGTGCTGGGTGGGATAGTGGTGGCGCTGGGTGGGATAGTGGTGGCGCTGGGTGGGATAGTGGTGGTGCTGGGTGGGATAGTGGTGGTTCTGGGTGGGATAGTGGTGGTGCTGGGTGGGATAGTGGTGGTGCTGGGTGGGATAGTGGTGGTGCTGGGTGGGATAGTGGTGGCGCTGGGTGGGATAGTGGTGGTGCTGGGTGGGATAGTGGTGGTTCTGGGTGGGATAGTGGTGGCGCTGGGTGGGATAGTGGTAGCGCTAGGTGGGGTAGTGGTGGTGCTGGGTGGGATAGTGGCGGTGCAGGGTGGGATAGTGGTGGTGCTGGGTGGGGTAGTGGTGGCGCTGGGTGGGATAGTGGTGGCGCTGGGTGGGATAGTGGTGGCGCTGGGTGGGATAGTGGTGGTGCTGGGTGGGGTAGTGGTGGCGCTGGGTGGGATAGTGGTGGCGCTGGGTGGGATAGTGGTGGTGCTGGGTGGGATAGTGGCGGTGCTGGGTGGGGTAGTGGTGGCGCTGGGTGGGATAGTGGTGGTGCTGGGTGGGATAGTGGTAGTGCTGGGTGGGGTAGTGGTGGCGCTGGGTGGGATAGTGGTGGCGCTGGGTGGGATAGTGGTGGTGCTGGGTGGGATAGTGGTGGTGCTGGGTGGGGTAGTGGTGGCGCTGGGTGGCATAGTGGCGGTGCTGGGTGGGATAATTGTGGTGCTGGGTGGGATAGTGGTGGTGCTGGGTGGGATAGTGGTGGTGCTGGGTGGGATAGTGGTAGTGCTGGGTGGGATAGTGGCGGTGCTGGGTGGGATAGTGGTGGTGCTGGGTGGGATAGTGATGGTGCTGGGTGGGATAGTGGTGGTGCTGGGTGGGATAGTGGCGGTGCTGGGTGGGATAGTGGCGGTGCTGGGTGGGATAGTGGCGGTGCTGGGTGGGATAGTGGCGGTGCTGGGTGGGATAGTGGTGGTGCTGGGTGGGATAGTGGTGGTGCTGGGTGGGATAGTGGTGGTGCTGGGTGGGATAGTGGTGGTGCTGGGTGGGATAGTGGTGGTGCTCGGTGGGATAGTGGTGGTGCTGGGTGGGGTAGTGGTGGTGCTGGGTGGGATAGTGGTGGTGCTGGATGGGATAGTGGTGGTGCTGAGTGGGATAGTGGTGGTGCTGAGTGGGATAGTGGTGGTGCTGCGTGGGATAGTGGTAGTGCTGGGTGGGATAGTGGTGGTGCTGGGTGGGATAGTGGTGGCGCTGGGTGGGATAGTGGTGGCGCTGAGTGGGATAGTGGTGGTGCTGGTAGGGCTTGTAGTGGTGCTGGTGGACACACTTTGCACACGGAGCCAACCTAGAAGTAGACCTGTACAATAGTTTATTTCTGTGGCCACACCACAATTTGCAAGACGTTTGGCGTCCCTCACCCTACCGTCAGCAGTTGTCCACCATTTTATCAGAGAGTGCAGCATTGGAAATTATTTCAGACGGGTATCAACCGTAAAAGAAAGATTAGAAAAAAAAATGTATACCTAACAAACTCCCATCCCTTTGTTCGTGGAAATACATTTTATACAAACGGAACGCATATACAGTCACACCTCGTCTTTTTTGTTTTCGACTAACAATGTTGGGGACTGCGGTTTCCCCTTTTACGGGCTCAAGAGATTGCGCATACGAAACGAGAGCAAAACAAAATTGGGACGGACTTTAATAAATGATTAAGTCTGGGCGTGTTTTGCGTATATCCATGTATTTTGGATTTAAGTGTTTTAGAGAGAGACGGGGGAGTGGGGAGGGAGGGCGCGGGTTGTAATGTTTGCATCGGCGAGTGCACGGTTGAGTGCGTCGGACGCGTCGCAGCCATTCCCTCCAGGGTGGGTGTCCTTGCCAGGGCTCGTGCGAGTGCGTGCGTGCCGTTCGGGTTCATCCGAGCGTTCAGTCACGCACTCGGCTGGGGGCTTTCGGAGGAAAAGTGGTGCGCTCCGCGCGCGTGCGGGGAGCAGTGACCCGAGTTCCATACCCGCTCGCGGCCACTGAAGAATATCTGAACCGGTCCCGGGCCCTCCCCTAGGTCGACTCAGCCTCAAACGAATACTTGGTAGGGTTTTCGAACGTCGCCACTGGGGAGACGAAGGCGGGCGAGCGTGGTGTTGGCCACCCACCCCCTCGTGTGCCGTGCCGGCCTTCGTAGGTGCTGCTCGCTAACAGCACTTGCCCCAACAGTCTCTTAAGGCTGTGCGGGGGATATTTGTTCATGTAAGACGATATTTGTGTAACTGTGTGCGTGTGCATGTACTTTCCGTGCGTGTGTGCATCCACGTGTGCGTCCACGTGTGTGCACGCACGTGTTTGCGTGCATGCACGTGTGTGCGTGTGCACACGTGTGTGCGTGCGTGTACTCCAGCCGTTGAGTGGAGCGTCTTCTTTCTAAATGCGTCTCTCTCTCTCGGTGGTGGTGGTGGTGTGGTGGCGAGAGGTTGCCGATGGTGCCACACGCTGCGTCCCGGCACTCTGCCACCATCTCCGAATATCGAAGAGGTTTTGGCAGCTCGCGTTTGTTAACGAGGTGTACACGACCCTAGGGCACTCCAAGCAGAGCCAAAAGCCAGCCGGGTTCGATTCCCACTTTGGGCCCGATTGTTGTGTGAACAATCTTCTCAAATTTTACGTAAGCGTTTAACCCTCGAACCTACTATCGATTGGCTCAGTCTGAAGTCTTGAGCGTTCACACCTAATCTTAAACTTATTTTGGTGTGAGCCTACAACTGTGAGTCTTGGGACTCGATTGAACTGGAAGCATCATTTAAGACCTCCCGTAGTATGGCTCCCGGCATTGCCAATGAAACATGAACTACGTTAATTGTGCCATAACCTCGCTCTCCAACCTGCGAGCACTAACAATGAACTATAAACAGTTCTAACGGTGTCTTGGTCTGGCTGTCTTATCCTCGGGCATCAACACATGAAGACCATGAGGGTAACCGAGTCTGGCTTTGAGCCTTGGCCATTAACACCGAACCCTCAGGATCCTTGCGATGCGTGTTTTTCACGTGGCCGGGGCAGTGTGGTGGTCGCTCATTCGAGCAGTTGCAATGGTCGCCCAGTTCTGCAGCAAAGCACCCGCGACCACGCACCGAGAGAACACTGCTGAGCTCCTCTCCGTTCAAAATCCTGGGCTCGCACGAGAGATTAAAGCAGGTGCTCAGGTGCAGTGAGTGCGATGGCCTCATCAAGTTTGGTTTTTCACTTTGTTCTGCTTACTCCCAGCCCTCAGAGGGTACATACATAAATATTTACGCATGTAAATATGCCCGCCAACAATCCGTCTCGTCCATGAGGAAAGCGCGACGGCTTGGGGGAAGGCCTCCTTGAAGTAGTGGATAGGTCACTGCAAAATGATGATGGTCTAAGCCAGCCAGAAGGTCACGAGTTCAAGTCACTCGCCGGGGGCTTTCACCCAGCCCATCACCCCCTCAAGGGCCCTTAAAATGTGCACCACTTCGTGGGAAATCGGCGGTCGCCGTCCTTACGGTGAGGCTGGCCTCCACCAAAGGAATGTGGAATTTCGACCAACGGCTCGGCAGTTACGTAGTGCGACGTGATGACTCGTTCACGATGCCGAGAGTGCAGGAGCACATCTTGTAGTTCGGTTAGAGAGGCCTCGTAAAGAGACGCCTATGTATATTTTTTCCCGCTTGTTTACCCAGGAATGCCTCGCTGAGTCTCAAGTCTCTTTGTCAGGAGGATAGTCCTTGCTACCGAGTTTTCATCGTTGGCTGACGATGTTGCTGCCGCTATGCGTAATCCCCCATTGAGTGAATTGCAGGTCATTTTGCAGAATTTTGATGTTTCACAAATGACCGTTACATTGTTGTACGTTGTTTGCTTTTTAAGCTCTGGGAGGAAACCGGAGAGGCCCGGCAGAAAACCCATGCTGAACAGGGGGGGTAGAGAGAGAACGTTAAAACTCCACACGTAGAAAGGCGCCCAGGTCGGGAATTGAACTCAGGCCCCATGTTGCTGCAAGGTGCGAGTGTTACCACCCTGTGGCCCCATCGAAGTGTTCCTGCGGTGCCGTCCTGTGGGACCATCCGCCACCGTGACGCCGCGAGGCTCTGGCCACCCGTCGCGGGCTAAGTGTTTCCGCGACGTTTATTTTGGAAGTGTTTTGACTGTGCCACGTATTGCGGAGGAGGCTTGCCAACCGTCGTACGATGCAAATGGGCGCAGTCGCAATTATTCGGCGGAATATTGCTGATATTTCTGAGACGCGACATTGTTCGCTTTGTATATTTTGCGAGTATATTTTGTCAGAACGAATACAAACGGAGAGAGCTTTTATGGCCACGAGAACTGAGGTTTCTATCGTCGGCCCTGACGCTCGTGCCTCGCAATTATTTTGTCCCAAGAAATGCACAGAGATGACATAAAAAACACAGTGTTTGTGTGTGTGCGCAAGGTAGCATTTGCCTTTAAAGAGTAGTTCGATTTTTTTTTTTTACAGCAGAGTAAGTCTACATCTGTGTCAGAGCACTCAACCAGCCCTGCTCAGAACCTGGGTGAGAACCTGAGTTCGAGGGCATCACGGTGGCGAAAAGTTAAGTACCTCGCCTGGTATAGAGGAGGTCGTGGGTTCAATCCCGCCCATGACGCCTGCTGTATATTTGGTGTCTGCATGTTCTCCCCGTGGTCTCGTGGATTTTTCTCTGAGTCCTCCGGTTTTTCCGTCCACATTTAGAATCAACGTGCGTTTTGGAGTATTTGGCTGCTATAAATTTCCACGCGATGAAAGCCACTTCATTGAGCTATCATTTGCGGCCAGGTCACTCGTGAAAAAAGAGCTGTATAGCTGGTAAAATTTAAAAAAAATTGTTCAAATAGCTTAATTTAAATTCCAAGTTTAAATCCCTTTTCTAAATCCTCCGTCAAGTTTGCTGCTCTCAGCACGGCTCACGCGCGACCGCAGAGCGCCCTCGTCCTGCAAGCTCTGCGTTGCGCGTTCAATATTTGGTGAACCCGAGCTCGGAGAGAAATCCGTTCATCGAACAGAAGCAGACGGTGGGCCATTCACCCGACCCACGCGAGCGGCTCCGCAGCGAGACAGACGGGGAGAGCGTGCGGCCTACGTGTGCGAGAAAGACCCTCACAGGTACACGAGGCAGAAGTCCCCGCAGTGGTTAGCGCGGTTGGCTACGTACGGTGCGAAAGAAGCTCGGCAGTACATGCATACTGCCCAGGTCCCCTTCGTTGTTCCGCTGTGGGGAATACGTGACGCGGGGGGAAAAATGCATCGTCCTTGGCTCACGAGCGTAAGTGACCTGGTTTTATGGCAAATGTGTGCGCTTATTTGCACGTTCATAACAAAGACAAAGATCCCCCGTATAGAATTAACAGACTGTTGGGGCAAGTGCTGTTAGCAAGCACCTACGAAGGCCGGCACGGCACACGAGGGGGTGGGTGGCCAGCACCACGCCTGGCCCTCTTTGTCTCCCCAGTGGCGATGTTTACACATCGCACCAGGCACTCATTTTAAGCTGAGTCAACCTAGGAGAGGCCCAGGACCGGTTTAGATAATCATCACTGGCGTTGGCCGTGTGCGGGAATCGATCTCAGGTTGCCAGGCTCGTAGTGCAGTGCGCTAACCGCTACACTACCGCTCCCCACACACGCACACACGCACACACGCACGCCTCTTGCGAGTTTTTGACTCGTGACAAAAGAAGACCCTTTTGGCGGGCATCCTATTTCGGTGACTGCAGCACCCCGAGGTGTGAGGGCCAGGATCCACCACGCGTGACCCGCCTTGCGTTTCCCTCGCGCCAGGTGCTTCTTGTTTTCCGAGTGCGGGGTAAAAATGTCTGTAGTCGAATTTAAAATGGTTTTGGGTTGACTTTCCCAGCACACCGGACTGCTGAACTAGTAACGAATTGTGGTTGTCCCACCTGATGACGGACGCTTGTGTTGCGCCCGAAACGTCGTGATTTAATTTATTTAATTTTCTACCCACGTCACTTTACCGAAAGAACCAAAGAGTATGGATCCCTGCAGTCACGAAAACTTCAAATCTAGATTGGCAAGAGTCGTTTACTTGACAAAGCTCACTAGTTGGCTACGCCGGGTGATGGCGGGTTTAACGACAACATTTATATTGACGCGATCAGACCCAAACAAAACTTCTGTTATGGATAAAATTGTCTCACCGCTCAAACGTTGGTATACGTGAGGCAGCGGTGGAAATTCTACGTTTACGCGATCGGTACGGGGGGGGGGGGGCTGGGTGGGGGAGGGTGTAATTTATGCATGGGATGATCATTGTCGATTTTCAGCAGAGCACTTACTGATTCTGTCATCCCCAGAGAGATGACAGGCCGCATCGACCCCCCCACACCAGGATCTAAACTCGCAAGTTGCCACGACGGGTTGACCACAGCGCCAGCCGCAAACATCACAGGCGATTTATGAGTGGACTTTAGTGCAGTTCAACGGCAACTAATATCTCACTGAGAGCTGTTCTTTTAAAATGAAGCATGAAGCTCAACGTCAATTTTTAACGATAAACCCTCCACCGCCCAACAGAGTCCAGTCATATCGAGTGGTCATTATGCACCCAACGGTCTACGCCCAAAAATACACGAATTAAGAATCTTCATGTTGGTCGGGAAAGCCTACGTATAAAATTAAGGGATTATTTTCACCTCGGGCTAAGTCAACCTAGAGGTGGCCCACACCACGGATTGATACCACCTTCCATTGACGCTGTGGCGGTGGCTACTGCGGTAGTAGGGCCAACCAACTGCTCCCATTATTCCGCCGTATAGATCATAGACGCGCTGCCGCGCGCATGCATAATGCGCAATGCATGCGCGTGTACGACCGGCCGCTTCGAAGACAATTAAAACAAACGTATTTACTCCATGCATCACACGCGCCCGCCCGCCCGCCCGCCAGCCCGCGCGCGCAACATAAACGCGACGTACAAATACAGGGGCAATATTATGACACGAGAGGCATTGAAACGTTGAGTGGTTTACACGCTCTCATTAAAAAGGAATGCGATGATGAATTGTCGAAGCAGCCGGGTGCGAGTGGCCCTTTGGCGACGTGAAGGCGAGTGGAGTTGACGGGACACCTCCGTCTGTCGCGGCGCGAGGAATTGGGGGTTTGGGGGGTTGTTTTTTTCCCCTTCCGCCTCCCCGAGTCCTCGCTTTTGTCCTGAGCAGCAGTGACAGCTGTAACATTCACGTCAGACTCGGGGCAGCCACGGCACTTGCGTTTATACGCGTAGCCAAACCTTCCCTCCCTCCCTCCTTCTCCGTCCTCCCTCTCCATCCCCCGTCCGTGCCCGCAGTTGCAAATGTAGTACGCCTACCTGCCCGCGCTCGTTAACGTGCCGTTGTACGCGCAGCTCAATTCAATCTTAACTCCGGCGTTGTAGCCGTTCATCGATTAGAAGGGAATTCACTGCGCTCGCAGCGCGCGGGTCGAGTCGAACGCGGGAAGCGAGATTAATTTACGATTCTTGCAAACGGTGGTAATTATAATGCAGGCGTCACCTTGGGGACGAGGCGTTGAACGAGGCATAAATTGCAAGACGTCGTGGAGTCAAATCACGAGGCCCTGAATTGTGACATTTCATCGAACTGCAGGGAGTTTTTCAACACGTGACCGACCGCAACTGTCGGTTTTATTTGAAGTCCACATTCCTGTGGTGGGGGGGGGGGGACGGCTGCTGCATAGCACCACCAACTCTTGACTTCCCACGGATCGGTACCAATTTTATCGACCCCTTGAGGCGATTGGATGGAGGGGCTGAGTCGAGCGAGCTGTGGCCACCACAGTGGACGTCCGGCCAGGTTGGAGGAAAAATGACGGAGGAACGCCGAGAGTCACCGAGCTGGCACGGCTGAGAACGCGCGCTTGTAGCGCGGGCAAGTCGCCTTCTTTAAGTGCAGTGAGATGACAGTTTTCGACCTGGGTCTGCCGGGCACCACGCCACAAGCCTTTTCGGTCTGCGTAGTCGAGCGCAGCCGCGACTGCAAACATTTTCAACTCGACGGCAATGCCGGTTGATTGACGTGCAGCAAAAAACTGTCTCTTTACGGAGCGAGGAGACGTGCGGCAGCAGCAGCGGCAGGGTTGGGTGCAGTCGTTTCCAGGACCGTTCCCTGGCACCACGCAGCGACCTGCCAGGCAGAAGTAGCTTTCTTTTCGGCAAAAAAACAAAAGGGCATTTGGAATTGAATGGACGGCATTATTCAAATGTGCACAATGCGTACCCGGAGGCTGGTATCTGTCGCGGGAATCTCAAGGCCGGGTGTTCATTTTTCAGCCAGTCGCTGCGAATGCGCCAGTAAGCGTGCGCGATAAGGATTTGCATTTATATGGCGCTTAAATGCCTCCGTAACTCAAGTGCGCCTTTAACGTCACCCCTCGTCTCAACCGTTCCGATGCTCAGCTGCTGCTCGTGCCTTCGGCGGGACCCCCTGTGTCGGCAGCTGTCCCTTGGCGGCACAAAGTGCACGTGGCAGCACGCGTGCAAGTTGCTGTAAGTTCGCCATTAGGGGGGGCGGGGGGCGGGGGGCGTGGGGGGTGGCGATGTTGCTCTTGGGGTTTTTTTTTCCAAACTGAAGGATTTGCGAGTCTTTTTTTACAAATTTGGACCGTGACAGCAGCACACGTGGGCCGCCGCTCTCATTTGCATGACGTGATCTTTTTTGTTTGTTTTTAACGCTCGCTGCGAAGCAGACGGCGTGTATTTTTACAGCGCTATTAACCGGGGCGGCCAGCGTGACCGGGGGGGGGGGGGGCTTGAACCACAGACCTCCGCGTCGAGCGGTTAAACGAGCATCAAGAATCAGAATATGTATTCACAACTGGAGGTATCCGATGAGCTATGAAGCTTTTTTTTTCACAGATGTCCAGTAGGGGCACGGGGAAAGAACGTCACAACAACAAACGGTTACAAACACACGATAGGAGTGCAAAGTTCAAAAAGGTAAACAAATCACCCAAAACACGTACAAAATAAAACTAAACCATCTCCATCCACCCAGGAAAGCCCACTGCGAGCGACCGTACCGAGGGAATGTGGGTAGCGGAGTGACGGGGCGCCGGTGATCCAGGGATTATGATGCGCGCCGCGCTCCCACTCACGCAGGCCGACCCCTACTCCTCGCCACGATGCTCATCGCCAGCGGAAACTCAACTCTAAACATCTTCTCTTGTTAGTTTAGCAGTTAAGGCCCACTGAGCTCGATAGCTCGCTTTCAGAAGCGACCTGGGCTATCGCAAATGACAGCTCAACGAAGTGGGCTCATCATCATCGCGTGGAATTTTTAGCGCAGCCAACTACTCTGAACGCGTCATGTCGATTCTTAACGTGGAGGGAAAAACCGGAGGACCCGGAGAAAAAGCCACGGCACCACGGGGAGAGAGACGCGCGAATTCCAAATACCCAGGCACCCGCTGGTGCGATAGGGCCACAGCGTCAGGTTGACTCCGTGTTAAATGAGCACCTGGTGCGCTGGGTGAGGACAGACAGGAAGTGGCAGGAAGCCGCCCCCCACCACCACGACCCCACGTGCCTCGCTGGCCTTAATAGGTGCTCGCTAACAGCACTCTTTCCTGACGGTCGATCGGAGCGACGGGGTTCCCCTTCCCCTGCCTGTTGTGCGGTGACCCAACACAAAACCTTCTCGGGGGTGGGGATTGTTCTGCGGGGTTAAGTGTTTGTCTGCACCGCCATCGCGCGGCAAAGAAGGGCTACCACAGCCTCCCAGAGTGAAATGATGCCCACCGCGTGCTTTCCATCGAGAGCGTGAGCACTGGTTACGTCTAGACAGAGAGCAGAGGCGCTTCTCATTTACAGGGGCTTGTCGCGAGCGCCGGTGGCAATTAACACACAGGGCTGTACGGCTAAGCCGGCAATTACATTGACCCGGTCAAATGGATTTTTCACCCTGAACATCTAGGGTGACCCCCCCCCCTCCGCCCCGCCATTCTGGAAATAAACAAAGACGGCCTGTGCGTTGTTACCATAATGTCCGCGTGCGACGGTAAATCCTTGTGTCGCCATCTCTGCGTTCTTGATTATTTGTAAAATAAGGTTCCACCAAGCCGGTGGCGATCGGAAAATGATTTGAGGGCGCGTGTTTCTTTTCCTCGGTGGAATAAAAAATGGAGCGGCGAAGTTCACACACACACAGACGCACGCACACGTGGAGTGGGCGACGCTCGTTTTTTTGGCCCGCAGTAACCTACTTGCTGTACTGCGTCATCACAGGTACCTCTGTCGGAATGAGTAATACAGGGCCTGACCCCATCAGGCACGGGTATAGGTGAGCAACTCTTTAGAACTGCTCTTTGTGCTTCGTCTGTTGGCGTTCCCTCGCACCTCCGATTAGCACGGCAGGCTACCTACAGTGCGAAATTGGTTTAACAAAACATACATACAACCGTGTTCTAATCGGAGGTGCAGAGGAAGGACTGCAAACTAAACGCAACAGGCAGGCAGTGGTGAGTGGTATCTGAACCAGTCCCGTTTCACCAATCCACGCCGACAAGCGTTGATGAAGTACGGTGATCGACACGGCGTGTGGCAAGGCCTTCGTCCGGCGGCGCATCGACAGACGTTACGTGTAACGGCACGGCACGTGCTGTGTGTGCCATGCCGTTTTGAATCGGCGCTTGCTCCCGACCGACAAGCCTGTCCGGGCTAAGCACGGCGTGGTCTGGTTTCGTTTTTTTTGTTTCCCCCCCCCCACCCGCGCAGTTTTTCCGAACCAAGGCGGTGGAGCTGGGGGAGAGGCTGCTGCCCGCCTTCAACACTCCCACAGGCATCCCCTGGGCCATGGTCAACCTGAAGACGTGAGTCCCCCGTCATGCCCCCCCCCGCTCCGGGGTGCTGTCCCGGTGCTGCGGCGGCGAGGAGATGCTATCTCGACTTTCGTGACTGCAGGAATTCATATTTTTGTGTTGCGGTCGAAACGTCGTGGTTTTATTTTTTTTGTTTATTTTTTAATTATTTTGATTAACTTTATTATTTTTATAAATACGTGACTTTACCGAAAGAACCAAAGAATATGAGATGCTATCTCCCTCGCCTGGTACGCAAGGAGGTCGTGGGCTCGATCCCGGACCCTGGCGATGCCCGTTGTTGTATATTTGGAGTTCGCGTGTTCTCTCTCTCTCTCTCGCCCCGTGGTGGTCGCGTGGATTTTTCTCCGGTTTCCTGCAATTTTGCCTTCTACATTTATAAACGCACGTTTATGTTATTTGGCTGCAACTATTAATTGTCACGTGTGCTGATGATATCAGCCATTCCAATGATGTGAGCTATCATCACATGTGGCCAGGATGCGTCTGAAAAAGAGCCGACAGTTCAGTGGGCTTTACTTCGTAAGTAAAATAGTTGATACTTTTTAAATAGTTTATGCGTTTGTTCTGCAGGATCTCTTACCTACGTCTGCACATCCCCCACGCCCCCCATTTCCTTACCCCCAGCTGCCGCTAAGCATCCTCATCCACATGTTCATCACAACTCGACGCAACGAACGCAGTTCTCTCTCTGCTCCATGGCCTCCAAAAATTCCACATTTCCGAACTTCAGATGGTCCATGAAAATGCCACCACCAGGCTATTCTACACCTGCATCCAATAATGAATAGGACCACTTCACCCCAATACTCCGATTGCTCCACCGGCACCCAATCCAGCCCTGGGTCAAAGTCAACATCGCACTCGGCATCTTCAAGATCCTCCTCTTATCTAACTCCACTTCCCTCCACGCACTCTCCTGCCTCTCCCCTCGCATCTCACTCTACTACCCTCCACGCACTCTCCTGCCTCTCCCCTCGCATCTCACTCCACTACCCTCCACAAAACTCTCAGCTCTAGCAACCAAGGCTTTCTGTGGAAGCCTCAAGTTGATTGGGGGATTGCTCATTCTCCTTTGCTGCCCCGATTGTCTGGAACTCCCTTCCCCCAGCCGTCTGTGCTGTAGACTCCCTGCCCCTGTTAACCCTTTCCCATTCTAATGACGTACGTGTACGTCATCGTAATGGAACCGGAAGAAAAAATAAACTAACTTTATCGGTACCGAGGCTCCCACAAGGCCATGCGGGAAGGCGTGTGGCACGGTTTGGCGCCAGCTATCGTAGGGTGCGGTCATGTCGCTAAAGTTTAGTGCGGTGAGTGCACTTTCTTTAAAAACAGTGCAATGCCTCTCTAAATAAAATTAACGCTCACCGCTTGCGCATTCTGAGATTCAGCAGTGAATGGGATACCCCACCCTGCAATTTGCGGTGGTCTCGGAACGGGAAAGGGTTAGAAGTCCAGGCCCAAGACCTTGTGCCTATAACATGATGTATCTCTCCATAAATTAATTATGACCATTGTTTCTGTGTAGTATCTCGAGATGAACCTGCATTTAAATGCTATTATTAATCCAAATTGCATGGTATTGTACTGTGCATGTGTGTCCATGTTGTGTGTGCGTACGCGTGTGTGTGTGCATTTGCGAACCCGGTGACCCGAATTCGTTTCCTGCTCACGGCCAACATCAGTGACGAATATCCGAACCAGTCCTGGGCCTTCCCTAGGTTGACACGGCCTTAAATCAGTACCTGGGGCAGTGTGTCAACACCACCACTGGGGAAACAAAGGGGGTTGGGCGTGGCACTGGCCACACCACCCATCTCGTGCGCCGCCGCATTTGCCTTCATAGGTGCTCGCTCATAACACTTGCCCCAACAGTCTGTTAAGGCTATAGGGGGGTTCTTTGTCTTTGTTGTTGTTGCTGTGTGTCCATGCGCACATCCCAGTGGTGTGGGAAGAAACTGGGGCTGGGCATCGGGAGGCTGCAGCATCCTGTCGGAGTTTGGAACGTTACACCTCGAGTTTGAGCACCTGAGCCAGCTGAGTGGGAATCCCATCTTCCGCGAGAAGGTGAGTTAGCGGCCGTGGCTTTGGTGCAGCCAGACAGATTTCAGGGGGAGGGAATTTGGCTAACCGAATATTTTAATCGCTATGACTCCGCTCGTTTGCCCAGGAAAGCTTCGCTGAGTCTCGTGACCCTTTTTCAGGAGGATCCTGCCAGGTTTTCTTTTCAGAGGGGGGGGGGGGGGCGATGATTGCGATCTGTTTTTGCCAGTTGAATGATTTGCGTGTAATTTTTTGGGCGCCATGGTGGGGAGATGTTCACTACCTCGCCTGGTATACTGGAGGTCGTGGCTCTTCGATCCCTGACGTCAGTCTGTATATTTGGAGTTCGCGTATCTCTCTCCCCGTGGTCATGTAGATTTTTCTCCGGGCTCTTCGGTTTTTCACTCCACGTGTAGAATCGACGTGCGTTCAGAGTATTTGGCTGATGTAAATTGCCACATGATGGCAATCCACTTCCTTGAGCTACGTTTGGGCCAGGTCGCTTCTCAAAAAGAGCTACATAGCTCAATGAGCCCTAACCTGGTAAAAAATTAATTATACATAGTTTTTATAGTTATTTGTGGACGAGACCTATAACGTCCACTGTGAACACGGTTAATATACCCACAACGTGAATCGATGTTAACCAGGGTGGCTGTTGGATTCAAACCCCGTGAACCTCTGCGACAAGCGGCGAATGCTCTACCCTGAGGCCAATCCATCACGGCCCCAGTGGTTGACCGATAATCCGAATATTGGTTTATACTGGAGGAGGAATCCGATGAGCTCTGAAGTTATTGTTCACAGATGTCCAGCAGTCGGCGAACACGCGACCTTGTGTGCCTCGTGGCTCTCTGACAGCTGTCTCCGGTTATTTAGGGAAGTTGTTGTCACGTGACGCTTGCGTTTCTCAGCCCAACTTTGCCGCCTTCTTTATTATTGGACATATTTCATGAGATCGATTTTGTTTCGAATCGTTTGCTCGCACTCAATTATCGATCGCGCGGACCCTCCTGTTCGTAAAGTATTGAAACTCAGCGAAGCTTTCCTGGGTAAACACGTTAATATACATATAGATATAAGTCACCACAATCGTACTCCTGGAACCTTGAGTCTCAAGCCGGGGCTGATGGACTGCCAGTGATGCCATCTCTCGCCGTGTCTGCAGGTGGTGAAAATCAGGAACGTCCTGGATAAGATGGCCAAACCCAATGGACTCTACCCCAACTACCTACATCCAAACTCGGGCAACTGGGGCCAGCGTGAGTTCAGCGCGCAGAGCTCGCCCACTGATGTTCACACGTTTGTTGGGTCGAAGAATGTCTCCTCCGTTAGTCAGTAACTCCGTCTCCTTTCGCCAGTAGGTATACATTCTACATTCCAACGACTGCAACCAAATCCTTGCGTCAAGACAATCGCCGTTGACTTCCCGAAAAAAGCGAAGCTCGTTTCGTCGACATTCAAGGGATGATTGGGCTTCGTTCTACCCTTACCAAATTTTGAACTCAGTATTGCATTTGTTAGTCAATTGCTTGCCTTAGCTGCAACCACACCCCCACCCCACCCACACTTAGCATATTTTGCTCTTGTAAGGCTGGTTGGGTCTCACATTTGAGAGGTCATTCATTAAAATCCTCATCAGGGATTGACTCATACCCTGACCAGCATTTCGAAGCTGGCAATGAGCCAGGGATATAATCTCAGCACCGGTTCTTCAAGGCCACCAATGGAAAGGAGGCAAATTAAAATTATGGAGATAGTTTTTTTTATATACAGTAAAACCTCGTTATTTCAGTATTTCGTCATTCGTAATTAGGAATAATTGGGCACAGCTGCGCTTTCGGCATGTATACAGTATTAGCAATTCGCCACGAGCCGAATTGCCGTACCGAATGGTCCAATGTCAGCATGCGCGTGGAGCGACGCATGACCTAAACAATGACCGAGTGTAGTGGCGGTACGCATGGCGAGTATTAGTGCACAGCTGCTGTTGCTTTGGACTTCACCTTGTTTATGCACTCTGTGTGCAAGCCAGCCCTCTCAGAAATGCCGTCCACACCTACATCAAGAAGTAATAGAAAGGGACTGAAGTACAAATCCCTTGGTCTGCGAGACAAATCCAAAGCTTTGGATAGAATTGATGCAGGTGTGTCAATGTGTATGGTTGGTACAGTAGGGGGCACAGGTGGTGCATCAGCCAGTCATCTTGGTCATCTCGGTCAGTCGACCAGTGGCACCTGGGGTCTGCCCTGTGACCTCCTGTCAGCGGGCGTTCGACACTTCACGTGGCCTCAAGGTGCACTTGGCCTGGCACAAGCGTCGTGGTGACGTCACCGCCACTTAGTGGCGAATGGCGGTTGTTGTTGATGGTGTATGAAGAGTTTGGGGGGGAAAAAATTAAATTGGGGCAGGAGGCATCGGGGAGTACCGTTGTACATAATTCGAAATATTGGAAGATTCGGCAAGGCCAGAGGGCCCATGTGTCGAATTAACAAGGATTTACTGCACATTTATTTTTGTTGTTGTTGGTACCAAATTCCATCCCCAATTGTACGCTCATGTGACCGCACGGCAGAAGCGTTCCGTCGACGGGGTGCAGCCAGAGGGGGTATTATTCTTAGGTTTTTTTTTTTTAAGACGGAAGCTTGTGTTGCCTCTGAAACGTCGTGATTTTTTATTTTTTTTTATTAATTTAAATATTTTTTTTACCTACGTGACTTTACCGAAAAAACCTAAGAATATGAATCCTTGCAGTCACGAAAGCTTCAAATCTAGAGGGGGTATTCTCCACGCCGGCGGTTCGTTGAGGGCCTTGCCACATTACCAGCGAAAGTGCGCAGGCGGGCTGAGCCGTCGTGGCGCAACTTAAATTTCGACACCCAACGAGCCCCCCCCCCCCCTCTCGCCAGCGCGCAGGCGAGGGCCCAGCTCTTGATCGATGGCTTTAATTTTTACTTCAGAGCAGGCTGATCTTCTATTTTTGCCAATTACTTCCCGGATAGCACTTGCGGGTGTCTTGATGCAAGCACAGAGCGTCTTCTCCAGCCGGTGCCAAACCCCCACAGCAAGACAGCAGAGGCTGAACATGCTGACAGGAGATGCACCGGGAATTAAATAAACGGATAACTGTTGTTTACGAGTGGACGGAATACCGTATTCTCCAGGTGATTTGATGCGATTTATTTTCCATTGTATTTTAAATTTTAAAAAAGTTGGCAGGGGGGGGCGGGTGCACGAGTGTGTGTTTCTTTGTCTTTGCATCACATTGGTGACAAATATTTGAACTGCCCCTGGGCCCTCCCCTAGGTCGACTCGGCCTTGGAATGAGTAACATCAGAACTGTGGGGGAGACAAAGGCGGCCGGGCGTGGCGTTGCCCCCCACCCCCACCCCTTTGCGTGCCGCTATTGACCTTCATTAGGTGCTGCTCGCTAACAGCGCTTGACCCGACAAGTCTGTTAAGGCTGTACGAGGGGGGTCTTTGTTCTACGTCAGACCAGATGTTGTGTTACTTGATAGACACCGGGGGGGGGGGGGACACGGCTTGGGAATCTTCGTGGAAGCGATCTCACCGTGGTTCGGGGCCGCCCAGTGGCTGGCCTCACTTCGAAGCCTCACCCACAACTCAGCTTGCCACAATAGCCGCTGCCAGCAGTGATTTCCCCATACGCTGATTATAACACTGTGTAACAAACAAAACTATATTTTTTTGTTCCTGGGTAGTAGAGAAAATATATATTATTCCCCACAAACGTTGCTTTTGTGACCAAGACACAAGCAAAGTTAATAATCCACTCCATTAATAATACTGTGTAACAAATTTATTATTATTTTGTTCCTGGGTAGTAAGTGTTATTTTCTAATTGCTTATGCCTCAAAAGTGCAGAAAATGGCTATTATTCCCCACAAACTTTGCTTCAGTGACCAGGACATTGATATTCTGAAATGTACCTATTTTCAATGAGAAAACGTGCATTTGTGTCGTTCCTTCACGTAAAGTCCTGGTCACTGAAGCAAAGTTTGTGGGGAATAATAATCCATTTTCTATACGTTTGAGGCATAAGCAATTAGGAAATAACACTTACTACCCAGGAACAAAAATCGTGTTACAAAGTGAATTATTAACCCACCTGAAATCCCCCCCACCGCAACAACCACGCCCAGCCTTAGCCCCCCCCCCTTTCCGCTCGCGAGCGTTCGCCTCGTGGACTTTGCGCGTGCGTCCCGCGTGCAGACCACGTGTCGGTGGGCGGGCTCGGAGACAGCTTTTACGAGTACCTCATCAAGGCGTGGCTCATGTCGGACCGCACGGACACGCAGGCGCGGCGCCTCTACGACGACGCCATGCAGGTACGGAACGCCCCCCTACTCGCCCCCCTCCTCGCCCCGCCCCTTCTCGCCCCGCCCCTCCTCGCCCCGCCCACTCGGCCATCGACGCGACAGACAGCGGCACGTGACACCGACCGCGTGCCGCGACTGTGACGTCGGTGTCACGACTGTGACGGGCCTCGATCACAGCGGCGGGGGGGGGCTGTTACTCTTCGGGTTCTGGAGAATCCGGGTGATTGCTCGCTTGGGGTTTCTTAGGCTTCAGCGTTAATGCCCATGGCTCAGAATCCAGAAGGGATTTCGTAGGATTCACCGTTTTAAACCCTTTCCCAAGCGGCTCGGCGTTAATTTGATTTCGAGAGAGGGCATCGCGCCGTTGTTCTTCAAGACACTGTACGCGAGTACAATTGTGAAAGCGACTGCACTCTATGGTAGCGCGGGTGTACGTGTATATCATCCGGAAAAAAAACTGATGGCATGCATGCGCATGGCTCAGAATACAGAATGAAGCAAACTTGGGATTTCTCAGGATTCACCGTTTATTCCATAGGTTCAGAAAGCCAGAGTAAGACAGACACGCGTAGG